>NC_140296.1:194912278-195227278 GCF_964211825.1 Aythya ferina | reverse complement strand
GACAAATGCAGTTTATATTATTATCAAAACAACTTTAATTTATTAATGGTAGTGATTTATTCCCAGCACAAATTAATCAAATTTTGTATAATCATTATAAACCAAATTCCTCTGAACTGTTATTGAAAAAGTTATAAATGAAATTGGAACATGATTTAGTCACTGCTTTTATCAAAACACTCAGTGAAATGTCTATATACATTATACATGGCATATTCACAGCTGTTGGATGGGGAGATGTAATCTGTGGTCACTGCAAAGTTTGTTCTTCACAGTTCAGAAAGTAAATGTGGGTGCATATGCATTAGCATTCATTCTGATCAGGAGTGTTCTTTTGAAGTAAATATCCCAATGGTCCCCACTTGGTCACATTTTAATTCACTCCATGGGTCAGTCTCACAGGATCTGGACTTGGTTCATTCTGGATGAGGCTCAACCAGGAAATGGCCAACGGTGTGTAATCACTCCACCCATGGGACTAGGCTAGTACAAGTACAAAGTAACTCACCTAAAGTCTGGATGTTGGGTCCTTAATTGTTTTGTTCTACCACTTTGCAACCATCACACTGCACTATTTGCTAATGTAGTAGATTCTTTAGGCATTCCCAAAATCATGCAGTATTAATTGATATTTTTCAGAGGTACTAAGGCAGTATCCTCATATGTTAGTTTTCCCTTTGTTTTTCCTTGACATACAGCATTCCCTTTATTGTTGAGACATCTGCAACTAAAAAAGCCAATAACTACAATGACTGCTACCTTTCTGAATTAGGGTATCTGCCAGCTATTCCTCAAAAACTGAGGAATTAGTATGTCTTCTATGTGTTCCTTACGAACAGAGACAGATCGTTTTTTCCTGGCACCTTTGGTCTTTTGCTGATTAGGAAGATACCTGTAGACTGTAGTACAGTATACACTAGTTTACTCAATTTTCTTTGAAATTTTCTCTCCTCCATTTGTTTTATTAAAATACTAAATATCAGAGGCCTTTGTGGAATACCTCTGAATTCACCTCATGAATAAGATCATAGCTACAGCTGAAGTCTGTCTTGAAACATCCATCTAGTCTTTCTGATGATTTGTTCTAAGCTTCAACCAGCATCATGCATTTAGAAATTTCTTGATTTGCACTTCCCTCACCTTCTCAGTTAAAACAGGAGAGTTCCTCAGCCCTAGGCACTCCCTGTCAGGAGCTTACTGTTTTGATGTAGACAGGTAGTACTGAGTCTGATTTAAATTACTCAGGCTAGCTTACTGAGATCATTAATACAAGTGTGAATGCATATTTTTTTCTTCAGGATTCTTCATGTACCTATATGTCCAACATGTTTCAGCTGAAGCCTAACTCTTTGCCAAACTTCTAATATATAAAAGGTCAATAGGTAGGACATGCTGTCTATTAATATTGATCCCCAGACCACATCATCTTTTCAGATGCCCACACAGTTTTTGAAGACTTCAAAAAGTGTAAGTCCAATACAGTCTTTCAGTTCTTTTATCATACAAATTAGTCTACTTTTCTTGTGGTATCAATTGGCAACTCAAGGAGCTTTCAGAAAGCAATCTTAACATTCAAAGTAGAAGTTTAGCATGTTTCTCTATGCAGTCTGGAGGAATTCCTGAAACAGCAACTCTTTCTTAAAGTACAGGAATTGGTATATTTTATTTACTGCATTCACTATGTGTAGAAAATAATTGTTTCTCCCTGTGTTATGATCCCTCCTTTTCTATACTCCTAAAGCAACACAGAGGTTTGCAGAGTCCTTTAATCTAACCCTCTGGGTTCATCTCCACTGTCTCTGCTCTGACTCCTAGTACTCCAAAAACTGACTGCAGACCCCCTTTGGTATAAGCTTTATTAGAGCTTAATAGCATAGGATTACAATCCAACTTGTACCCTAGAATTGTTCTGCGTACAAGACACAAGTCCACCACTGTGTATTCCAGAAGGCCTCACAGTAGCATTTTACAATGTATAAAGGCAAAACAATTTAATCTGACTGCTGAAGTTCTTCTGATTCCTATCAGTCTTTACATGTGTAGAAGAGAATCGTGAGATGAACAGAAGTTTTTCTTCACCATTGCTACATAAGGATCCAACAGTCTGGCACTTCATTGTTTTACACTTTTACACTCCTTTGTTGACTGTAATCCTATAGAAACAGAAAACAGTAACTTTTTGATTAAGAACAATAAATCCATTATCTCCATTATCTCTGCATGCTGGTTTAATTGCTGGTTTAATACTATTGAGCTTTTTTTTTTTTTTTTTTTTTTTTCAGGGATTTTCAGCAAATTGCTGTCATTTCTTATATGGTATTTTATATGATGTAGAGCTTATTTTTGGTTTATTGGGTCTGTAGCACTAAAAGAAGGAAGTGGAACTAGGAAAGTACAGATCTGATATTTTATGAGGTGTGAATCAAAATCTCAACAGAGATAGGTGGGTGAAATTATAGGTACATCCTCTTTGACAATATTCACATTTGAAATACCTTTATGGCTTTGTACCATATGCACACTGATATTGACCTTAACATCCACAGATAAAGATGGAAATGTGTAGCTATTAATCCACATCTCAGTAGCTTGCCAAATTCTTTATTGTCCCATGATTTTAGCCCACTAGTTTTCTGTTTTAATTAAGTAACAACAACTGTGAAAATGTAATAAATTCTGTATGAACAGCTGAGCATACTTCTTAACTCTAGACTGTATTGATTTCAGTCTAGTAGATCATAGCCATGGGGACAATGTGCCTGAAGGGTAAATAAAGTAAACCTAGAACTCTGTCATCTCATTTTTATTCTCTGTTGTGACACCCTCCTGCTTCTGGGGATGCAGAGTGAGCAATTTTAGTCCAGCTGTAAACCTGTGTTCTGTGGCTCGGCATACTGGGGTATCACAGAAGTGCAGCAGCGGTCTCTTCCCCAGAGGTTGAGGGCATCGTTTCTCTGCAGGCAAAGTGCGTGATCTTGCTGCAGTACCCACCATCTGCCTGCCTGGAGCTCCTGGGAACAGGAGCATTTTATTTCTTTGTTGAAACGTATTATGTAAACCCACATATTTTGCACAGTGTAATTTTGCACAATGTGCAGTGTTTCTTTTGGTCATTTGTATTTCCCAGCAGTGCTAATTAGATCAGCACAAGGGGACTCAGCTAACCAACTGAGACTGTCCCAGAATAAGCAGCTCCTTCACGCACTATGCAGCTGGTCCAGTGCTCAAAAACCAAGTGCTGTCTTTTATGCTAAAGTACTGTACACAAAATTACCCTTGATTGCCTAAAGACATTTCTATATTTTCTGAGCTTAGCAACATACAGTAATTTGAAAGTGCTTATTGTCCTTCTTTTTTTTTTTTTTTTTTTTTTTTTTTTTTTTTTTTAATTTGAAAAATCAAACCTGGTTTTGTAGCTTTTTGAGAACAAGGTAATTTGAAACTACTTTGTCTTTGTGCACTGTGATTCTGCTATTGTTGACTGATACAGAGACATTAGTTCGTGCTGTCCATTATTCCTGCATACATATAGAAGAGAAGAATGGCATTGCTGTTTCATAGAAAACAGTGAGCAGTAAGTACAAAGAAATAATTTGCTTGGTCATCCACAAATCTCTCTGTTGTATCTTTGGTGTTTATTCTTTCTGTGTGTGTATGTGTGTGTTTTTCCTTGTATTTTATCCTGCTATCTTTTTCTCTACATATGAAAACAGGAGGTATTGTAGGAATTGTATTCTAAGTGAGTGAGTCAGAGGCAGTTAGAGAGGATGTCAGCCCTGCCCTATTGCAGGAGCTAGAGCATCCAGGATCTGGTGTCAGGTGTTTTATTTCTTCTTTTATCTTGCCAAAATGTTTGCCAGAGACAGATCGCTAAGCATAAAAGCCCAGAGCTTGATGCAGAACAGTATTTACTCTTAGCTGAAATGCCCTGTAGGAGGAGGAGTTTGGGCAAGTCCAGAAGAGCCCACGAGGATGATCAGAGGGCTGGAGCATCTCTCTTATGATAACAGGCTGAGAGAACTGGGGATGTTCAGCCTGGAGAAGAGAAGGCTGTGGGGAGAGCCTTCTCTTGCAGCCTTTCAGCACTTAAAGGGGCCTTATGAAAAAGATGGAAACAACAAATTTTTATTTGGGCAGATATTTATAGGACAAAGGGAAATGGTTTTAAACTAAAAGGGGAAACAGATTAGATGTTAGGAGTAAATTCCTCACTGTAAGTGTGATGAAGCACTGGAAGAGGTTGCCCAGAGAAGCTGAGGATGCCCCATCCTTGGAAGTGCCCAAGGCCAGGTTGGATGGAGCTTTGGGCAACCTGGTCTGGTAGGAGGTGTCCCTGACCACGGTAGGGGGTTGGAACTGATCTTTAAAGTACCTTCCAACCCAAACCACTCTATGATTCTATGAATATTGTAGGATTTAATTAATTTGTAAGTAAGAAAAATATCAAAGAAAGTTGTAGTGGCATTCTGTAGCAAACCCAGTGCACGGTGTTATACAATACTAGTAAGGGCTCAACAACTTCATTTTAATTTTTCATATTGCAGTGTGACTCAGTGTTTTACTAAAACTTACACTGCTTTGATTGTACTTTTCCTGCACATCTTTGAAACTTGACTGGTGCAATGGATTATGTCAGAAAATACTTTGATTGGGCTTTATATTAAGGTAACAGCATCTGTCAAGGTCTTGTGCTACAATAGCTAATAAGTTTGTCACAATAAAAAGATGCTTAACTGACAAATTAGTGCTTTTTGAACCTTCCTTCAAAACCACACAACCCCCTTGGCTTATTTGGATCTTTTCTTTCTTTCTCAAACTCAGACTTATTCTTTATGTCATTCTTGTAATTACTAGTATTTTAATTGTTAATTAATCTTGAGAGATTATTAATTGCGTTATAAGACTGCACAATGAATGGTGAGGCTTTAGATGTCTTCAAGAAAGAAAATAAGACTACCTGTGACTTGTTCTCCAGACATTTTTAAAAGTGGATGCTTAGTTTGTAATAGATTATTATGGCTATATCTAGCTTTTTATATATATATATATTAGTTTTGTAGTGAAATTACATACTATTTCCCATATATATATATATATATTAATATATAAAATTATTTTTTCCTGACAGTCCTCTATGTAATATTTAAGCATCCTGGATGCCTTAGGGGATTGGACACTCCAGGCAGGGAAAGAAAACTGCATTTTGGTTAAAGGCTCTAATTCACAAGCCAGTGTGAAATTAAAATCCTGAATAATATATAGCCTTAGAAATATGTATGCTGTACTTTTAACGGGATTAAAACTGCAGCTCTAAATACTATGTCCAGTGTTCCACTGCTTGTCTAGTTATTTCAAGATGGTATCACTATGGATTTCAAGCTGAAAGGTGCATCAAACAGAAATTAAACAGTGGGAACCATGTCAGTTAATTGTTCTGAGCACTTCCATGTGTATAAAGCAGGAGGACACCTTCTCAGCCTTATGATTATTTACATGTTTTATGTTGTCTTTATTTCTCATTACTGAAAAAATAGCTATAAAGCACCTCCCATTATAATCTTTTTAGTGTATTACTCTTGATATGAACGCCATGAAACTTGATTCAGGAAACCAGATTTCTGGGTGAAGGATACACATCTTATAACATGTATATGTTATCAGATATATATATATATATATATGTGCAATTCAGTTTCAGTGATTAACAATAATTTTTTGAACCCTGCTTTCAAAGTTCAGTTAATCTATTGCAAATTGAGTTTGCACTTTGTAAGTATCATGAGTATAAAATCTGCAAAATGGTGTTCTGCTATTTATGCAACAAGCTATTAGAAAACCAGGAAATAATGCATTATGACAGTGATTTTTCTCAGTACATTATGGTTCAGACTGAGATGCTGTAAAGGCTAAAAATCTGGGCACCTATGACTCAGATACTAACTTAAATCACACTTTTAAACTATTATTAGAACTCACAATTGTAACCTCTGTGAGCTTGCTTTCCTCATAAATTGTGTGTTACTGGGATTTACCCAGAGTAATCTTTCTCTTTTAAAAATGTCAGCACACCATTCACAGCCTATTAATATGGCAATATTATTTCCAGAAATAAGGAAAATAAGTCTCTATCTCAAGCAATTAAAATTATATAGCTATAATTTAAGTAGAATGTCTTTCATATAATTCAGGTCTGGCAAAACTATGCCACTATTCCAATCCAGTTTTTCATATTTTGTTCAAATAATTGTCAAACCTCGAAGTTCTACCAGAGAACAGAAGAACATTTGTGTCCCTAGTAGATGAACTGCCATCTTACTGCTGTATTCATAGAAAAGAGGAGTATTAACCAGAACAGTAACTTTTCCATTAAAGATGAAGAGCTGTCTGCTGGTAAAAGGAGATGGTTTTACCTGTCACAAAGAAAGAACAGGAAAATATTTCTCCATAGTAAGACAATCCTGGAACACATTCTTGTTCTACTTTTGCTTGAATAATGAAACCTGTAAAATATGATTCTGTGACATTCTTGATGAAGTAAGACCGATGATGTATCTGTGTAGCTCTCAGTACAGTTTTTTAGGAGGAAGCAGCCCAGAAAGGAGCCCAGAGAGGACTGTAGAGGCTCTGGATTTGTAGAACAGATGTGGCTTTGGGTAGACATAAGCGTAGGTTCCTGAGAACCGTCTGAACATGTCTGCAAGTATTCAGAGCATTAGAGTTGCTCCTCCACCAGATGACATCAAGAGAGGCATCAGGGTTTCTCTGTTAGCTTACTTGCCTTTACAGCACTGAGAATTAAGCTGACACAATAAGGCATAATTTGTACCCAGTCAGAATGAATGAGCACACATATCACCATTATTATATATCAGAGATTAATGCTGCCTTTGAGCTTTTCCAGAGAAGTCAATTTGTAACTGTATTTTTCTAACAAGCATGTCGGTAAGCAGCACACAGAGAGAAGCATTTTGTTTGTTTGTTTTCCAAATATATGCATGTTTTAAGTTAATATTCTGGTATTGTTTGATTAAAAAAATAAAATTCTTACATCTTTATGACGTCTTGTTCCTTTGATTAACTTGTCTATTGGGCATTTGTGGCTAATGTGGATTTTCCTAGAATTCAAAACAGCTTCCTGGCAATATATCCAGCCCAAATAACAATATAAATGTTTTTTTTTTCTGAAGCTAAAAGAAACCTTATTAGTCCTATTCAAATAGTTTTTGTATGCTATAGTCAATCTCTGGTTAAGCTTATTCTGTGAGTTTTCAGCTTTATGCGCCATCAATTTTCAGAGAAGTTTTGTCTATAGAAGAGTATCAGTAAGATGCTTTATTTCCCTACTACAACTTTTCTTGTTGCAGTCAATTCAGAGCTTTCTATCACTTTCTTTGGGATCTGTATTTGGGAGTTAGGTTGCATAACAGTGGTTGTAAAATGATTCAAGTCGCTTTGAGGTACCCTTTGTCCAAATAAAAATATATGACTGAGAGCTTCTGACTACCAGGTAGAAAGTAGGCACTGTTTGAAGAATTTTGTATATGTGTTCAAATTTCAAGACGAGAAGTGTATCCTGGGCTCTGACAAGCTGACAGTGTCATTTTTGACATTCTCACTTTGTAAGTAAATGCATAATCCCTTACAATGTAGTGTTTGTCAAAAACATCTGTAGAGATAATTATTTTCCTTGTAGTAAATCTTGTAGGAACAATTACAGCCTTTTAAATATCTCAGTAGCAATTAATGTTTATGTGTAAGTTATCAGTCAAATCAACAATATACTGGAGGCACCTACAAACATCTCTGTTCCATAATTAGGAAGTGTTGCTTTAGAGAATTTCAAAAACAGAGTAAATGGCAGTTCATTTCCAGACAGCCTTTGCAGAGAAGCAGTAGCAGCATTCTAACATTTTTTTTAAACTCTGTTTATATACCTACTGACTAGAAAATGGAAGAAAAATCATTAGTCTTACGAAAGTAAATGCCCAAATGCCCAAACTGTCCTCTCAGTATCATGAATTATAATTTTTTTTTTTTTTTTTTTTTTTTTTTTTTTTTTTTTGCCAGCCAGTTATATCATGGTGTTTCCCAGATACTCCAGTCAAGAACTGCAAAGTACCTCTACATAGCAGAGCTACAAAATGGTTTTACTTTTTAAATGGCAGTTCTCTGAGGTTAAAGTCAATGTTGTATGCAGACTCTGAAAGATGCTGCAACTGGTTTTTAAACAATGGAAGCCTGTTTCTGTAGCCATGACTGGAGAGCTACTATTTTAATAAGAGCTGAAGGTCACCAATCTGAGACAAGGTACAAAATGTAGATGCTTTTGGCTCAGCTGACATAGTCTCCCACTGACATAGTCTCCCAGCATTGTGGAAGCCACGTTTTTGCTTCTGGCATAGTGCAAACTTACAGTTCAAGTCTTATATTTCAAATATTGGCTTAAGGTTAGCCACAAAACAAAGAAAGTAATTCCACACAAGATATACTTTCACATTATTCCAAGGGTCACTCTACCCCTGGCCTTCACCTGTTGCTGCTGTGGGGTGTCCCACTGATGTAGTCCTTACTCAGACTGCCCCAGTAGCACCTGCCTGAGGATGGGTGTCAGAGGGCATTGGACCAAACCCAGGTTGTCCTTAGGCAGTGACAATACTTCCATCCTCAGCAAGGCAGAAAGTTAAGTTAGGTCAGAGGGTATTAAAACCTCAGCTCGTCTCTTAGTCCAGGAAGAGCAGGAGGAGCACATCTCCTGCAGACATTAGGGAATTGCATACTTGTATATAGACATACATCCATATCTAAGTGCTAAGGGACATGTTGTAGAGAAAATTATTCATTGCTTGGCTAGATTTTATTGTTTTGTTAATACACTCTATATTCTGTACCATCCCTATTCAATTTGTCCTAGAAGGATATCAAATCCTTAAATGTGAAATGCTAGGAGGGGCTATAAAAGGTGAAATCTAAGGATGGAAATGTCGGGGGGGGGGAGTTGGGGCACAGAATATATGTAAGTGATATATAATACAAAAGATCAATAAGAAAAGAAAAAAGTAATATCAATACAATAAAGAGAAAATGAAAGGCTACAAAATAGTAGGCTATTAAAAGAGAAGGCCATTTCCCAATTAACAAACTAAATCTCATTGTCTTTCATCATATATGATACATAGAGAGCCCCATGATCTATTATTTTCCAAAGTCTTTACTCTTTAGATTTACATAGATCTCCAGTAAAGGATCATGAAATTGAATTTATTGGTGTAGTTCCAAGTATGAAAGAAAATAATTTTCTTCCTGAGAAGTCTAATTTTCCTTTTAAAATTTCCACTTGTTTATTTTTCCCACTTTATCTTACTACATGTTTCACAGTGATGATAGCTTACGCCGATGCTTTGAGACTTGCCAGATAAGATGTCTCATGGCAGACTTGGCTGAAGGTAGTAGTGGAAGACAGCCACAGAGTTTAATGTAGGGGTAGAAAAGCTTTAAAGATTAAAATGTACAATCTTTAGCTAATGACTAGAATGTAATACATACTAAAGTGTTGTACTGTTTTCAGAATAGTGTTATAGAGGTTATATACTTTACCTGGAAACCTGAAGTAACTAACAGGGTTGAATATACAATGAGAAGTGAAGTACCAAAATTCATATTTATACTCCTCTGAGTACTAGGTAGGTTTGTTGAGAATATTTTCCTTTAAATAATAGGCTTAGCTGCAGGCTGCATTTTAATAACCAATCCTTATAAAATCCAATCCAGAGTTTTTGTTATTACTTTGGAATATTCATAATGATTTTATTTCTTTTGTTACTGTTAAAAAAAAAAAAATAAATCGTTTCATACTAGTTCTGAAATGTTATATGCACGACATCTTTATTGATCATGTACTCAGTAGGACATTTGTTTAAAATGTTTGTAGTACAAACACCAGCAATTCATGTGAACAGTGTTAATCATCAGTTCTCCTTTAATTAATACTTTCTTATGGATATTCTTTTGATGTTTATTGCTACAAAATATCATTCAACTAATGAAAAAATGTCTAGTGAGCATGTTTTATCTCTTGTTCACACACTTAGTTATGGGTTAGGTGGAGCTCTCAGGAGAAGAGGACATTACTCTTCTCCTGAGAGGACCATCTGGGGAAAAAGCTTTGAGAGAAGAGGAGATGTGACAGTTGATGTTTTTTTTAAATTAAAAATATTTTCAATTACTTTAACAGTGAGAAGGCAGTAATGTTTTGGAGCCCTGGCTGACATGGACTTTCTCTCTGCTATGTACTGCCAGTCCCCCACCACTGCTGAAGTTTGCTTTGCTGCATTTAATTACAAACAAAACAACTAATCTTTTACTAATTATTATTATTTTTTTTTTCTTATACAAGCCTCAAGTGGTGGGGGTCTGGAGAAAAGGACTGGAGGAGGAACCATAGGTCACTTCAGGTTAGGCCTTACATGCCAGATTGAAAACACCATAGAATTTTTTGTAGGTACATGGGTAAGATGTCACTGAATTGATGGAGATGACTGAAAGAAGTTGCTGAAAGATGATTTCAGGTATTCTGAATTCTCGCTGGACCATTTCCAAAAATATTCAGAAATGAGCAATTAAGCCATATACACAGCTTTTTTATTCATGATGGTCTTGATTTTCTTTATAGAGCCGTGACAGGGTCACAAAAAATACTTCTTGCAGCCACTGTCATGGACTTTTTTATCTCTTCAGTAGAGAAAAGAACAAATAAACTAGATATTCCTGTTTAAAGTCCTTTAGGCTAATAAATACAGAAATCATTTGGGCTAATGATAATTAGTAATTTGGGCCAACGATTGAAAGGTCAGTTGGATCATCTGTGAATGAAAGAGAAGTTAGTCTGGCATGCACCAAACTATGTCTTTTACTGAACAGGTATAGAAAAAAGTCATCAGATGTCCAGGGAGGCACATCACAGTAGTAATCTAAAGTTCCAGATTACACCTGAATATGAGGGTTATTCGAGTCAGTTAGTCCTGCTCAAACTGGTGAAAGGCTATTAAGCCAGAGCTTTTGACCTGGCCAAATATAGGTGTCCCATATTTACAGTCAGAATTGGGAGCTTGTTGAAAATAAGGGGAGACATGGATTCATGCAAGTAGGGCTAAATAAGAAGGGAGGTAGTTTATACTAAAAAAATTATGTTTGTACATTTTTGCAAGGTACATACCCTAAATAATTTCCTTTATTTTTCTCAGACACAGGTCATGCACAGTTGCTAATCTAGATATGAGAGGTTTACTTACTCATAGATTTTTCAAACCAGAAATATTTATAGAACTCAGGGAAGCTGAAATATTTTCAAGGCAAATTATTCTTGGTTGAGATGTAATGACTATACTGTTTAAAACAAACAAACAAACAAACAAACAAACAAAAAACAATGTAGCGGACCAGGTTTGGGGAGTTCACTAAAATGTTATGAGAAGAGATGAGAAGATGAGAAAACAGTAATAGGTGAATATTGTTGTGGAGTTATAACCATAAAAATTGTGTTAAGTATAAGAAATAAAATATTGAGAGGTGACATTGTGGGAACAACAAGAGGGATGTTCATGTTTTGCAAGCAGTCCATCACTGAAAAATAAAATACGAGAGTATACTCCATCTGAAGCATCCATGGTACACCAAATGGAAAGTTACAAACAAAACTAAACAAAACAAACTTCCTGCAATATTTAGGGCTAGAGAAAATTATAGCCCTCCTTACATTTATCTCTGTCATTTTCTCAGAAATGGTAATTACCTTCTTCAGTTTTGAATCTTTTAATGAGCTGTGAACTGTTCAATATCCTTTTGTATGCATGTTCTTTATTGTATTTCTTTTTCGATTGGGCTTTGCTGCTAAATTTTGAGAAGGCAAGGAAACTTGACATTAATATATTAAAACTATAAAAAGATATACTTTACTCATTAAATTCATGAGTAAAATATGCAAACAGAGCATTTTTCAGTTCAACCAAGTGGTATCTACTTTTATAAACTGTGGAGTCAAATTCATTCTTGGTTATGAGTTTGCCGTCATGATTGGTATCTGCACCTAAAATATACATTATGAAAGAAATAATTACTGGAAGTGTTTAATTCACATCCTATATTTCCTAGCTAGCAAAGCAATGGGATTCATTGGAGTGAATGAAGCTGAAGCCTCAAGCCAGGAAAAAGAAAAAAACCACCCTGCATAGCTGCAAGCTGGTGAATGCTTGTTGCATAGTTATCAGCCTCCTCCTGTGGCAGCAGCCAAAGAACATTTTTAATTATGGTCTCTGGACTGGGTTTTTAAAGCTTGTGCTGTGTAATACCGCTGACATACAATGGTGCTTCCTTTCACTGTCACACACAGCGAGCAGGATGCAGCCTTTGTAAACTCCTTGTTTCTGGGCTCTTTCTTGTGAGCTGTTGTTGAGCTGCCTTAGGGCTGGTGGTATGGCACTATGGGCACCGGCAGCCTCTGAGCACCTCTCTGAGGGCCCACTGTGGGCCTCAGGGAATAACAGAAAAACACAGGTTGAGGTTCATGCCTGGACTTTTTCAACATCTCAGTGGTTTTAAATGTACTGTGAAAAGAGAAAATTGAAAATTGAAAGTTGAATTTTCCAGAAACCATGTCAGTCCTGGGTATCTGACACTTGTCTAAATGGATTGCAAATGGATTGCCCCACTAAATAGTGGAGTGGTGTTACTTTCTGCAAAAACAGTGACCGCTGTTTTCTGACTGCTTCTCTTTGTTCAAACTTATTGATAATGTCACTAAATTTCATTTTTCCTGTGAAAGTGAACCAACTAATATGATTTTCAGTCTGTTGTTTCAACCTTTTGAAGGACATAGTTCTATTATTTTTCCTCCTCCTGACATGTTATTTTTGATTTCTCTATTCTGTAACATGAGATCTAGTTCACTGCTGTTAAATCAAGGCTGTTTTGCATTCTTGTGAATCACTATAGTTTCTTAGGGCCCCAAACTACAGACGTTACATTTTCTTCTGCTTGTACTTTAAAAGGATCAGGCTGCTCAAAAGTTCCTGTCCAGCATTATAAATACCTGGAAAGCACATCTGGAGTCAAATCAGGTATTCTTTTGACAAGCATCTGGTAAAGTAACAAAGATTTTTAGGGAAGAAAAGCGTAAGAGTGACAACTGGGGGAATGAATTAAAAATATTTCATCTGCTGTTCAGGACTCTGGAGCTATTTTGTTTTTCATATTTTCCAATATTTCATATTTTTTTCCAATTTTTCATATTTTTTAAAATTCATTGTTATACCAGATTCAACAAAAGGGTAGCTTATGCATAAAGAACTGAAAAATGTCAATTAGGTGAGAAAACAATGAGTTTTGAAGAAAGATATTTGTCAATAGTACACGTGCTGTCCGTAGTTAATCTGCTCTTTAAAATAGACTCTGCTCCTGGTAGAGTATATACCCAGATTAAGAGAATGATTGCATACATTTCACTTCTGCTATGAAGCTGGCAAGGTTTTTGTTTGTTTGATTGTTTTTTTTTCCTCTCCTGCATGATGTTCAAGTCTTACTCTTGTTACAAACTTTTGCATTTTAATGTGTGTGTAACCAAAACAAGGCTATAGACACCTCCTCTTGTAAATATAAGCTTTTATAATCCAGTTTGGAATAAGCATGTAGGCAAAAATATCAGGTGACTCTTTATGAAGTGCTTAGGAGGTTTTAGTGCATTTGTGCATTACACGGTGAAGTAAATATCTGTGTCTGAAACAAAATAAGAAATCACTTAGAGGGTCAGAAATCTATGTAGACTCCTAAACTTACCTATGTCATAAGTGGAATGATTCAGGTTTATGTCAGCGGGCAGGCTACAGCTGTTGTTCTTGAGCTGGCATTTTCTCAGGCTGCCAGAAAGCATCTGCATCACTGGGCATGTTCTGTATATTAGAGCAAGAAGAGCAAGAGCTGCGGGACCTTTACTCTCTGCAGCCGATCAGAAAGGACAGCAAAATCCAATCAGGAGCAGAATGCTTTCTGCAGCCTCCTCTAGCCTTCACCTCCACTGAAATCTTGTTAAAAACAGAGCAGGAGTAAGGATAGTCTGGTCTGCAAAGACAGCTCATTGCGAGAAAAAGTGTTAGGGATACCAAAGTAGTGGACTAAGTGGCTCAGCCTGGATCCTGGAACAACAGAGATCTGTATGAGGGTTCTCAGCATCTGGGAACCAGGCACACAGGTATTTCTTTGTGTCTATTATGAGTGCAGGATTATTATTATTTTTTTTTTTTGTATTTCTCTTTTTTTTTTTCTTTTCTTTTCTTTCTTTTTTTATTTTTTTATTTTATTTTATTATGAAAGTCTGCTGCTTTCTGCCTTGAGCTAAGGATGATGGAAATTATTTATAAGCTTTTTATAAACCTGGCACAAAAGATTTTGAAGTTATTGACAAAGAGCAACAATAATAAGATTATGGACTTGTAATTGAGAGATAAATAGGAATAGCTGCAAGGAGAAATATATTTTAATTTATAATCATTTGTGCTCTTCAGTGACTTTCAAATAATTTGGTGGGAATATTATTTGTTCCTTTTTACAGGAAAATCTTTAGAGAGTCCAAGTCAATAAGACATTTGGCAGGTGTTTCAATAGCAAATGCCATTTTAAAAAGTACTTTAAGGTTGAATTTATGAAGCAACAAGTTAGAGAACTATCTGATTGCAATTTCTCATCTTGGCAATACATGTCAGAACTCAGTGTTGTAATGATTTCCCATACTTTTCTTATGTCAATATTTCAGAGAAGGAAGAAATGCAATTATTTATAGAATTTTTCCCATAATTATAAATATCATCCATACTCCAGGTTAGAAGAAATGGAGAGGAAATATATCATGAAATATTTATTAATCTTAGATTATACAAATATATATGCCTTTAACAGTGGACTGAGAAACACCAGTCATTAGCTAAACAATACTTTAAGTTGTTTTCTTCTGAATTTATTGTAAAAATGGTAAATACTGGGTTTTAAACTCAATTTTTTTTTCCACATTTGTTTGCAGTGCTATCCTAAGATGTTATATTACTACTGACTCTTTTCAGTGGTAGAAATAAAATATGTACCCTTGTTTGCTATGGTGTCTTTTTCATATGTGAGCACTATTAGAAATAAATAGCACAAAAGATTTTATCATAATTTGTATGGTTATTAATTACAGTTAATAACTAGTTTAATTGCATTTTATTCTGGTTAGACTTGTATTGAAATCACTGAACACTGCAGAGATATTTTAAACAACATTTTTTGGTTTACTAAATGGGTAGAAAATTGGTCCATGGTCACAGGGAACATAATACGTAATAATGTATTATACAGATACATATGGATGTTGTTATATAGTAATAATGTTACCAGTTTGTGCAGGAAAAAAATGATACCTCATCATGTATTTTCTGAACTGTACAGATTTAGCCAATTATCATTAGCTGTTTTTAACCTTTACAACAATCAGTACTAAATAATATTATACCAACTACCTGTCTTGACTAGAGAACTTTGTGCTTCTGTCATCTACCTTGACAGAAACATGAAGGAAAATGAGAGACTGAGACTTTACAAGTGATTCATTATTTTTTCAACACAATATACTTTTAAATCATCTTTTCATTTTTCTTGTCCTTGACAGGAGGCATCGTTGATAAGGACCTTCGTCACTACCTCAATTTACGGTTCCAGAAAGGTTCAGTGGACCATGAGCTCCAGCAGATCATAAGAGACAATCTCTACCTCCGCACAGTGCCATGTGAGTATGGTTGAGATGAACAAGTGTATTGTCTTAGTGGCAACAGACTGTCTGAATTAATGCTGCTGAGGCCATTTGCAAAGTGCTGAGAGGTGGACTGTAGATGAAGCAGTCTCCCTGTAAATAGATTAATGGCTTGGTTCGTGTCTTCTATGCTATCGCTGTGGAACTGAACAGTCTAATTCTGAATTTATTTCTGAAACTGCATGGTGTTTTCAAAGTTGGAGGTCTCATAAACGGTGACTGTAGAAGAATAATATTTTTCTTCTGCAGTTTTAGAAAGCACAAATTTAAAGAAAAAAAAAAAAAAAAAGGACTTTTCTGGGCTGGTTAAATTGATGTCCAACAGAGAGAGTTTGATCTGCATCGTATTTCACCATAATACTTTACTGAATAGTACTATGGGGTTTAGAATGCAAAAAGGCAACAGGGAAAAAAAAAAGTAGGAAATGTTGTAGTTGAAGTGCAGCAGGCATGGCAATGAAAGTTCAGAATGTGCATACGTGTTAGTTCTGTTGTTGTGTGAGTGAATTGTATCTATAAAATATACTGAAACTTCTAGCATCATATAGCTATTGAAAGTTTTCACCTATATCTGCAGTAGACATGACATTAAAGCAGAGTAATATAAGCCATGTCAGACCATCAGAGCCATGCCTTTCAGAACAGATCTACTTGGTGGACATTTGATATATCATTTGTGATGGAATGAAGTTCTGGAATTCTTCCCTCATAAAACAGTTGCTTGGTAGACTAAAATAAAATAAAATAAAATAAAATAAAATAAAATAAAATAAAATAAAATAAAATGGTACTTCTGTTTAAAGCAGACCTATTCTGGCAAAGTAAAGGAGCACCTTTGAATTTGTAGGCAACTTCACAACATACTTCTGAATGCTACATTCTTTCATTACAGCAAAGAATGGAGCTTTAAAGTACCAAAAGAGAGGCTCACTTCTGTTTTCTTTTGAAAGCTGAAGACAGATAAATGCAATGTCTTAATTTGAAGGGTTCCATTCATCCCTGATTAGAAAGGAACATGGGCAAAAAAATAAAGAATGATTACCTGTAGATTACCTGTACAACGAAAATCAAAAACATTATATCTCTGTGACATTTGTGGTGAATTAGGTTTGTCTGAAGGTGTTAAGAAACATCAGACCTGAAATGCAGAGGCAAGTACAAAGACATTTTGAGATTAAATTCCTCTTCTTAAGATGCCTGGGTGTTCATTAGCATAAGAGTATACTTACTGTAGTCCTGCCACACACTTCTTAATGCTGGAGATTCAGATTTAAAAAAAGGAAAAACCAACAATATTGCAAGTTTTGCACATGAGTAACAGATGTGTATGGGCAGTAGGGCATGACACCCTGTTTGTTTGTTTGTTTATCTTAATCAAGGCAATAATAAAATGTTCTCATTGGTCAAGTGAAATACAGTACCAGCAGGAACAAATTTATCATTCAAACAGGAGCACTGCAACCACAAAGACCACAATTTGAAACTTATGAATGCTCCAGACTACCACTCCTTTCTGCTGTGATTTATTCATCTTCCGTGTCATCATATATATGGTTAGATTCTTGAATCATTATCATATTATATTTTGAGCAGTTTTAAGAAAGAACCAGATTTTCAAAAATTTTAGAGTGATGTGGATGACAGCTTCAGAATCTTGAGGTAACATCCAATGTTCTTGGATGGAGTGGAAAAATCTTTTCGATAGGGGTGAAAGAATAAATAGTGCTCAGGAACAAATGACATACTGTCTTTGAAATTTTCTTGAAAATCCTATAGAAATGGCTGCATTCTGAGAAAAAGAAATTAACAAAAGAAGACAGGGTGATTTATGGCTTGCTAAAGCAGCTTCCATAATCAAGTGGGTGAAAAGGACACCCTCACACAGATACACAGATTGTAACCCATATTTCCCTTCAATCATTATTGAGAAGAATCTTTTTTTTAATGCAATTTTATTCTGTCTCCAACATTCCTGTTTCAGAGGGAAAATAATCAAAACTTTTCATTTTTTTTTTCCCATATAAATTAACTAATTTCTGAATTGTGAACTTACTTTTCAAAGGTGCTGGTATTCAAAATTTTGTCCTTTGGGCAGTCTTTGTTTTTTGTCAGTCCTTTGTTTTGGAAGCTCTCTACATTGGGTGAGAGTACTGGTTCTGAACACTGTACTTAACAACTGGTAGAGAGATTTCTCTAGTATGCAGCAGTAGTATTTACGTGACTATAACATTGCCCACAAGTTCACTGAATAATGAGGAGACTAACCACATGCTCGTTACAAATCTTGCATCAAATGTTGACACAGCAAAAGCAGCATTCAGTTGGTCAATTTCTTGTGCAGAAAAATATATAGAGGGCCAACTGCAGATAATGCAGCCTTTTATTTCCAATGACAAGGTTGTAACATAAACAGAACAAATCTGAAAAATAGGTGACAACCTTTTCCCTTTAAAAACACACCTACAATCTTTTCTCAGTTATTGAGGTATAATTGCCAGTGAAACCAGAAGAATGTTTGTAAGAGAGTCCTTGACCTTAAGTTTTTATTGTTCTTTGCTTTTTGTTAAGATTGACAGCACTGGCCCTAGCAATACAGTGGGCATGACCACTGATTGCTCAGCCATAGGCTTTCCAGGTCAGACTAAGACATCTTTCACTTACATAGAATGAATGTTTTCTGTGAAACTAGGAAGCAGAGAACCAAATCCATAGCTGTTTTAAATCAAGATAAGCCAAATATACTTAGATCAGGTAAAATTTACTACATAAGAATTTAAATTTTAAATTATATTTTACCCTGTGTGCATCAAAGGGTAGATGGGCAAGGAATGCAAGATATGGGAATAATGGATCAGTTCTGCCCTCTGGAACTGGCCCCTACGGATGGAATGAACTGCTTGGTTTTGTGTTCCTTGCCTTTCTCTATTTTTAGTATTGTGGTACTGCTTTCTACAAAATTAGAAATGACCATGTAACCCTAAGAGTCAAATAGTGCCTTCCATAAGTGGCTGCAGTTCACAGTGCCATATGAAATTGATTTTCACCGCATTGTCAACAAGAATTACACACATATATTCCAGGGCAGAACGTGCGATTGCATTTGCAGCAGTTGAGATGCAGCTGTTAACTAGCTCTGTCCCCAGAGCTGTGTGACAGCAGTAATGAAACTGATACATAAACAAGAAAATGAAGAAAAAGTTCTGTTAATTTGAAGCTGAGTTAGAAAAGCAATAAAGAGGCAAGGTCAAGAAACTGAAACTTTTTTTAAAGACACAGTATGACAAATAATATACAAGGAAATATGTATGCTTTAGAGGACAGACAGTGGTCTTCTGTCAAGGTAGAGCACTTGTTTTAATTCATGCAGGAGTGGACTTCTGGTTGAGAAAACAAAAATAATACAGATGAGAAGTATGATGAAGATCTCAGAGGAAAGGAAAATAAAAGGCAGTTCTAGGAGAAAGAAAAGCTCACAGCTCTCTATATCCAAAAAAACTGACTGAAGTTTGTCTCATGCATTTTCTTCTCCCCTTTCAGTTGTATGGGTTTTAAGCATAGGTTTCATACCCTAAATTTATTCATAAGTTTTTTAGGAGCACTGACTACTGAGATGTACTACAATACAGAAAAATATTAATGGTAAGATGTGGTAGGTGTTAAATACAAGCAAGAAATATTTGAATTTCTGTCAAAATTTCACCAAGAGAAAGGCCACAAAACACATCTGTGAGTGTTACAGGCAGACAAGAATTTTGTCGTGCTGAACCTTGTGCTTGGTAGTACTGTAATTAAACTGCAATTGTTATGTCGGCAAGCACCTTTCTAGTCTTACTGAAAGAAGAGGATTCAAACTTCATGTCATAACAAGAATGAAACTTTTAGGATAATATGTGACAGGTAGGAAGGGTTGGTAGTGACCGTCATGGTCATTCCTGTCTCCTTTGATATGTCCTTCCAAGAAATTGCAAATTTCACTTTCTTAAGAGCTTGCAAAATAGCAGAGCTGTGGTTGAAAATAGTCTGTATGCTTCCCTCCCAGACAGGAAATATGAAATGATAGTGGAAGACATTCTGATTAAACAGCACTGTAAAAAGTCAAACAATTAAAAGGTGATTCGTATAAGTAAAAAATCATCTATTAATTTGAAGAGATTACCACTGATATATCCTCTGGGATATAACGTCAGAACAGTAATAATTGGAGTTGCTCAAAGGAAATACTCTATCCCACTGCACTGATTCACACCAGTGGAGGTTGCAGCCCAGGAGCTGGGCCATGTTTCAGAAGTGATAATAAAAAAAAAAAAAGAAAAGGAGGGGAGGGAGAGGAAATGAAGACATTTCCTTTCTAGTATTTACATTTAGAAAAACAGTGATGAAAATTTGAAAAAACTTGGTGTGCAGTGCTGGCTTATTGCACTGGATAACAGTATTACTATTAGCACAGAAGTCTTGTAGGAAGGATGGATTATATATTATTTTAAAAATTTGTCAGCTGTGTAGGAAAAATGGTTCAGTTTGTGACTCAGCCACATTCTGTCTGTGAGTGACCATGGGCAAGAAATACAGTCATTATGTGCTGCAGTTGAAATATGATATATGAAATATGATAATAATTCTTCCCTTTGCTTAGTCTGCCTATTGGCATTATGATTGCTCTCTGTTAGGTGAATATGGGCAACTCACTGAACTGCAAATTTGGAACCTATGAGCACAATAATATCCATCCTTTCTCCTGTGATTTCTTATTTTTATCTATCTTCTTTATATAACTAGATTCTTAGGTCATTATTATATTACATTGTGAATGACTTTAAATAAGAGCCACATTTTCAAGCATGATTTTGTTCTATTCTGTTCTAATGTAATCTAGTCTATGTATAAATACATTTAACCTACATGCTGAAGTATTGTCTATGTACTATTTAAATGTTATACATTACAAAGCTCTTCTGTTTATTGTCTAGTCAGCTTCCCAGAAGATAAAGTGTATGCAGTGAAATATTTTGTTTTGGTTGGACTTGCTTTTGTGTGTCATATTTGGGAAAGGTAGTGCCATTAGTGTTTTTTTTGTTTTGTTTTGTTTTTTAGAGAGGTACTGAAGACAATAAAATTTGTTTCTACTTGGAACAGAAAGTGCTACAGGGTGATAAGGACACAGCCTTGGGGGAATTCACTCCACACTTTCAACCTTTGATAAAGCTTCTTCTCCACAACAATCATTGTCTTCCACTCTGGCAGAGAGGTTCATTGCATTAGGAGACTGAAGTCATTCATAGTCATGGGTAGAAATCAGTAGAAATAAGAAACCTCTGGTTTTGTATCTACTACAGTATGCTGAAGCTTTCCTCCCCTGCCCCTCTTCACTGGCACTGGACCTCATACGTGTTATCATAGAACATTACTTTGAATGACTTCTAATACTTTTTGATTTTATATTAGTTACTATAGAAAGGAGCTAACAGTAATGGGTAAATATTGAAGGAAATCCCAATTGCATACCAGGGTTTTCATCTAAAGTTTCTGACTTCAGAGCAGATGAAAGAGTGGCACTAGTGAAGTGGGCAACAAACATGTATTGTGTGAGGGAACACACAATTCAGGAGCTGTGTTTGTAGTTCTGCTGCTCTAAATAAGGATGTGAGCTATATTTGACTGATCTATATTGACCTTTCAAATTTCATTTTTAAAATACTTTGTCTTCTAAAAAGCATATAGCCAAGAACAAAGGGAAATGTGTTAAACAGACTTGCTGGTGGTTTTGTATATTTCCTTATAAGTTACTTCAGTGTCAAAAGTATCTTTCAAGAGTGGAAATTCAGTGTACAGATTTGTTCTAAAAATAAAAATAAAAATTAGGAAGTCCAGATATTATCTGTTAAAAGATCTGCTACTTTGACATCATGTGGATCTATTCTTAGGATAAAATAACCTGTGCTTAGCACACCAGACTGACAAGAAATGCCCACATGACTGGAAATAATAGTACCTAACTTTAATGACTACTTTATTCTTTCAGACAAGTGTTAGCTATTGCTTAGTCTTGACTTTGATGGCTCAGAATAGAACATTGCAGAGCTCTAGGGAAATGTTCTTGTTGTGTATCTACCAGAACACACTGCCAAGGTGTATTTTATGCAGAATCATTGGTATATTCAGCCTTTTTTGTTTCTCAAGCAAAATTAAACCAAATCAGGTAATTACATAAGATGAGGGCCTCACTGTGCTATATGAAGTACAGCCACGGGTACCAGATGACTATGAAGAGGTCACTGCTTCAAATAACTGACAGCCTAAATAGAGGAGGCAAAGAACAGTTGACAGATACACCCACAGCACAGAAAGTGCCTGAACTGACTTCCACAAGATGGGGCATTGGTTAAACCCCATGGACCTTCCTTTCTTTTCCACTACTACATGTAACATCTTTCCCAATTACCACCTAGAAATGCACACAGTACACTGACCTGTTTCTCTAAAGACACAGGCAATGTATGATTGACTTATGTGTCATGTTTTGACTTTTCTGTGTGAATTTATTGCTGGTTTTGTCTGTTTCAGATCAGATGTTGTACTATAACAGTACTGCACTGCCTTGCAGCCAGCAGGCGTGAAGCATTGCTCTGGCTCAGACTGTGTTCAGGCTGTGGGCACTGCATTGTCATCAGTAGGAAGCATTGTTAGAAAAGAGACCCCCTCCCCCAAAAAAAAAAAAAAAAAAAAAAAAAAAAAAAGTATATATATAAAAATATACTGAATTATGATTTTATCTTAATTAAGATCTAGTGTAAACAGATGCCCAAACTTTATCTACAAATTGCATGGTTGCAATTGCATGAAAACAATGAACTTTTTGTTAGTCATGAAAGATAAAACACACATTATTTTTGTCACCTTTGCTCAGGAATTTCACAGTTCCACTTATTGTAGCCAGCAACTCTCAGCTATTCAGTGACTCATTCATCTGTTTTAAATACTTGCCTCAAAACAAGAGGTATCCAAATATATATATATATATATATATATATATATGAGAAGGAGATGGAGTGTGTCAGATGTAAGTATAGTATGAAGTGAAAATAGATAAAATTTATTGCGTACTGATTAAGATACTACAGTTTGAATGTCCCATCAAAGTTTCTATGAAGACATTAGGATATTTGCATTGGCTGTACAGTTACAACAGCTTATGTTTCTCAGAGTTATTTGCACCCACATCACATTTGTAGGAAAATGACTGCTAATTCTGCCCTTCACTCCCATTCTTCCCATCCTTTCCTCCTTTTTTTTTTTTCTTTCTTAAACAGCTTACTTTTCTCTCCCATTTTAAAAATAAAACTATCTGAAATCAGTAACTTTTGTGTACCATAGTGCCAATACAAATTATTTGTATAACAGGTAATCTGATGCGCTGTCAACTAAGGAGTTGATAATAATACCATAGAAGTCACTAGAAGATTTCAAAGAAAACAAGAAAATAAGTTCTGAAACTGCAAAACCTGACCATTTTAAAGCAGTTTTCCTACAAAAGAAAAACTTTTGTAGTTCTATTATGTTATTAGTTCCATTTAATTAGTTCCATTCTATTATATTATATTAGTTCCGTATATCTTCCTCAAGTGACGTTAACCAGCATAGGATTTAAAGACTAATGTTTCTGGCAAGCAGCTCAGGTTGCTAATCATATCTGTATGTAATTATTTTTGTTATATAACAGATATGTTATATATGTTGACATGTTGAATACTAGATAAGAAGTTTATTTACAGTATTTGTGCTGATTGCCCCAAAGAATCCACTTTTATTTTCGAGAAGCCTTTCTAGTGTTGCAAAATGAATTGTCCAATTCACATGATACAAAGGGATGAAGAATAGTGACAGTTTTAAAGGAATTTTGATGATAACACTAATCTTATTTATTATTTCAGAACTAGAGGGAAACTAGAGAGGCTATAGCATAAATCTGATAAAGTACCTTGTCCCTACAGAACAAGAAAAATAAATAATAGAAGAGTTCGCAATTAACTTATTTTGTGAGTACAAGTCATAGCTCTTGAATCGTCTAAAGCAGCTTGAAGTTCGGGCAGTCTAGATAGAGACAATACCTAAGATAGTAGGCTTTGCCAGCCTGAAGATGTTCTGAAGAGCTACTAGTGAACATTTTCCTGAAATAATAAAACTATGTTTGAAATTATGAGAATTCCTATTAGGATTTTTAAAAATCATGGTATTATTGAACATTAGCTACCTTAGCATTTCTAAACTTTTTTCTTTTCTTTTTTTTTTTTTTTTTTTTTTTATCTATTTGTTATTAAAAGATTTTAAAATATATACTCTAAATACATCTGGTTTATATTTTCGTGCCTCCAACTGCAGTCAAAAAGGTCAAAATATAAATTTTATTTTCCAAGAGAAGTTGAAGTACTTTATATAAAGGCAGAAGCATGTACCAGCTTTTACAAGTTTTGTGGTGAAGCAAGGGTAATGCTGCTCATTGGAGAATATTAGAAATTTTTGGACTGAAGTTGCCTTGAAGAGGTTCTTCAGTTTGGAACTCACATCTACATTGCAATAATTAGATTATATAAATGAGACGATTTTAAAGGTTTTTTGAATCTGAGATTTTTGTCATGCCTTTATAGAACAATGTACCACTCATATTTTCTTGGTCTTATGAAAAAAAGAAATAATTGCAAGCATTCTGTGCACAGTAAGCCAAGGTCAATATACTAGTGTCTCTAGCAGCACCGTGTTTTAGGTACAAAAATATCGTGGCTAGAATAAAGCCTTTTGGGGAAGAAAGAAATAGTGAAGATTGAAGAGGTGCTTTTTAACATCTGAAGAGTAAATAAAGCTTTGGTTTCACCTGTGGGCATGAGATTAATTTGTGATTTACTAGTGGAAAATGGTCATGAGGAAAACTCTTCCCTGCAAGTGTTTTTATTTTACTGTACCCTGAGGGTACCACTGTCTTGTTTTTGTCCCATGTTGGTTTGAAACAACTTCATCTTTTTCATGTATCTCCAGATTTTGATTCCATCCAATGCACTTTTCCTTTTCTAGTCTATTACTGTTATTAACACATCAACCTCTTGACTAGCTATCAATCTAATATGGATTATTCAAATCATTCTGTCAAGTTTATTTCAATGATACTGAATAGGGAAATGTTCGTACTGTGGAGATGGCAGAAATATATTTTGGTAAAAAATAAAAAAAAATAATCAGAGATTCCAGATTGCATTTCAAAAGTATCCCTGAAAGCAATGATATGGGTTTAAATGAAAAACAGTCTTATAGTTTCAGCTTTAAAATTCTTCTCTTGCAATTTTAAAATGTTGGTATGAACATTTAAATATAAAAGACTGTTGAAAGCAATGTTTTCCGGTTATAGTGATCTCTATTATTAAATGTCATAAAAATAAATTATGTGAATATTTTTATGAATGTATTTCATTTTTATTTTGTGGAAAGTAGTCATTAATACCAGCAACATATTTATAAGATATTTCCAAATTGTTCACAAAAATAGTAGATCACTTTATATGTAGGAAAGACTGAAATTTACTCTAGGTGGCTGATGGAGTAATTTCTACTCGTGTTCTAGTGGCATTTTGCTAAGGACAAAATGCACTCCACCACTCATTTCAAGTCATCTGTATTTTCTGATTCCTATTTTTGCTTTTGATTAACTGACAAGCTTTCTTCTTCAACTCATCTTGGTACTGGTATGAGTTCTTCAACTCATCTTAGTACTTACTTGACTGGATTCTTGACCTGTCTTTTGGCATTTGTTAATCATAATTTGCTAATTATATTTGTTAAACATAAAACATCATTTCTCTTCAAGCTTTAATTATATAAAAAAAAAAAAAAAAAAAAAAAACCACATCCCTTTTGCAAAAATAGAATTCATCTTTTTTATTATTTTTTTTTCTCTGCAGAAGAAGTTGTAGAGCACTGTCTGGAAAATATGATCACAGGTGTGTCAGGAATCACACACAGAGCTCTGTCCCATTATGGTTTACTTACTTCATTGAGTACTAGCCCATCAGTTAATGACCTTCAGTTCTTCGAAAATTTTTTAAAATTTTTAATTTTTAAGTGGCATTCAATATGGCAATCTGACAAAATTCTCTTTCAGAAGTTGTCTTTACATAAGATCTCCTGTTAGCAGTAGCAGCATCTGTAAAAATCTCGTTACTTTAGAGTTGGCGTATTCTGCATTGGACTCATGACTTTGAGAGGTCCTTCCAAACTCAACCATTCTTTGAGTTGTGTAATAGTCATCATTAAAAGCCTCTACATCAAATCCTCACTGATTCTGAGCCTGTGCAAGTTCTATTTGCTTCCATAACTGTGGAAAGTTATCAGCACTGCATACAGTGGATACTGGTGCAGCAGCTGTCTTCCCTTCACTTTTTTGGAAAACATATGCATTGAATAGTGAGGGCTCTGTCTTTTTCCATGAGAATCCTCTGTAATTCTCTGTGTAGCTGTTCTGTTGTGTGTAGTCTTGCATAATAAAAAAGCTTTTTCTCTTTTGCCCTGACAGGGAGGGAAAAAGAGGGTGTCCCTGTACAGTGCTGTTATAGAGTTCTTGACATTCTGAGTTAACAGTTGCAATATACACAAGTTAGCACAACTTTGTTTAAAGACCCTCAGTCTGCCGTCATCACACAGCTTCTCCTGGTTGCCCTGTGTTTTGCTCATTTCTAGCTAATGAGACCCATCTGGCTGCATACATTTTTCCTGTCTGAATAGAAACAATTTATTTGCAAAAGATGGTAAAATCATTTAATGTGTATGAATAGAAGACATTTAAATTGTTATCGGCAGACTGGGGCTTCTCCAGTTATTTTGTAGCTTTTGTCAAAGAATTAATCCTGAACTAACGCACTTGGTTATCCCACGTCTGTGGAGTGTACATGTTTTATGTACATGTGTACATAATAGTGTACATCAGTACTTAATCGTATGTGAGTTAGTACATCAAATTCCTGTAGTAGCCATCACTACCAAAATACCACTGTGAAGAAGCTAATAAACTTGCAGCTAAAACATCTTCACAGTATTTACAGCTTATGGAGCTATATGAGTTTTCCTGGGTCTGAACAGAATGAAATAGAATGTAGCTGCTTAAACATCTAAAACTGCCATTGGTGCCTAAGCCATCATTCTTATTCATACTACAGTTACTTTATATTTCATAGTAATAAAGGACCTCAAGGTTAGATCCACAGAGAGACATAGATAGGTTTAGGTAGAGTTTTGGTACTTGTCTAGATCTGTGATCATTAAAATCCGTGCTCATTTGTCATCTAGCTTTATGGAGAGAGAAAATTCATAGCTGCTTACATTTTTGTTGGTACAAGTTCTTGTGTACCTGAAACATTGGTCTGGGCAGTCACATGAATATCCTATCTCTTGTCAGGATTTATTCTGTGAAGACAAATGCTCAAGTCCACCAAGGGGTACATTTTATAGGTGTTCGTGTAAAATGAACCAGACACTGTACAAAACCACAGAAGTCATTGCTTTTGTTTGAAAACATACCTAATGGAGACAGGAGACAAACACTTCACGTTGTTGACTCTGTGTTACTAAGCTCTGGCAGACCCTCTGCTCCCTAAGCTGGTGTTTTGGTATCTGACTCCAAGCCTCCATCCACTGGGCAGAAAAAAAGAAGGAAAAGAAGCTTTTGACTTGTATGTTTTACACAGGTTAGAGAAGTTGACTTACACCAAAGCTAATGCTTAGGTGATAGAGCACTGTAGTTTTATTCTATATCATAGACATGGCTCCTCCCCTAATATATCTCAAATTATATGTCTTCTAGATAATCTGGTGCAGCTACATTCTCAAGTGTAGGATAAAAACAAAACAAAACACACACACAACACACACACACAAACAAACAAACAAAAAACAAAACAAAACAAAAAAAAAACACACAAACATTTGTCTCCCTCTTTCTTTCCAAGTCCTGTGAGAACATGGTGAAATGTACAGCTGAGTGAGTCATTCTACTCTTCAGGTTTTCATTCAAGGAGTATTTGAGATAATACAGTGTTTTCTATTGTTTACCAAGGGCTATGGGACAGGATTTTTCCTGTGCCTTGTGTAGAATGAGGTTGGCTATAATTTTAATCTATAATGGCTATATTATTTTAGACTTCATCTTTCAGTGTACTTCAGAAATAATTATAGTTTCCTATAATGATTCAAAACTTGCCCTGGGTTAATAAGTCACTTTTATCTACAAGGCAAGTGCATCTGTACTTGTTTTGTGATTTGGGCACAAACTCCACTATCTAAATACACAGTTAAAATTGTACTGACTCAGAAACATCATAATTAGAGCCAGAAACAATTTAGTAATCTGGGTTTTAAAGCTGTCGCAAAATAGTTATCATTCTGGTTTTGTACTTTTTAATGCCATGTCCTGGAAGAGAACGATGAATTTCAGAGAAAATTCTTGCTTTCATCATCTTTACAAAAAGAGAGTTTTTAATTACTCTTGTTTTTTCCTGTCATTATCCTCAATTTGCATCTCCTGCTTCTGACATGTCTGGTAGGATTTTGTAGAGATTACTATTTTTCAGACTCTTCAGAATCAGATACAAGTTTATTTCTGGCCTGAAACAGAGCTGCTTTGTCCAAACTGGAGAAAAGACAAAGAAAAGCTAGGATATCTGAGAGACTCAGCAGTGACCGTACTTCCACTAGTCTCCATGTGTTCCAGAAGATATTTGAAGTCTACCAGGGACTGTGTTTCCAAGAGCCTTTTTTTTTTTTTTTCTTAATATCCAAGCTCTATGCTTTAAATAATTTATTTCTGTTAAGTAGTTCCTATTTTATTAAAATTCTTTTAAAAGTTCTGAAAAAAAAATAAAAGAAAAGAGAAGGTTTCTGCAAGATGCAATTATGCTGTCTCTTTTTGTCCCTCTTTTATTAGGTGTGGAAGACTCAAGCAACAATAATAAACATAAGAAAATGTTAGTTCTTGTATAATCCTCCATTAGCATCATAAAAGACAATTCTGAATAAAGATTAAAGGTTTGTTTTTTAAAAGAAAAGGTTACAGATTTATGTTCTCTCTTCTACAAAAGAAGGAACCTCAAAAGAAGAGGAGTGTAAAGGAAAATGGAAAAGATAAAGTAGAAGGGTTTGTTATAAAAACAAATTTCTTTACTACTTGAGCCTCATGTTTTTTGTCCATCAAACAGTGGAATGACCTGAAAGGCAGACATGTCATGGGGGAAAATGAAGTGCAGCTTTGTCCTTTTCCTTTAGCACAATACAGACCTTGGAAGTGACATTGTAATTTTTCAGTAAGGGCTTCATGCAGTGAGCAGTGTGCACATAGACCAACTCTTCATAAACTACAGCAATGATATATCTTCTTTTGGTAACTTTAGGTCAAGTGAATATAATAATGACTTTATTTAAAGATTCTACCTGAAATTCTAGAAATAAGGTTAAGATATTTTGTTTTGAAGTAACAACCATTACAGTGCTGCCTTTCAAGGTCATGGATAAAGCTCTGTAAAAAAGGTGTTAAACATTCATGTATGGCATATCTCACTTTCATCTTTAAAAAGCAAACCTGCCCTTATAAATTCCTTACATCTCATTAGTCACTGAAACCTTCTAATGGTATTTTTCATTAAGTTTGAAAACATAGAGAGGTTGGTGAGGGCATGCATTTAAATACATTGCAGGCAAAGGCCAGATCCTGTTCTTGTAGAAAGGCAAAGTCTTCATGACTTGGGTGAGAACTACCTGAGGCTCACAGCATTCCTGTTGTTATTTAAGGCACGTTATGACATGGACTGTAATGTAAAGTACCATAACCGGTCTTTTATTCTGCTTTTGAAATGTCTGTGCTCATAAACAGTTACCAGAAACTAGACAAAAGCTCATTTTTAAGAGAGAATTTTTGAAGAGATAGTAAGCTCTATGCAAAAACTCTATGTTATCTTCCCACTGAGCAAGCTGGGGTATGGCCATATAACTGTTCTCTAGGTACACAGCACAAGCAGACCACAAGGCAGCTGTCTGTGAAGCCATTTGGATGATGGAGGGAATATGTAGGTTTATCGGAAGATAAATTTGTACATGATTGTGTGTTTTACTGAAAATCTTCTAAATTTTTTTAATACTCAGTCTGCCAAATTGACAAGTTTTAAACTGAGTCTGACAAGTTTTAAACTGAGGACCACCAGGATATACTGTGCATGTATTTTTTTTTCAAAACAACAACAACAACATCTAAAAAGACAGAATATTTTGTGTTCCATTTCATGAAGCTTTTGCAGAAATAATTACTGTTTTGTTTCCTTCCTTCCCCCATGAATGATCTTAAAAGGAGGGTGAAATGCTACCACCATAATGTGTTATAGGCATCAGAAAAAAAAAAAAAAAATTAAAATTACTCGTGTGGAGATTTTATCCTATCAGGTAAGAACCTAAGTGAAGTTACATAGGAAATGTACAGAGGAACAGTCATAACTTGGAATGCTTTTTACTGCTCAAGTAAAATATTGTCATGAACTTTCATTGAGTTGAAGTGGGAATTAATTTAGTTCTCTGTGTCCCTGGTTGAATTTTATTAAATTACTACAAGCCTTAACATTCTCTGTCTTGTAAAATAACGCACCACTTTCCCAGACAATATAGCAATGTTTATAGCAGCTTAATTTTCTTTCATGAAGAGATTCCATGTTGCACCTCTAAAGATATGATCTGCAGAATGCTAACAATCCTTCAAAGTTAAAGCTTGAACAGATGAATGTGGTGAGGTCTGTTATACTCAAAGCACAAAGCACTCCTTGCAGATGGCCAGAAGAACTAATAAAGGTTTAACAGTTATATAGAAATAAGAAAATCATGAGTAGTTATGAAAACCAGATTCTCAATCTGATTTTTCCAGAAATCAAATAAAAGGTTTCCAGATTTTCCGAGGTACCTATCACCCCATTGAACACAATTGCAATAGCAGTTACACTTAGCTCATGCAAGTGACCTGAGGAGCAGTACAGGAGGATCTGCAGTGCTCTGGTGCTGCTGCATCATTCCAGTCCACATTCTTCTGTTTCAGCATCATGGCACAAGGCTGAAAATCTCTTTTTTTCTTTTCATAGTAGGTGTTAAATATGTGCTTGTAGAAAGGGCTTCTAATTCAGTGTTGTAACAACAGAGAAGGAGGAGAGAAAGAGAATTTGCTAGGGAAAGAAAGGAATATTTAAAATGGGTTGCTTTCAATTTTGTTTCATACTATGTGTATGGCATTTTGCAGAGCTGTCCTGCTCCCTGTGAGTGGCATACTGTCCCCTTTCAGACAGTATTGTGCAGAAATGCAGCATTTGACAAGCAGAGAAATGTGTCTCTGTACAATACTCTATGCACTGCTGTAGTCTCTCCCTTAATATCCTGAATGTCCTTTAGTACTCTAAAGGAATGCTGCAGAAGATGCTCGTGTGGAGTTCCTGGAACCACTGACAGAACAATTTCCTTGGCCAAAACAGGCTGGCCAGAAGCAACAGTGCACAGTCCTACCCCTTTCAAGGCAATGTCTGTGTCTGTGCTAGAAAAGACACATAGAAATGAATAGGCAGTAGTGACCCTGAAGACTGATGGCAAGGGATTTCTTTCCCTTCAACTTCACTTATAAAAACATACAAGATAGTTAAGTGTTTGTTTCCACTGCTCTATGAATCTCTCACAGAAGTGTACTTCCAAGCCTATTTTCCAATGACACATGCTGCCAAGTTTGAGATGAGAAAACTGATTCTGTATGATATAGCCCAATTTTCACTTCTGGGAGCTGAAGAATATTGCATCAACTTGGCAAATATTATTCAACAGCTGTTATATTAAGACAACCGTAGTACTTTTAAAATACATCTCTTGGCACATATGTAGGTTTTTTATTTTGTTTTGGACTGTGTGGGATTATTTAAAAGATTGGGAGTCAGGGTTTGGGTTATTTTCTCATTATCTATTGTTAGATTCATGATTCTGGCCAGCTGCTGTGTTAAATCTGGGCTATATACTGCTCATCTGTCTGTGTCCATAAGAAGCTTGAGAAGAGGACAACAGCTACAGTCCTATAACATGGGAGGCTCTAGCAGTGAAGAGTTCAGCCTCACCTCCAGCCTCACATATGAGTTCTGAAATAGAGAAGGGACAAGAAGAATAGACTTATCAGAGGATACTCTGAAGGTATGGCCTCACTCATCAGAGCCATAAATAAATGTACGTTCATTTCCTGAAAGCAGCAGGAGCATGCTAAAAATGTTTGCTAAAAATTTTGTCTTGTTTTCCTTCCACAGAGGCTAGGATTTGCTTCTCTATATTTCATTCTATCCATGAATATAGTAATGCCGCAGCATTGTTTTTTATTGGATATAATGCTGCTGTTGTGTATTGTTCATACAGAACACTTGAATATTGGCCTAGGATTCTGCAAGATATTTCAGATGAACAATGCCATAAAACTAAAAGTACTTATTGTTAGAGCTGTTTGGTGCTTTGAGCAATAAGCCTATTTTACATAAATGCATAGAAAAGGAGTTGGCAAGTAAAGAAGCCACTTTTTAACTTAATTTTCTTTTCAGTTTCATCTGTTTTTCTTTTTTTTTTTTTTCTTCTTTATTGTATTATGCAAATAAAAATTCAGTGCATGACAGCTAAAGCATAATGCACCACAATGCTATTTCTTTAAAAAAAAAAAAAAAAAAAAAAAAAAAAAAAAAAAAGGCTAAATTTCTTATTTATCCACTGGTATTTAAATCTACATAAATATCACATTAGGCATAATATATGTTGTTGCATATTTGTGCTGCTTGCAGATATTGTATTCATACATGTAGAGAAAACACTATGCACTCATGGAATGCTCATATGAAGGGATCCATCCTTGGTGATCCACACATGCAGCCTGTGAGATGAGGGTCTAAAGTCTGGACTCACAAGGACTTTGGCAAAACAGGAGACTTGAGATATATCAAAAGCTGTAACATACTGATTTAGTTGCCAATTTAGATCTGCAGCTAGAACTATTTTCATCCTCTTTTTGAACTTACTCTGTACTCTGAATTCTAAGTTTGAACTCTTAAGTGTTTCCATTATTCTAAATATATACCAGCAACCAATTGTCAGCTGATGTCAATCAATATAATTTCATTACTGTTGGGGAGCAGTGGAGAATAACACTGTCTCAAGCTTTAACCTTGTTCTTATAGCCAGGAAACATTGAGTTTCATCTCCAAATGAATACAGAATGCTAACAGCTCCCTTGATTTCACTGATATGGATACACAAACAGCTTTAATCATTGCTGAGCTAAATATGTTCCTGAAATATCAAAATAATTAAATTGGTAGTTTTGCAGCATTTTTCTATAGAGAATTGTAAACTGCTTTGTTCTTCAGAATTACAAAAGAAATTAGGTAAAAATATAATCGTAGAGTTGTAAAAGGTTGCAAATATGAAAAGCAGTAGCTTTATTGTTTTCTTTAAATAATATACTGCTACCATCAGTGAAAAAAAAGTCACAAAAAAACACTCAAATTTAAATTAAGAGAACTGTATTTGTTTATTTATTTTTATGTTTTTGAAAAAAATTACTTTTGGAATTTATTTTTTGAACAGAAGCTTAGTGAAGTGCTGATTGTCATAATCACTGCCTTTTCCAAGGTCATTTCTGTCACTTTCCCTATTTTTTTTTTTTGCTTAAATCATTGTAGTTTATTATAACTATTATAAATAACATGCCTGGCTGAAGCTTTGACAGAGGATCTACCTACTCTTCCTGTTACAAATTTAAAAAAAAAAAAAAAAAAAAGTATATGCTTCCTGGTGCAAGCATATACTTCAGAGCCAAGTTCAGATGAACCAATCTCAGTAAAAAAACAGGGTGAAAGGCTGCAATTTTGTATCTTCTCATTTTCATGAATGTGATTTTGATTGGGACTATTTTATGCTGGATATGCATCTGTGAACAGAGACAGAGTAATAGGACCATGTCTAGGACTGTTCGCATAGGCATAAGGTATTCATTTCCTTGAAGGAAAGAAGAAAACAGTAGATATGGAAAGGAGAGGGTACATTTTTATGACAAGAGAAGGAAGATTGTATTATAGCTTATGATTCTTCTGAAGAAATCAGTGTAAAACCAAGATGTTTTGAGGATCAAACTATTCAATTCAATTCCTTTCACTAATGATTTTTAGACTAAGTATGACTTTGATAGAGAAGGAATTCAAGCTTTTCCAGAGATTTCACAACAGCACAAGCAGGGCCGAAATAAACAGTTTTGAGTGAGCCAGGGCAACAGTTTGGTAAGGAAGAGCTAACTAGGGTCAGGGGCATGTTTAGAGTGAATGGAAAAAGATGGAAAAGTTTTCAGTGACGAATGATGAGATGATGGAAAGGATATCCACTACTGGGATTTGATCATTTTCTGAGAGCTATATAAACATCCTTTTGATCAGTGGAAACACTGAATTATAATTTTAAGAACAAAGAGGACAGGAGAGGTAGAAAATATATTACTGCATGGATGTTAGAGTAAGCACAATGAATGTGACAGATCATAAAGTGCAGGAGAGAAAAGTGGGATGAGCAGTCCAAGGAGGATGGCTAATGGAATTGGCATGCAACTTGGCTGTGGATGACAGCAACAAGCTAACGGGGGGAGGAGGGAAGATGACACTGAATCATAGAATCATAGAACCATTAAGGTTGGAAAAGACCTCCAAGATCATCTGGTCCAACCATCCCCTTACTACCAATGACACTTACTGAAGGATCAGAAGGAGTAGGATAGAAACAAGGACAAAAACTTCAAAATAGAAAGAGCAGAGAAGGCAGCTGCCCAGACATGTTTGGGTATGTGACATGAGTTTCCTCTGGAATGTTTGGCTGGATGTGAACTAATGTGGTAGTCTGGGAGGTTGCAGCGGTACTGTAGGAGTCAGCCAGACTAAGTTACCATCTTCATCTGGCATATGAGTGTGGTGCCATATGAACTTCAATAAGCAGATTCTTGTCCAGACTACAGACAGGTTAGGTTTGTGCACTCATTTATGTAAATTTTCTGCATGGGAGCTGAGATTTAGAGGAAGCTGAGACAAGGCTCTAGGGGCTTGTGATCATGGGTTAAGAGATGGCAGAAGAGTGAATGGAGGAGGTGAACATAAGGATCTGAATGATAAATGAGAAAAAGAGGTTGTAATTTTTACAAGACTGATTGAAGTGGAAATCCTGTGGGAAAAATAAAGGACAGGATCATTAAAAATTGCATTGTAATACAAATACAAGAGGACATGAATTAAAACAACTGCTAAACTAAGACGTTTTCTAATTAATGAAGTTCTTCTGTCATAACTTACGGAGTACTGATAATCATTTTTTTTTTTTTCTGAAAGAAACAATATTAAATATATATATATATATATATTCCTTTCTTCCTGTTTATGGTGCTAGCAACACTAAACAATAACCTTGGAAAAAAATCAAATTCATTTTAATATAAAGTATCTATGACAAACAGTAAATATGAACCCTGAAACAATTTTTTAGTAGAAAACCCACTATCACTTAAAATATTATTATTATTATTACTTTAAATATCCTATCAGGGAGGCTTTCTGGACATAGATTTACTTTTTTTTTTTTTTTTTTAAATATCTGATCTAACTTTAGTGAACAAGAAACAGTTTAGTCTCTTTTCAGTAATCCATGTTGAAAAATAGTACTGTAGATAAAACCATCTCCAGCTGGGCTATGGCACAAAAAGCATTTTAACTCACATAGTTAGTGATTCAGATATTAAGATCCTTTTTAATAAACGTCTACACAGTAGACAGTTTTATTGGAGAAAGTAACTGCTAAGAAAAATATGAAGTATTATTTCAATGGTGTGACATATATATGTGCAAGTAAGCTTCAAACATCTATTGTCAGATGTCTCATAGCTTTTCACTCAGTAAACACCAAGTAAGCTCCGAGTAAACATTCACTATTTTTATATATAGGATAAGAAAAATGTCATTCACTTCCACAAAGAAAGTTTGCCTTTCATTTTTTTTCCAGTTTATTTTCTTCTTTGATAATAAAAGATAAGTAGTATATGACTGAGTTAAACAGGAATAAAGCAAAGTCAGGTTGATGTTAGAATACTTTGAGAAATAAGCATATATAAATGTGCATATCTATATTGTTTACAGATTGAACAAATATGTTCATTCTGGAAAAGTAAGGAGATAGCCTAAGTCAGTTAATTTGGGAAGTTTCATGGCCAGGGGATTGGAGCTTCTGTAAAATGCAAATGTAAAACATCCAGAATTTCCTTCCAGGTATAAGAAAAAGAAAATCAGAGAAATATTAAATTTTTTTACTATGATAAAAAAAAAAATTACTATGATAAAAAAAAATAGGAGTAGGTGAGGAGTCAGCAAGGTACAGAGAAGATATTTATCATCCAAGAAAGCCAGCTCTGTTCTAGATGTTGGAAGGTAAGTTTGAGAAAAAAATTGACTTCAAGCTGCACTTGGTGATAGAAGGAATTTCCTTCTAGCTATTTGTTTCTATAACATATGTGATTCAGCAATTCATCTTCAACTTTGTGTTTGCTTGCAACAGCCCCATTAACAGGATTGTTCTTGATATGAGGTTTAGTCTTAGTGACGTAGACCTTTCACATTTTGGCATATAAATATAGGGAATAAGGAAATAAGAAGCGTGTTTCATTAGTCAAGGGGAGGTAAGGATTATATAATATATATCCTTATATATAATATAAGGATATTTCAGATTAAAAGAGCTTTCAGTAATGTTCATTCAAAAAACAGATGTGAAGGCAGGTTAACTAATGAGAAAGTGTGCAAATCTGAAAAAGAATAAAGTGAAAATTATTGTATCTGACATAGAAGCCAAACTAAGAAGTTGTCTTGGGATGTAGAAGAGCAGATTATCTCCATATCAATATACCTGAAGAACTGAAATATGAAATTGCCAGTTTGATATCAAAGATGTTTAGTACATTTATAACATCACAAGTGATACTTCAAATAGTAAATATAGCTCATCTAAGGAGAAAGACAAACTCTCAGGAAGCAACAGATTTATTTGTCCATTCTAGAAAAAGCAAAACTAAAAAGTAATTTTGGAGTGGTGACAAAGCAAAGTCACAGCTTTGAGTGGAAAAAGAGATAAAAAACATCCAGACTTTCCCAAGGGGTTAAAAATGTCACACCAATGTGATATTTCTTTGATGGCATAATTGATTTTAGCAGCAGAGGAAATGCACTAAATCTAATCTATCTGTAATTCATTGCCATGTTTGGTATGGAGCAATGAAAAAGAGTAAAGCTGCTGTATAAAAATTGGTGAGACCTCGTGAAATTCTTTATACTGTTTTGTAAGCTCATGTTCAAGAAAGATGACGTAAATTGGACAAAGTGCTCTGAAAATTTACGAAGCTGCTCAGCAGAGCAAAATGCATGTCTTACTGAAATAACTTAATTACATTAGCAAAGTAAGGATCGATACATAAGACGAGTTATATTCACCCTCTGTAGACAGATTCAGGGAAAGAATACAAAAGTATGTAAAAAAAAAAAAAAAGATAAAAGAGGTTAAAGAAGTGGGTAAAAACTGAGTATGAATACATTAACACTGGAAATGAATGTAACTTTTGAAAATCTGATGTCTGGTAATTTTAATGGAGCAAAATGTATATACATATATTTTAAATTTACGGAAATGTCTATTTGTATTTTCCCAGTGATGTCAAGCTGCGCTTGGTGATAGAAGGAATTTCCTTCTAGCTATTTGTTTCTATAACATATGTGATTCAGCAATTCATCTTCAATTTTGTGTTTGCTTGCAACAGCCCCATTAACAGGATGAGGATTGTTCTTGATATAAGGTTTAGTCTTAGTTAGACTTATGTTTAGACTCAAGATTTAGCTTGAGTCTCATTGTGAAGTGCTGGTCAAGAAGTTATTTTAAAAAAGTTTTTTATTTAAAAGTACCTCAAATAAAATAAATATATAACAAAACTAATGAATGTATTGGAGGGCATGTTGCAGAATGAGGGACATTTCATAAGAACAAACACCCTGTTTTTTCCCACATCAACTGTTTCTAATGAAGAATGACCTTTAGAGATTAAGACAAAAATTCACTGATCTAAATCTGAAGGGTCATTTGTTTAGTACAGTTTAGTAACAAGAAAAAAATGGGTGGGAACTCATCACAACTAAACTTCACCTAACTTTTCCCTAGTACCAGAGAAGAAATATGGTTTAACTGTACAAGTTAATTAAATGCTTGCTTTATTGTTGTTGTTGTTGTTGTTTTATGAGAAATGAGCTCTACAAAGAAGATAAAACAGAATGCATCTACTGTTTAATGTAGTCTCATCAGTATAGAAGTGCAGATAGAAGACCTACCCAAAGTACCAAGTCTGGAGGAGAGAGGCATTTTGCAAAACAGATTCTGTTAAAACAAATTTTGTACAGTAAAAAGTATGTGATTGCAATCATCAGATAAATTGCATAAGTAAGTATGCTCAGATCTCCCAAAGCATCATTTGTACAGATTGTCATTGCCAAAAAGGGAAATATCTCAATGCAATGATCCAGAAGGAGATATGTGCATGGATAGTTAATAACATGAGGCTTTTGTTTTGAAGAGCAACCTATTTACAAAGGACTCGAGAAAAAAATAAAAAAATATTTAATTGGAAATCTGATGTTTCAGATGCAAAATAAATTAATAAATAAAATTACCAGGATTTAAAGTATTGCTTTTCTTCAGGAGTTACTGATAGGATGATTTTTATTTTACTTTATTTATTTTATTTTTAATGACCTTCAGGTCATTAAGCAAGAGTCATCCATGCATTGTATACAATCTAACATAATTACTTTTTTGACTTCAGGGAATGGCCACTAGTAAAACTTATTCATTTTCATCTCTATAATTCTGTTTCTGGTTATTGAAAATTAAAAGCCTTGTTTATTATATTTGTAAAACAACCATTTCTATATTGGTTACAGTTTCAACCATATTTATATAAGCTTCTTCTAACAAAAACACTAATTTGTGTCATTAGTACTTTGGGGATGACTATCTTGGCATAAAGTGGTTGTTAATCTCCTCTCTAAATGAAGAAAAAAAAAAAAACTAAAACAACAACAACAACAACAACAACAACCAAACAAAAAAAAAACAGTAAGAAAAGGGCTTGATAACAGAATCTATTCAGAAGAAATTTTACATTTTCTCTAATGAAAGTGTCAGCATAGCTTGTACATTTTCAAATGTGAATGTTAAACTTTTCTTCTAAATTTCTCTATCTTTGAATGGTAAGTTTTCAAAGTGTTGTTGCACCATGGATTTTACTAAGAAGACTAATCTAGAAAATCAGGAATGCCATATCAATTTATGCTATTGTCCTCATTTGAACGTACATATTGACAGACTTTTTTGTGTTTGTCTGACTTGAGAATTGTTCAATGATTACAGGACATTCTTAATAATAAAAAATAATGTCTTGATTTATGACAATCTTTCAAAGGAAAACATTCAAAAATACTTAAAATGCTATCTGGGGAGTATTTTAATTGGCTTTAAACTGTGTGTGTCTTTTGAATCGGCTCAGAAAGCTACTCAATGAGTTAGGCAGGAATTTTTGGACTAATTGGCTCAGTTACCACCCAGCAATGCCAGTGACAGCTTCTGTCATTACAGACCTCCATTTATGCAAAAAGAGAAGCATCCTTTTCCTTTCTATTTGCCAAGCTGGAACCCACATCCCATTATCTTCTTCCTTCCCTTGCGTTCTTTTCCGTCTTCCTCATAGACCTCTCCTCATTCCTCATTCTGAGGTCAGTGTCAAAGGCCTTACTGAAGTCCAGGTAGATAATATCCACTGTTCTACCCTTGTCAACCAGTCCTGTCATTTCATCACAAAAGTCTTTTTTTCAAGTTGATCAAGAGTGACATTCTCTTTTTGTATTCATGCTGACTACTCCTGTTGATTTTCTTGTCATTCATATACCTGGAAATTTGCTCTTTCAAAGATTTACTGCTTCATCATCTTCCCAGGGATTGAGATGAGTCTGACTGGCCTCTAGATCCCTGGATTCTCCTTCTTGCCCTTCCTAAAGATAGGAGTGGCAATTACTTTCTTCCAGTCTTCAGACACTTCTCCCAGTCACTGTGATCAATCAAAGATTATTGAGAGTGGCCTTGCAATGACAAGAGCTCCCTCAGCTTTTGTGGGTACATCCCATCAGAGCCCATGGACTTACATATGTTCAGTTTGTTCCAAGTATTCCCTGACCTGATCCTTTTCCACCAAGATTACATCTTTGCTCCAGCCTTTCCCCCTGGTCTCTGGGACCTGGAATTCTTAAAGGTCAGTCTTGCTGGTAAGGACTGAGGCAAAAAAGGTGTTCAGTTTCTCAGCTTTTTCACTGTTCTGGGTAACCAAGTCTGCTATTTCACTCAGCAGTGTCTCACTGTCAGATGTCTTGGGCACAATGAGGAATTTTCCTAGTCTTCCTTTTGTCATCTATGTACTTACAGAAGCCCTTCTTGTTGGCTTCAACATCCCTTGCCAAGTTCAATTCCCTCTGGGCTTTGACTTTCCTTACCTCATGCCTGCGTGCTTGGATGATGTCTCTGTGTCCCTTCCACATCCACCCTTGCTTCCAACCTCTGTGTGCTTCCTTTTGGTTTTGGTTTTGGAGTTTGGCCAGGATCTCCTTGTTTATCCATACAAGACTCCTCTCATAGAGGTCTGACTCCTATTTGTCGGGATGGACTGCTCTTAAGCTTGGAAGAGATGATCATTGAATGTTAACTAGCTTTCTTGGCACCCTCTGCCCTTCAGGGCTTTATCCCACAGGACACTTCCAATCAGATCTTTGAAGATGCCAAAGTCAGCTCACCTAAAGTGCAGTGTACTTTTGCTTTTTGTCCTCCTCTATACTCTGAGAATCCATCCATCCATCCATGTTGTGATCACTGCAGCTGAGGCTGCCCTTGACCTTCACATTTTTAACAAGTCCCATATTTGTTTTTTCTTCACTGGCTACACAGGCTAAATGAGCATTGTAGGCACATGTCCAGGTGGGATTTGATGAATCCCACCAATTGTCACTATTCTATTAATTCATCTCCATGCATTCATGGTACTAATTTCACTTTTGATAGGTAAATGTTCATCTTTACCTTCAGCAAGTATTTTAAATTACTTGGCTGTCAAAAAGCCCTTTGACAAAGGCAGTTCTGTCAAACATTAAAATCTTTTATCTACCAAATTATCAAGAAAGCTTAATTTGCTTGGAAGTATATATGGAAAACAAACAAACAAACAAAGCATTACAATTGATTCTTCTTCTGAACACTCTCTAAGGTGGATTTTGACAGACAAAAGAATATTTTCAGAAATGGGATCCCAGCAGTGCCCTACTTGTAGTGATGTTTGCATCCAACATTGTATAGAAGATCTTTTGTATATGTTATATAAGTAATCTTCAACTGACTCTAAATTAAATCTGAAGGGGCTAAAGGAAAACCTTTTGAAAAGGAACAGAACTTATACATATATATATATTAAAACAAAACAAACAAACAAAAAAAAAAACAAACCTAGACTGCCTTCAGCTTTACCAAATGCAGCCAAAGAGCAGATGGAGATGGAGCTATTTTGTGGCTCCTCAGCAGATGAAAAACTCACCACCACTCCCCCACCCAACAAAAAGGTGTGAAAACTGGAATGTGCTGTCATTGATTGTCCTGTTGCCCATTGACTCTTATTCCATGGAAAGTGAAACTCTACCTACAGTAGGAATTTATGGATTTTGTGAAATTCTGCAATAACATCCATGCAAACTCAGTGGATCAGACCTATCCCCTTAACTTATTTTACATTTTTTCATAGCTCCCAACACATGTAAAAATTACAAAGCTATGTTACATGTAAAGTTACAAAACTATAAAACTCAAAGTAAACTTTTTTAAGTCTGGATTTTCTGATGTGTGCCCTTTGCAGACATCCATTATGGAGCTCAGAACCATCTTATAGCTAAATAGGCATTGGCAAATTCACATGTGAGTAAAAAGCAGTTATCATCCTTGTACCATGAGGTAGAAATAAAGCTGGGGTAAATGAAGTGTTCTGTGGTATGAAAATGAAAGCTTGAAATTGCAAATATTTTTTGTATCAGTTCTGGTACTTTTTTGCCTTTCCTACTGAAGAGCTTAAGGATCTATCAAATGACATCCACCCAGCTGAATCTTTTTTTGTGTTCATGCAGTATGCGTAATAAGACTGACACTTATTACCAACGTATAAATATCAACATTGTTTGCCCAAATATGTAATTAATATAATTCTAATTTAGATCATGTGCATTGGCTGACTTACTGCTGCCATTTGCTTTAAGTAAAACGGAAGAATACTTGATATAATTTAAATAATCTAGCGTCATGTACAGCTTGATTTTTTTTTTTTTTTTGTTTAAGTGTTTGCCAGCCTGAATAATGGCATGCTTTCTTTGGCATGTCATAATAATGCTGTGGTAGAATATGTATGTTATGATTATATGAGTTAGTAACCAAGGAAACAAAATTGATATTGTACCAGTGTCCTCCAGGACATGTATAATTAAGGGCCTGCCAGGTTTTCTGAAAAAGATCTCCGGTGTCTTGGGACTTAACAACATCCCTGTAAAATTTTGATGTACAGACTGAAATGTAAGAGGTGAGAGAGCAGGTACTACATCGAATATAATGTACTTGTCTTTGTCTACAACTTTGCCTTTGAGGATGTTCATCAGCAAACTATACATGCAGTTTTTGATATGTATTGATGCCTCTTCTGATGTCTTCTCAGTTGCTTAAGGGAGTAAATGCCTCAGAAATAAAGCCTTCATTTCAAATCCAAGCCAACAATTGCACTGAAATCAGTAGCTATTGAAGATATTGGGCAACTTCCAGCTGGATAAAATGATAGGATTAGAGTTCCTTTAAATATTGTTGCTAACATTGATACCTTTGTTCATCTCACCTAATCTTATGTGTAAACCCAGACCAATTTCAGATGTACCTAACTTGAATCTCAGTCATACGGCCACCTAGTCAAGATGTAATACAAAGGTACCTCATGTAGATCATAAAATCATAACATCATAGAAAGATTTGGGTTGGTAAAGATCTTAAAGATCATCTAATTTATGCCCCTGCCATGGGCAGGTGTGTCTTCCGCTAGATCAGGTTGCCAAAAGCCCTATACAACTTTCAAGACCTCTAGAGGAAGATCCACTTGAGTACATGTGGCTAAACTGGACAGGAAGACCTTTAAAGGCACCTACCTCTTTCAACTCACTACACATCTAATTAAGGTATTCAGGAAAACTGTTTCACTGAGTGTTCAAAATGAGGCAAAGCTGAGATGGCTAAAATAGTAAGAGGATCCTATGTATGTCTGCTGCAGGAAAAACCTGGTCAGTTCATGTAGTTTAAACCAAGTCAGGATTGAAGTAGTGTATTCATTTGTTAACAGCATGCAATTTTCTGGCAATCAGTGAAATATATACTCACAATCAGCCAACAAGAATCCTTTATGAGGTCCCAGACACACCCAGGTGTGTGTCCCCTTGTTCTTTGTGCCATACTGACACTGCCCTTGCTGGGTGCAGGTTCCCCACTGTGTCCGATGGGGAGACAGGTTGGGATGCTGCAGGACTTGGCGGTGACATACCCAATTTTGGCTTCTTTTGTTCACACCCTCAGGCCTGTCCACAACGTTACAAATTTCTGTGTTTCTTTCAAAGCTGATGCCTTCTTTAATTTGAAAGTATCTTGGTAACTTCCCATCACTGTTTAATCCAGCTAACAATCGCTTTCTTTTCTAACATGGTATTTGACAAACACCAAATCAGGTGCATTTAAAAGCTATGGTTACCTAGGCCGTTTTGCCAAGGGTGGGCCATGCAAGCACCCTACAGATGCCATCTTATTCTCCCACATTAAATGGAGACAGGAGCTGTGACAGGATGGGTCAGACATTAGGTGGTCTGAATAAACTCAGAAATTGAGCCTTGGCGGACAACAGAACCTTTGCCAATTCAATATCTGGACTCTAATTTTGAAGAGGACTAGGATTGATTTCTACTTAATTATCTGACCCTCTGGGATTGATATCTGTGGTTCATCTTTTTGATTTGGGTGCAAGCCAGGAATGTACATATAATTTGCACATTTTTCATAGAAAATCTTCAAAGTTGTATATGACACACTGGATGCTTCTATTTCTACAGCACACGCAGTTCTGAAGTTTCGCTGTCATAGTTTTTTGGACTCTTGCAGTCTGATTAACAGTTGTCGTTGGGTTTTGTTGTTGTTGTTGCTTAGTTTTGCTTTTTCCTATAATAAAAAGAGTTCTACACTGTCAGTGCAGTTAAAATAATGACTTAGCACTCCCCTCAAATCAAGCAGCCAATGATCTCTAGCACTTGACAGTTTCCTAGTATTTGTGATAATTTTAAAGAGCTCATACTGTAACTCAGAATTAGTTTCCTGGGAGCCACAAATAAAATATTGATGAAATATGCTCATAATAAAAAAATCTTAGAACGTCATTTTTCCTTGACTGTCAAACATGGCGATATGGTGATGTCCCTTAATCTATGTCACTGGGTAGAGTCAGTTGTAAAATAAATAAACAAATAAATAAATAGATAAAAATAATAATAAAAAAATCAAGTACAATGTGAAACTTTTTTGGACCAGGGAATAAATTACTTGACATCTCATCCATCCACCAAATATGAAGGTGCAGAATGCAGCTTCAGACCACTGAAAAAGAAAGCAAAACAGTATCTAAAGGTGCTTCGTTGCTACAATAGAATCAAACCCTCTTTACTTTTACTAATTTTTTCAATGATTGATAAGAACTGGAACATACAGATACTAAACATACCAGAGATTAGGTCACTGAGTTATAGACAACTTCCTGATGTATACAAAACACCCTTTCCTCTTCTGTGAGTGTGAGACAGGACTTTGATGCAAGCAAGTTTGTGATTTCTTCAAGAATATGTTAAAGATACATTATCATAGAGGCATGAGACAAATACATGAAACATTTGTGCATAAAACAAATACAATGGTCAAATTTCTTCCGTGGTGACACACATGAAAATTTTTCATACATTTCACAAGTAAGAAGTTCTATCATTTGGGGACTTTTTTTTTTTTTTTTTTTTTTTTTCCCAAAATGGAGATAAATACATCTTTATATTCTGTAAAATAACCCATTTGTTTTTAAGGGTGTTTCAACAATATGGACTTCTTCTTTCTGTTGGCTAAAGAGCTATGATGTGTTACGCATCAGAAATCAAAGACTATAGAGCAGTATCAAGGTCACTTCTAGCATACATCAGAGAACACAAAAACAAATGACTGTTATTGCCACACACTATACCATAAAGATGCAGGCACTTTATTATTTTTCCTGCAGCACACTCCCCAGTTACATGAAAATGATGTGGCACAGCACAAAAATCATTCTGGAAAAAAAAAAAAATCTTTCCCAAGCTGTTGTCATGGCAAAGGAATCTATTGAGAATGCTTTTAATGCAATGATATTTTAGTGGACTTAAAAAAAAAAAAAAAAAAAAAAAAAGTGAGTTAGAGCCAGCTAAAAACTAAAAAGTGTTTAAAAAGTGTTTGTGAGTGAATTACAACCTGGTGTTGTATTGTCTCTGTCTTCTCTCTTGTTCTTACATATTTTAGATTTTGTTTTTCATAATAACCTAATGCAAGGAGTATGGAAAGGTCTGATCTTTCTGCTTTGTGTATTTGTCAGAGATAATTGCTCAACAAGTTGTCGTGTAATAACAGTGAGGAAGGAATCACTCTGTTGTTACCCCTAGTCCTCATATAATGTGTGGAAAATGTCACCACACTGGGAGGCCTATTCTTTAGATCTCTGAACCAAAAAAGATGTAAAATTACCCTTTCTTGGAGTCTTTTATAGCACAAGTAAAGCGATCTCAAATTGCATCTGCTTATGAATTCAATTTAGGAGTAATTTTAAAATAATCTCTTTGGAAAAACTTAACAACATTCACTTTTCTCAGTAATTTTCACCGTTTCCGAGGAAGAAAATAAAAAGATGATTGGTCATTCATCTGTTCTATGTGGTGGCTGGCATCTGTGTGCCAGTGAGCACAGTTAAAGAATGCATTTACTCTATGAGTGCTCAGAATCAGTAATAACACTAATTAGTTTTCTCTTTTCCTGAAGAGAAATTTGAATAACCCGTCTTTGTGTTGTGGAAGAAAACAGTTCAAGATACAAAAACTAGAAATAGAAATTTGAAATATTTAGATTGGAAGTAAAGTTCAACCTCCTAGCAATGAGGGCAGTTTGCCACTGAAAACTTGCTCTTAGAATAACTGTGCAGAGTTCAAACCTATCATAAGTGAAGGCTTGCAGTCATAGAGTCATAGAATGCTTGAGGTTGGAAGGGACCTCTGGAGGTCATCTGTTCTAACGCTCATTAAGTTCAGAGCAGAACAACAATGATCAAATCATTAGAAATTGCTATGGTTTAAGTGGTGGTTAAGTATTAATTATTTTATTGCTATAAGCAAAATATTTATAGAAAAAAAAAGGCATTAAATAATGTAAAGAAGGTAGCATTTTTAATTTGAATTAGAATCAGAGAATAAATAAATATTCCTGTCATAGTCAACTCTTTTTCTATATGTAATATAAATACATAATTTCAGTTTTCATTAATATTTATCCATCAGGTGGGAAAAAAAAAAATAAATATGCTGCTACTCTGTCATTTTCTTTTCAGGACACTGAAGGAATGAAATGCAGAAAGCAACAGCTTTCATTTTAAAACCAAAAGTATCAACTTCTAGTTTAGAAGTATTGGGTACTATTTTCCTGATTTTTAATATTTAAGAACATGTAGCCCACCCCAAAGCAGAATGACGTCAGATTTCCCTGTTTTAATAAAAGTAGGAACAGTCAGAAATGTTCTACTTGTTAATTACTGGTGACTCCATTATTGATCTCTAAAGTAATTGAAAAAAAAAAAAAAAAGTATTCTACTTTCTGCTCTGAACCTTAGCTGAAGTAGAACAGAATTCTTGGCAGAGAGAATTGGCAAAGTTGTAGGGCTTATTTGAATGAGGTGCTGGATTTTGAAAACAACTATGGTTTTTCTGTGTCAGAGAAAAATGTCTATGATATTTGCAACAAAGATAATCACCACAGAAGTGAAAAATATATATAAACTAAACAGGCAGCAGAGCAGTTTGAAGTTGAGTGAATGTTCAGTAAAAACAGTGAGATGATTGGTAAATGCTAAAGGAAACAAACAAACAAACATACATACATGCAAAATTAACTTTGATTGAGAGAAGACAATTTATAAATGTGACTCAGGCTTTATCTGAGATAACTGCATGTCAAACAGTTGTCCTATTCCTTGTGGTAAAATGGTACCTCTTCTCTTGGGGTTCCTTCAGTGTGTCAGCTAGACTTGAAAAAAAGCAGGTAAGCTAAAATGGCCGGCAGTGGAAGATCATGATGAAATGAGCATTCCAGCAATGGCTGTAGCAAACAAACTGTGTGTGTGACATAAAATGAACATCAGGGACAGATTACATTGTAAAAGAGCAGTACTAAGCTGAGAGTCTCTTTATTGAAAAATAAATAAATAATTTCTTAGTACAAATGCCTATGCAGCTGTGCCTATGTGCATAAAAATCCCAAGTTAGAAGGGTACATCCTTCCTAGTACCCCATCAGCATACTCACCAAAGGAAAGCTAGCTACCTCACGTGTGGTGTTGCAGACAAGCAGAGAAGTGAATGAGTTGAACCATGAGTAGTTTGAGTTGGCCATGTCAGAGCATTTCCAAAGTAAACAAGCAATTCTGTCATGCCTTAGGTGACTTAGAAAGTCTGATTTCTAAATTAATATTGACTGAAAATACAGGCCCTGATCCACTACATAAAAATAATTGAGTATGAGGAATAATATCCATAAAATAATTAGCTTCTCTTTCTATGAATCACAGGGAGTACTTCCTATCTGTCACCTCATTTTTAGAAATTGGAATATCAAGGACATAGGAAAAAATAAAATTTATGCTAAAAGAAGAACTCAACATGGACTTCAGTTAATCATAGTGATAGAATTGTCACAAGTGTAACAACGCTTGTGCAAATGTTCAGAAAGGCAAGAACAGAAATGCAACATTGCAGAAAGGAAGACATTGTTTTGGGTAAGGGCACTATTCACATTCTATCAATTTCAGAGAACTTGAAGAAGGTTTAAGAACAGCTATACAAAATCATTTATCATTTTTAGTATCTGCCCTTAGAAAAAAAAGTTGAATAAATCACTTGAAAGTTTTAAGATGTCTCATTGTCTGGAATGTTGATATCATTTTTATTGTTGCACTTCTGCAAAGTTGTAGCCTACTTGAACAAAAATTTGCAATGAAGTCTTTTGTTCATACTTTCCCACATTTCCACTTTCAAGGCTTTCTGGTCTTTTTGTTCTCCTCAACTGGTTTACCAAAACATATACAAGTTAGAAAAGTAAATGTTCATCTTCATCAAAAATAGCATGAAGCTGCAGTTAAGGGTTGCAGAAGCAGTGATTTTATCAGCAGAGAATCAGGAGCAATAGATGTGGGCATTCTGTGGTGCACTGGGCAAGACAGTATTTTTCCAAAAATACACAGATCAACCCTTCAGTCTGCTCTCAGTGCCACCTTTTAGATGCCTTTTCCACACAGAAAGACATGGTATCCCTCAGAGAATGCTTTGCCTTTTTTCTTTTTTTTTTTTTTTTTTTTTTTTTTTTTTGTGTGTGTGTGTGTGCTTGTGACATTTCTAGAGAGCTTTTAACAGCTCAAATTCTCCTTTCAGCTATCTCTGAGAAATGAAGCCTTACTCAGAAGTTCAATTACTGGTGCAGCACCTCTGTCTTTTCTTTTCTTTTCTTTTCTTTTCTTTTCTTTTCTTTTCTTTTCTTTTCTTTTCTTTTCTTTTCTTTTCTTTTCTTTTCTTTTCTTTTCTTTTCTTTTCTTTTCTTTTCTTTTCTCTTCTCTTCTCTTTTCTTCTCTTTTCTTCTCTTTTCTTTTCTTTTCTTTTCTTTTCTTTTCTTTTCTTTTCTTTTCTTTTCTTTTCTTTTCTTTTCTTTTCTTTTCTTTTCTTTTCTTTTCTTTTCTTTTCTTTTCTTTTCTTTTCTTTTCTTTTCTTTTCTTTTTTCCAGTAATTCTTAAATAGCCCACAGAATGAAGCCTAAAAGCAATGCATACAAACAAAATTTGCTCCAACACTCTTTTTAGGAAAAAATTGTATAAAGCAACTGATTTTTGAAATTTTCCTGGCACATGGCGTTGTAGACTGTAATGCTTTTTGTGTTTTCCATTAAAAAGGTCTCATAAACTAAAGTATTGGAATTGCAAAAGTGTTCCTTTGATTACCCTGGTCAGACTTGAATGTGAGATTAACAGTTTCTCCATAGTAAAAGTGAATTGCAGTGCCTTGCACTTTTCTTGATAAAACATGTAAGAACTCTGATGCCAGCAGAGAGTTTGCATGTCTCAGGAATTTGTATCCATAGAGTAAAATAAGTAAATAAGTTATGCAGGAATAATTTATGCAAGAATAAAATTTCTGAGCAAATAATAATAATAATAATAAAAGTCTTCTACCAACCATATTTTTATTAAAGCCAATTGAGTGACTACAAGAATAACAGAGCATTTTTGAAAAATCTTAGTGGAAAATCTTGATTCCTGAAGTGAACCCTTCAATAATGTCACTTTTATTTGTTTTTAAAATGAATGGCTCCACTAGAAGAAGAAATGAACTGTGTCATTAAAAATGTTTTTCTATTAAATGTTTATTTTGGAGTTATACTGCAATCTGTTAAAAAGAGCAACCCTTCCAGAACTGTCAGAGTAGATCAAGTAGGAATTTTAAAGATGATGAATATTTACTTAAGAGAAAATGGCCTTAGGAATTATTGCTAATTTTTATTTTTATTTTCACACTGTTCTGCTATATCTGGATAACCTTACAGCTACTCATTTCCTGTAGAACACATTGCTTCATGACTCTGGCAGTACCTTCTTGTAATTCATTCACAAAAACAGCTTATCTTCATTAATGCAAAAGAGTAAAGAACAGTGTTATTTTTAGAACAGTTAAAAAAATCTATTTGGTTAAAAATATTTGTGAATATTATGTCTTCAGAAGATTTGTTACAATTTTAATTTCTCTCCTTTTTCCTTTCTCTCTGTGTTGAATGAAATATTCTTAAAATTTAAGAATATTTTTAGCATCGCATCATATGATGTCTGTATGTTTTCATTTTCCTGTACAAAGTAATATTTTGGGCATTTGAGAGGCCAGCTGAGACTACTGAATCACAGAAATTTTAGTTGGAAGTGACCTGCATAACCCAAGTTGCAGCCAAAACCAACTTTTACTACCTAAATTATAAAGTTTATGGAAGCTGTGAACTTGCTTAACTTGTCATCTAGTAACGATTAATGGTCTAATCAAGGTAACTAAGGTTGTCTGCTCTTCTCTGTCTCTCCTCTTGAATCTGTTTTTGCACACAGGTGCTTTTTCAAATATTGCTAAGATCTAAGGAACATTTTAGTATTCCTGTAAAAAGCTGGGAAGAAAATCACAAAAACAATTAAATTGGAAAGTTAAAGACTCCAGTTTCTTGTTTGTTCTGAATGTTCTGCTTTCACTGGTGTCCTAGTCATCTAAACTTGGTATACAGAATTTATTTTGATACCGGGGCTTTGAAAAAATGGGCCTAAAGATTAAAACAAATTGTTAAGAGAAATGAAACTTTATTCTATGTATTTATTTTAATATATATTCTCCTGGTAATACTGAACACAGATGAAGTGTAATTACAGCTATAAAATAGCCATATAACAGTTTTGTATATGGGATTTGTTAAGTCTCAAGTAAAGTGCTACTGTGTCAAGGAGATTATGCATGTGTTTCCAGTGGATCTGGAAGACAGTTGTAAGCTGTTTTTTTAACATGAGCTGATACACGTAAATAATGAAGTATAGCACCATCCACAGCTCAGTGCAGGATTGGAAATAGCCCTTAAACTTGTTAGCTTTTAACTATGTATCTGTCTTGTGTCTGGATCTGAGCTAATATTTCTCCACGGCATTGTGATGCTGCCTGGGCACACACCAGCACAGGCTAGTCAATACACATGTACTTTGCCTTCAGGTGAAGATTATATGGCTGCCCTAAGATTTATCTGAAAATATTATTTATGAAGTATCACAAAACGAAAACAAAACCAACTTATATTAAATTAGTACCATGAATCAAAGTTGGGTTTTGTTTGTTTGTTTATGTGCTTCTGTATATAATCGTAGTCTGTAGAGTAAAAATGCTAAATCTAAAAAGCTGTGAAACAAAATGTGCAAGATGATGAGAAGTCTCTGGGTAATTACCCAAGGCTTTGTCTTTTTTTTTATTATTATTATTTTTTATTTTTCCCTATTGTCTCCATTTCAATTGTAATAACAAGACTCCTTATTTTACAAGAAGCTTTTTAACAAGGTTCCCAGTCCATCTCACATAGCGGGTACCTAGTTTGTCTCAACACATTTCTAATTACCTTCACTGAATTGAAGGGAACTGACTCACTGAAACTACCACCTTTCTTGGTCCATGAAACCACTTCAACAAATAACAAGAAGGCATTTAGTGATAAAGATCTTTAAAAGAGCCTTAAGACTTACCAGTTACAAGTGACTCTTCCTGCTGGAAAGGCACTGTTCCTGGAAGCCAATAAGTCACTAATTATCTTGTAGTTCTTCACTTATGGTAAACAGTTTATTGTCTTGGCAATTGCCTGTTCTTTATTCCAAGTGAGATGTTATTTTCTTATAGTTTCGTATCAGCAGGCAGTGAAGATCACTTCAGAGAAATGAAGGGGAGCTTCTTACATAGGTCTTTGGATATAACACCTTTGATATAATGTCTTCACTCAGATCTTTTCTCTTCCCTCATCTTCACAACCTTAAGTAGGAAAACTGAGATCCTTTCCAAGCGATAATTTTATCTATGTCTCTGGACTTTCCACTGGGTTATTTCTATTTAGAGAGAATGTCTGTTTGATTGATAAGAGTTAGCAGCACACAATGGGAAGACTTTGCATCAAAAGAATACCATGATTTTTATTTTTATTTTTTTATATATAAAGTGTGATTCCACGGATACATTTGTTGTGCAATGTTAACTTTCACTGTGTCAGTGACAAAGTCTAGCTTCTTGTTTTTCTCTGTTTGAGAGACTTACAAAAAGCTTATCTCCACTTGAGACAATAACTGGATCTGCAAGTGCCAGTCTTTCACAGAAAGTGTTGGTTTGGGTAAAACAACTGCGGATTTTGGCAAACACAAACATGAGTCCAATCCAAATAAACAGAAGAATCACAGATGTCAACTTCACCAAAGCTGATGTATCAGCATTCCACCTCAGGAAAAATTCATTCCTGTAGTAATAACAACTCAAATAAGTTCCCTTACAAGGAAGGATTTTGGTATTGAGTCCCACAGCCATCCCAAACCCTCCACCAAGGTTGCTGTGGGCAAGGTTGTTTGTGATCAAACAGCTCGGCACCAAGAATGACAGTTTGGATGTTGATATTCAGAAACTGTTTTTGTGGATAAAGCTGCCTTTTCAGCAGCTTCTCTGCCTGTAAAAAAAACTTAACATAGCAGGATACCTGGGGGTGGGGGGTGGGAGGGTGCATTTTCATTTGGAGAAACAGCAATTTCAGTAATGAACATTTTTTTATCCCAATGCAAATCTAGATGACATAAGTAATAACCTGATAACAGTGAAATACAACCCAATGTTTTAAAGGGGAAATAAATGAAGAACCAATACAATGAGAAGATGGAGCTGTCCATTGGTGATTTCCTCCCATCTATGGGTGATAGACTGCTTAAAAATGTGCTAATTTATAGAGTGCTTGCACATTGCTTATGTGTTTGATAACTCCTTAACCACTTGAAATATATTTTACAATTTCAATGAGTTGAAATGCCTGGAAGCAAATAGTTTAAAGATCCAGCTCTCTCTCCACTTCCTCTCAACCAACTTTCTCCCCACTACTATCCTACCTAACACATGCTGTGCATCCAAGCATAATTTCAATCAGCATAACATGCAAAAATCATTAAAAATTAATAGGGGAATGTTGTCCACAAATCTTGTTTTTACTTAGCGCACTTGTTAGATATTTTCCTTAAGGATGAATCCTGATTCATTTTTGTTTGGTAATATGAAATCATAGAGTCAGTATGAGATTAATCTAAACAAGGCAAGTAAAACCCAGGGAATAACTCTTCCTTTCCCTGTAGTGAAATTCCATGAGAAAGTTTGGATAATACCTTTTATTTGTCCCTTCTGGCTGTTACACACACATACACACAAACACAAGCACACATGGACATGCTCATTCCAGGATCTTAGCCACCTCTGCAAAGAAGATGAAGATTATTTCCATGGACCATTGATAATTTTGTCATTCCTAAATTTAGATATGCTCCTTGTCTTGTCAAAATACTGCAACCTCGTAAGGCCCAGGACACAAGCACATGTACCTACCCCAAAATTTTTTATTTATTTTTTTAATGAGAAGGAGGCCCAAGAACAAAGAACCAATACCAATCTCCAGACTGGGTCAATGAGACATGAGTGGCTCACCATGGCGTGCATCTGTCCTTCAGCCTGTGAATAGGCAACTTGTGCTGCTTGGACTGTCCTTAACTCTATGGAACATTTTAGATGGAAAGCCTGCCTCCAGCATACCCTCACAAAAGTGAGGGCTTCTTTCATCTTCTCATTCTTTGTAATGAGGGATTTGAAGTCTTTGAGTAAAACTGAAAGGTCAATGGAAAAGTCCTTTTTATGACAGTAATTCTAGATTGTACAGAATCTTAAATCGAGCATCACACTTGGCATAACAGCTCAGTGCCACTAAAATTAACATCTGAGAAATGTATTCATGTTTCCAAAACAGTTAAGGATGAAGTTGTAATTTCTTTCCGCCTAGATCTAGGTCAAAAATGTCAGTGCCTATTAAAGAGGTGCAGCCTGTAAAATAAAATAAAATAAAATAAAATAAAATAAAATAAAATAAAATAAAATAAAACAAAACAAAAATAAAAAATACAGTGTGTGTTAACACTTTCCAGCGAGTCCATCACTTAAGCAGGAGAGAGATGCTCCCATCCATCATATACAGGCTATGAGCACATGTCAGAGAATTTAAGAAAATCAGTAGAGAGAAAATGCATGGTGAATGTTGCTATCCAAACAGACTTTGGGTATAATTTAATATTTCACTCTTTTTTTTTTTTTTTTTTTTTTTTTTTTTTTTTTTCTGGAGAGAAATCAGTTTGAGTTCTTCATTCCAGACAATAGAATAAAAACAACTTTTAGCCTAAGGTTATTACTCATTATCATAATCTCCACAAGAACCTCCTCAGACGGACATGAGTGTACCTGGGGATCTTCAATCAGATTGAATGGATATTTTCTTCTTGTTAATTAAAGCTAGGAAGTTTGGTGTGAAACAGATTAGCAAAACCTGGTTGTTCTATGAAATGATAATGCAGCTCTTTATTAACACATCTCTATCTAATTGAAACCCAGTATATCTCTCATTATAATGGTTTTCTAGAAATGCATACTGAAAAAGAATAGCTTTTTGAGGATTGTAAAGTATTTAATTTAGGAGATGGAAAGTCACACTGATACTGCAGAAATCTCCACCTGTTTGAATGGATCTATAAAATATTTATGTTTCCTACAACACTAAAAATTTAATTTAAATATTTTTTTTTTCTGTGTATATTCAACATAGATTTTCCAGGAGGGGGAGGAATTTCAAAGCTGATGTAATCCCTTGTCACATAGCCACTGGCATCAAAGGCAAGGCGCATATGGGATGCCAAAAGTTTCAAGACTGGCTCCACTGCAGATCAGGAGCAAGTGTAATGAAGTTAGATGTTTGATGCAGACATTCAATGTAATTCAAATGTTCCAATGCTTAAATGCCTAGACTAATAAATCTGAATGCATACATAAGAAAACTCAGTTTACATGTGCCTCTCTTTTTTTTTTTTTTTTTTTTTTTTTTTTTGTGGTCCTTTTCTACTACTATCATATAAAGAAAACTTTAGCTTTAGGCAAGCTTCATTTGAGAAACCTAAGCATCAAGATGAATTAAGCATAAGGTATTTTAGTTTTAATGTTAAAATGAGTGTTTCCTTAGAGGACTGGGTACATTTAAAGCCACCTGTAAGGATAATCATATTGAACAAAATTAATTCAGCAGATAAAATTAACATTGGGTTATTTAATTCATATCATGCTCATCATGCTATACTAATGTTAAGGTTAAAAAATAAAAATAAATAATCACAGAATCAAAGAATTTCTAGGTTGGAAGAGACCTCAAGATCATCGAGTCCAACCTCTGACCTAAAAAAGATGTCTTGTATTTTGTCAGTGCAACTATAAAACCTTTTATGCCCTTCACTCTGCATGCTTTGGTATCAGGAACTTCCTACCATTGTCTTTTATACTGCAAAGTATATAGCACCTTTGTTTTTACTAATGTGAAACATACATTTACTACTGTGCTTTTGGAGGCCCAGGTCAGCAGTTTTACAGCAAAGACAGTTGTTTGATACTGTCACCTGGCTGCTTTCTTTCCACTTTTTCTGCTTGTTTAGCTAAAACATTGCATTTCTTACATTTACAACTGACAAGAGCAGAAATCCAAGGGTGTAGAATTATATTGTGCAAGAGCATATTGACCTCTTAATCGACAAAAATGTTCTGTTATGTTTTAAACTCGTTTCAGGGACATTTTAAAAAACAAATGAGTTTAAGAGGGTTAAAAGAGATTATTTCTTGCATTTTATAATGTACAGAAAATCTCAATAACTTCCACTTTCTAGACAAAAAGAAAAGGTTTAGAAATGGGGTATTCATTTTCTTTACAAATCAACTGGATTATTTGGTGTCATCATCTCAACAGCAAGTGGTTTGTATGCAAAATGAGATGGGTTTGCTAAAGTGGGTCCTGGCCTGGTTTTATCTTTCCAACCTTACATTTTCTTTTTACTTTATTCTCTGTTATCTCTATTTCACAATGTGTTTTAAACATACCAGCTACCTCTATGGTCTGTCAGCTCAGCTCATAAAGGACTACATTCTCAGGCCAGTCAGCTTTATTTTAATGCACTGAATATTCTGTTTTAGCACCTATTTAAAAACAAATAGTACATGAAACTGATTACTTTTAAGTATAATTTAATTTTGTGCAGGTTTACTGAACTGATATCACCAAAATAAATGAATCCTTAACAAACTAGTTAGGGGTCTGATATAGCAGAAGCTCTTGAATGGAGATTTAACAGCTGGGGAAGTTAACTGACTGATTTAACAGTCTGGGACAAAATCCAAATTCATGCAACTCTATTAATCTCTCCTTTCTTTATTGGGATAGTAGAAAACACAGCCTTTGTTACTGTTTCCTAGCTGATAGGTAGTTTGTATGCAGTTCCTTCTCACCCCAGTTCCTCCATATAGATTCTTCACATCCTGTGAAGGATTTGAACATGAAAGTACCTAAGAACCTAAAATTGATATTCAAGCTCCCAGAGAACACAATTCTCAACTAGTGTAAGAAATAAAAGTTGAGCCTAGTTTAGACTTTGTTGCAGATTTTGGTGTTGTATGATGAGTTAGCATCATAATGAAATTAGAAAGGACCTTATGACTGCTTGTCATTTTACAATTTTCTGATGCTTAATATTCAGAGGATGGTATTTCTTTTGTAACTGTTGAATAAATGTATTTTTCCTGTGGATGTGGCAGTAGTTACCATATGACTAAGAAAATCATAAGCATGTTCATATATTTCTGTCTTGTGAACATTAAGGCACCAGGTGAAATTCCAACAATTTTTGTAACTCATCCACCATCTTCAGGCAAAATCAACTTTGATTCAGGAACAGCTGATTACTGCAAAGTTTGTGAATGGCATCTGGCTCACTCTTTATTTTGAGTTCCAAAAAAAACGTTTGTCACAGTATGTTCTGAACATGTCAAATTGCTACTAGAGATGAAAGAGATGAGTGATAACAGAGGATCTGAAACTTTAAACAGTAGCTGCAAAGTACCATGGCCAAGAAATTACTTTATTATGAGAATGCAATAAAGGTTTTGAGTAAGACTAGTTAAACTTGTAGACTTGTTTTAGGAAGCTAGGTTTTGAAGCCTCTTTTACCTCAATGAATTTTTATGCAATGACTGAAAACAATATAATTTTCTAAATTGGTGGCTAAGTAATCTACTGTGCAATCTGTATATCTTCAACTTTAAAGATGTTATTTCCATTTCAAAGCCTCAAATCTTCATGAGTCTTTCAGATTATGGAATCTTCCTAAATTTCTATTGTGGAATAAGTGTTTTCCCTATTTGCATATTCTTGTATGGAACACTGTAGTGCTAGCAAAAGGAGCAATATGTTCCTTCTAGGGCAATTGACTGGGGAAGTCTGTTGCCTTATTTATGTGGGTTGGTCTTCTGGTTCAATATGTCACCAAGAGAAAACTCTCATTTTTCAGTGCAAGGACTTCAAGTCCTTAAACAGAGTGAGTAAAAGTAAAGTAAAAGTTTACTTTGCAATGTGAACTCAGCAACAGCTTCAGTAACTCAGCCAGTAGAGGGAACTCCAATACAGTACATTGAATGTGACCTAGGATGGTAGAATAGAATAGCATCACAAATACAAAGACAATACAGAATGTAAAAATACATTAAGGTCACATATTATGTATAAAACAAAGTACTTACCCTATACGTCCTATTTATCATTTTGTGAGTTTGTAGCTGTTGGCTTATTTCATTTTCCTATCTCCTTTTTATGTCATGTGGTAACAATTCTTATAAAATGTCTGTCTAATTTAAGGGATGGTTTGCCAATAACAATTTCACAGTTCTAATAGACTGTGTATATTACAGATCATATACCATTTGGTCAACTATGTAAAATGTGGCCAGATTAAAAAATTAGAATGTTGAATTTGTTGTGAGTTGTGCAAAATGACACAATAACAGATAGTACTCCCTCTTTGCATGACTGGCACATGTTCTTTGGAGGACAGAGGAAGAGATTACAACCCTAGCACTTTCTAGTTACTGAAACAAAAGTGGTATAAGGCTACCTTTTTTTCTTTTTTTTTTTTTTTTTTTTTTGACCTTTAGTGACATGAATATACTTTTAGTTGAGGTGTCAGTGTTTCGTTGTTTTTAAGGTTAGATGCACTCACCCAGTCATCCTGTCATATACTTCTTTTTCTTGTCCTTAACAGACAAAATCTCTCCATGTAGGTTGATCACTAAACAGGTTTCTTAGAAAAAAGTGTTTCTTGTCTCTTCTGAACTGATAGAAGTCAGCAAGTGAATGAAATATATGTAACATCTCTCCCTTGCAATTTTAACTCAAAATCCTTCTTGGATCTCTCTTCATCAAATAGCCTTAATTCTGTTCCTACATTGCATTGAGACATTTTGTCATATCTACACATTGATGTGTTCTCTAAAAAAAGATTAAAAAATGCAAAACTTTCTGGCATCTGACACCACTGATACTTTCTGATATCACTGAAGATTTTTTTAAAGCTTTTCCAGAATAAGTATGCATAGGTTGGAGCATTCAACATGAAGATCTCACATGAAATTGGATTGAACAATATGATTTAAAAGATTTTTTCTTTTTTCCCTCATAAAGGACAAACTTCCTTACAGATATTATGTCTTAGTATTTCCATTGGCAGCATTTGAGATCCCATACACAGCTGTGAAACTGAACAAAAGTCAAACCCAGCATCTGTTGGAGACTTGGTAATTGCCTCGGCCATGACTACTGAAGCATTGTTGCCTTTTCTCTGCTTATACACATTTCTAAAATTAAAATTGCAGAAGGATTGGCATATTAGCTAATCCTCATTTCTCATGGAGTGCCATAAATTACTTTTTTAGACTGAATTCAACTCAGCTTTCCAATATAATTAGGCAGTAACTGTTTTTTGTTGTTGCTGTTGTTTTAGGAAATTGTTATGGGTTATTCAGAATCGGCTATTAATAAAGTAAGTTTCAGGGAATTAGGTTTATTTAAGCCTGATCTTTAATGACATTAAGTCTATGTGAAGTTTTTCTTTGCTGTTTGAAGAACTAAGTAATGGAGAACAGGTTCTGAAGAACATTTGGACCAAATCAAGCATAGATGTGAAATGAAGTCTTACTCTTTATTCATATTTTTAGTGAGTTTGCATGAAGTAGATCTCTAGGAATTACTTTGAAACTAAGAGTACTTCTGATATCATTTTAAAATGTAGCACAAAACCTAGCACAATATGAAGTCATGCATTCCACAGGTCAATTCAGGACTTCCTGAAGATGCCTTAACTAAACCTGCCATATTTTCTACATGGGGACTCGACCATATCTGTTGATTTCCAGATATAGGAGAGAGCTGCAGTTATGGTTAATAACAACCATGCTATTAATATCCTCTGCTAAGTACTCTGCTATGCTGAAATGTAGTCAGCATGTCTCTAAGGCTCCAGGGTGTGTTCTAGTTCATAAGTTCCTTGTGTTTAGTGTTTGTAATTATCTGCCATAGAGTATCCTCATATTCGATGTATAGGAGCATCTAAATCCTTCTTTAAATATGCCATTTAGGAAGAAATTAAGGGAAGAAATAGATGGCTGAGCAAGCCTGGAGTTCATCAGAGTTCTGTAGTGGTCTCAAACTCAAGAATATCACTTAGGCTCCCAGCTTGATTACACTAATGCTAGATATTTAATTTAATGTATTACATGTCAAAATCAGGCATAAAATGTACATGATATGACCCTTCTTCAGCAAGTTTATGCAATGGTATATTACTTTGAGGATGGGTTTTCTATCCTTTGGTCATTTGGGATGGCAAAGCAGCATGGATTGTTTTGTTTAGAAAAAGTTTCAAAATAGAAACCTGTAAGTGCCTATCTATGCACCTAAGTAATTTTTATCTCCAGCTGCTGAAATACAAATGCTAAATGATAGTAGTTGTATAGCCTTGACACACTGTGTCTTATGTGTATTTACTTTGGTTGCTTGATTCCATATACTTTTTTTTCTTTCTTTGTTTTCTAATCTGTGTGTGCAGACAATTAACAACTGCCAAACATTTGCATTGTATCTTTTTGATCAAATAACCTTTATGTTGCATCAGGTTTGTTTCACATGTAAAAGGGTTCATCTAGTATTGAATTCAGTGCTTCCTTCAAGATGCTATGCACTATCATTCTAATTGATATTGACAGAGGTAAAAAGTACTATCTAGTGATCAGGAGTACAGGGGAAAAACAGAGCAGAAAAAAGTATAAGAGCTTATTTTCATGAGTTTTTCATAAATGGAATGTTCTTTGTAGGAAGAGTTCTGTAATGATGCAAGATTGCTTGCATGGCCGTTGAATTTTTTGGAGAATATTTCCCTTTTGTTGCCATTTTCACCAACTGCATAGGAGGCTTTTACATTTTTTGTGGTAAACAGTTTTCTGTATATACACTGCAAGGTGTGTCAGTACAGACAGATTGACAGTCTGTGTATTAGTATTAGCTCCTGCTATTGCTGACATCTAAAATAGTTCTCATTTAGCATGTTAGCAATTGATTTGTATTGTTACTGTGTTACTCTAAGTGATAGAATGGATAATAATTTCATAAAGAATATATGGGGCACGTCATACAATATTAAAGGAAATGTGTAGAGGACTACATGTACAAGACAGGAAGATAATTTGATCTCTGTTATTTAGAACACATTTCCATGTAAGTAGGAATTAATGGTAAGCAACCAGGATGGTAAGAAACCATATATTTGATTTATGGATTTCTATTAATGATTTCACATAGTTGCTTACAGTTCAGCAAGCTTGTAGGTTCTCTGCTGCATATGGAACAGTTTTGATTCTTTATGTTGAAATGAGGATTGTTTTTTTATGGTTCCAGTGCAGACATATGTAACAGGTTATACACAAAAGGACAGAGACTGAAATAATAGATTTCTTTCTTTTTTTTTTTTTTTAATTACTTTTGTTAGTCACTAAAGCACAGATTAAATCCAATGTCTCAATCAACATTATAGTTTTATATTAAATATATTATTACTAACTGTAAGTCTTTTTTGTTTTCCACATTCATATTTATGACATATTCATTGGATGTTCTGTATCAGAAGATAACTAACATGACGAACAAAGAAGAGGTCCAGAATTCTTGCATTTCTGAAGTCCAAAATGAGGCAGAAACCAAGTACTTTTCTAGTACGATGTAAAAATGCTGACTGTAGTGCATGAATGCACCTTTCCTCATTTCCTGATTAAGTAATAGTTCCCAGCCATGTTTAATCTTCACTTCCTTCTATGAATACTCCCTTACACAAGTTGAGCCAGCAAGATGCACTAAAACTGCATGATAATTTTGTAGTGCTGATGCATACCTGCTAGAGTGGAAAATCTGGAATGCATATCTGCTTCTTACAAATCCTTAAATAAACAAAATTGATAGAGCCACCACTGCCCCATAGATATGTGGTCTAGGACTTTCACAAGTATCACTAATGGGAAATGCATTAGCATGATGTCCCAGAAATTATAGCTAATGTTAAGTGTATGTCTTTAACCTTTAATGTAAGCATTAAATATTTACATATATATTTGCTATAATATATATATTATATAATATATATAAATATATTATATATATATATTTGTTTTGTGAAATGGGATTACTCTCTTTAATAACAGATAAGAAAAAGTAAACAATCACTAACCTGTGCTAATTAGTTCAACCCAGAAGCATAAAGAGATGTATAAACTTCCTATACATAAAATAGAAGAAGAAAATCGGTATTTGATCAATAAACCATCAAAATCAAAGTGATGATTGTAGAAGTAACTATTATTCCATTTGCATTATCTCCTTACCAATCTGCTGGTTCCCAAATGTTTGCTTGGTGAAAGAAGAAGATAAATACACTAGAAAATTGAAAATTTCTGGAAATATATATAGGCAACAGTCATGTCTTTCCAAAAAAAAAAAAAACCAAAAACAAACAAAAAAAAAACATAAAGGATTTAAAATTTTCATTTCTGAACTTAAATATTGATTTTATTAAGTTAAATTAACATAATGTGGATTTTTTCATTCAATTTTGAGGCCACTAAGCATGAGATCATGTACAGATTATACTGTATCTAACATGTTTCCCGGATATTTATATGATCTTATTTTCATGTTATCTGGGTACTTCACAAATTTTATTATGCAAATTTACAGTACCTTTGCAAGCAAGAAAATGTAGTTGGCCCTATTATTCAATTAGGAATTTAAATACACCATTAGGAAATGGATAAGAACATAATGGTTTGTGGGCTTAGCATGTTTTAAAGTGTTTTGTTTTTTTTTGTTTGTTTGTTTGTTTTGTTTTTGTTTTTTTTTGTTGTTTTTAGTTTTTAGTTTTTAGTTTTCTAGTATGTTTTGAATCAACTTTTAAATTTTTCTTTCAAATTCAGATAAAATAGAAACTCTTTTATAGGCAGCGTGTTTAGTCTAGCCAGATCTCTGTCTCTGACAAACACGATTCCTTTCACATACCATTGTAAATGTATAATGAAAATGTTACATTTGAACTAGTTGGTAGACTCCTGTTGTAGTTCTCAGAGAGGTGTGGAGGGCATGAGTCATCTTGTCCTATTAATCTCCTATGTCCTATCTTCTCCTATGCAGGGAGTCTGGATAACTGGCTGAGATGTCTATAAAACAGGTTATTAGGGATAGTTAAGCTGAAACTTGCTCAAAGTAATTGGATAACTTGGCCAAGACCACAAAAAGTCAAAATGGGAAGCTACAGTATCTCCCCATTTCCAGGTCTGTGTCCTAACCACTAAAGCAGCCTGTCTGTCCATGACTTCAATTGCATTCTTATCTCCTGATCTTAATACCTGTCATAGTGAGGCCTTCAAGTAGAGTGAAATTCATCTCACTGAACTTCAGAAACTTCTGATGTGGCTACCAACACAAGTGCCAGTAACTTTAAGCTCCACTTATTATTTTAGATGCCCACATCCTCTAGAATGTGGAAAAATTAAGAAGTACTTATTCTATTGACTATCTGTGGAGATTAGAGGAGTATTTCAAAAGTGAATGTTGGCATGGTCCCATAATCAAACCATGTGAGCTTTTGTAACCATGAGTTCATTTAAGACAGATCAAATGAAAGTAACTGGGAAACCAGATATTTGGGAATATATATATATATGTCTTTATATATCGACAAAATTCAGAAAATAATTAAAGAGGAAACTCTTTCCATGAATATCCTTAATACTTACTGGAGATGCTGCTGTTTATGATTTGATCACATTCTTTATTCCTGAGAACAGAGGTAGCTGTGAGGAAGCATTTGTGTATGGATGTTACACACATCATGATATACTTACAAACTGCCCTTTTTTATTATACATCTATTGAATGTCACAGGTTCAATTCTTTATATAAGAATATATTTATATATTTATTTATTTATATAAAATAAATAAATAAATGAAACCAACTTTGTTGAAGTAATTGACAACAGGACCTACATTCATGATGTAATGTTAAAAGTAGTAGAACACTGTGAACTCTTGGTAAGATTATCCTAATTTGTTTACTAAGAGTGGAATCTGTAGCACACACAATGTTTTCTACTTGGTGGAGTAGAAGTTTTTGTTTCATTTTGCGCTGTGTTGTTTGAAAGCAGGAGCTATGTAACTCTGATTGACAGGTAGATTTTATATTTTTCATGTTCCTGTCTATTCAGAGAATCTGCTGAAGGTGATGCCAGCTTTTTTGTGGTTCTATATATGATACGTGAAGTCTTGAGACGGTAGATGTTGTTGTATTTCATGAGGGCACTTAAGTCACCCGAAGTGATGAATCATGTGACCATGTAAGGAGCTCCTCATATAAGGCTTCTCATGTAAGGAGCCTCTGGTTTGCTGAGATTTACAGCTTAGTCTGGGTAAGTCTTATACAGTGACTCAAAGAATATGTGAATCAACTAGGAGATTTGGGTTTGAGTATCCTGTTAGTTCACCTGAGTCCTATAACGAGGAGAATTCCTTCTTTGTGTCCTGTTTCTATCCGTGAGTCTCATTCTAAGGTCTGAGGCCTAGAGTCTTTGCAATGTGACCATGTTTTTAAATTTCAGACTATCCCTTTCCCACCCTCACCTCCCACCCCCATGTATAGAGTCTAATGAAGACAACTTATCAGGATCTTTTATTTAAGAGAGAAAGGGTACAAGGCAGAAAATAATGGTAAGTGGAGTGATTTTCTGCACCTGGTGTTTGTGCTGAGTACTTATTAATCACAAGTACTCTTTGCCCTCTGAAGTCAGTGAAACCACTCAGCTGAGTAATAGTATAAACTTTCAGAAAAGCAGATCTCAACAGTACAGACAATATAATATATTCAGAATAAATTATAGTACCTATGAATAGAAATTAACAAGTATTGATCACAAGGAAATATAAAAACTAAAGGGAGAATTATATTAAAAACAACAGAATACTTAACATGGAAAGCTTTGTGATCAGGAATTAAGGTACATTAGTGAATTTTGACGATAAGTTTTGTGATTATGAAAATGAAATAAAAATGTGGAATTTGCAAACTACCCTTTAGCCTTCCGTATTCAAATCATTAAGGACCTCCCATGCTTCTTTCACTTACACTTTTTCACAGGTCACTTGCTGATGAAAACACTGAGAATACATGTGTGTCTAATCAATGTAGCTATCAGATTACTGTGCAATTATAAACCAGTTTTATGTCTATCTTTTGAATCAAGATGCATGCATGTTGAGTGTATGTGAGAAAGGGTAGGGCAAAATCCAGAGCACATAGAAGCTCAGAGTTAAGGAATTGATAATGTAAATATATGAACACACAATAAATAAATAAATAAATAAATATAAATACAGATTGGTAGTTGCTAAATATGGTAACTATTATGTACTTGAATTAAGAACTTCAGTCAGTCCTGTTGTCTTAGGAAATCACCATGTTGAACAAGTGCTGAATATTGAGGATTTGAAGGAGTTAGAGTACTCCGTTTGCTGTACTGCAACACTAGTGAAGCTGCAGCAAACAAAAATTAATTTTTCCTATGTAACGTATGGACAAAGGCAAAAAAATAAAAATAAAAAGACATCATGATGTAAAAATGATTGCTCTTTGTATTTAAATCACTTTTTATATAATATGGTAGCCTGGTTGCTTTGATACTTCTTATATTGCATATACAATTTCTTGTGATGAATTTTGTCATTATTGAATAATTTTATCATAAACAACAAGATTGGTTTATAATTTAAAAAAAAAAAAAAAAAAAAGTTAAGAGAATTAAACTTGATCTGGAAGAGTGGAAGGGAGTACCCTTGCATTCCCTCTATGGAGGGCATGGCATGGGATCCTTATGCTTTTCCTAAAGGAGAAAAATGGGGCCTCATAGTAGTGAAAACAGGAGCAGCTCCAGGTTTTTTGTTGTTTCTATGGAAACAGAATCCCACTTCGTTTATGAGGCAGAGGAAATGCCTTATAATGCATGAATTAAGGGGACAAAGCCTTGCCTTGGGCAGAACAGGTGAGACAAAAAAAAAAAAACTCATCATAAAAATCAAGACCTGCAAACCCAGCCACTGCAAAACCAGGGCTTAACAGAAACTCATCTGATCACTTTGCTAGTTAAATGGTGGAGAAAAAGAAAACATCAACTCCTACTTTAGGGAGGATGGATCGCTGCTATTACTCCAACAAGTGTTTCAGAGTTCCTAAATTGTCTTCTGTCTCACACTCAAAACTGCCACATGTGAACACTGAAAAATATTGTTTCACTTCCAGCTAAATGTGCTTTAATGGTTTCTAGACAGCCGTAAAGCAGTGTAGCAGGCATAATTCTTCAAACAGGATATAACATCTAGTGTGTTTCTTGATTATCCACCTCAATCTGATTCTCTACAGATTTCCAGTGCCTCACACATTTGTGTAAGATATATTTCTAATAGAATACATTCATTTACCAGCTTGGATATCTTTATGCTACACTATGAGGATTTATCAGTTCCTGTCAGTCTGTATTTTATCAACCTACCTTTTTACATTTCTTTAACAATAAATTATTTTATTTCACGTTGGCCATTAACTTGGAGGTCACGTTTTATTTTCCTTTTTTTTTTTTTTTTTTTTCAAAACAGCAACTTCAGAAAGTTTGGCTGCAAGTCAGTGATTTAATTAAGTGTTAAGCCCGAGTAATAAGGTACATGATTAAAATTATGGGATGTATACACTTCTTACAGAAAGTATTTTGTTTCTTAGAATTACTAGGACAAAAAAAAAAAAAAGGTATTCTAGCCTATGTGTACACCACAGGCATCACAGTCACACTGTCTTCACTGATACGTCACTTATAAATGATTTTACCTCCAGTGGTCCCTAAAAATCTATACTGGTAAAGTCACTGTGGGTATTTGATATTATATTTTAGTAGCTACAACTTTGCCGTAAATTAATAGTTTCAGGTGATATTGGAATGAATGCTCTTAAATAGTGTCTTCCTCAAACACATTACACAAAAGCATTTGTGCACATATGCTTGCTTAGTACATATGCTATGTACTATTCTAGTTAGTAATTCTGAGACAACTGTGCAAACTACAGTCCCTTTGATTGGTTGTTTGGCTTTCATTTGTATAGTGTATTTCTGCATCATAAGTGACTTGCTAAATCAGTGATTTTAGAGGCTTTTATGAATGAAGTCTGATGGGTTTATTTTCTGCAATAACTCCAAACAACACTTGGTTGTAATGTTTGGAGAGACTCGTGCATCTGACAATGAGTAGTAAACACAGAAGATGGCGAAGTAGCCAAAAGAATGAGGTTAGGATTAACACCGAGTTTTGTTTGTTTGTTTGTTTGTTTTTAATTATTATTATTATTTATTTTATTTTTATTCATTCGATCAAAGATATTTGTAAGAATCTCTCATGACAGTCCTTTTTCAAAGTTACCCAGTAATCCCAGAGGCGATGGCATTTTTATTAGGTTCAAATACAGTTATATTCAGGCTTCATTCAGGCTTTCTGACATTTTGGTAGTTAAATAGAAGAAACCTATAATTTTAGTCATCATTTTAGGGTCATGCAATTTTGAGAAAACGAGATTGGATAAAGAATTAGGTAGTACCTCTACACATTTTTGTTTCTCTCAGCCTTCTTCTTCAACTGACAGGTCTTCCTGATGCATGGTGAATACTCATTCAAAACCAAAATGAGGATTCATTTACTGTGGTGACAGAGAAATGTATTAATACTGACTGGGATACAAAAGACAAAAGGTTTGACAATAAAACATGAAAAAGGAAAAAATAAAATGGAAAATGTGTACTATTTTATGTTTGCTCTGATATTTCATTATTCTATTTGGTTCTGCATATTATTCAGTGGCAATTAAATCTTATGATTTATTTTTTTCTTGTTTTGTTTTGGGTGCTTTTTTGAACACCCATCATGTAATGCTGTGAGAGCTGTGAGAACGTGGCAAGCTGGAAAATATATAGGCTATAATTTACTCTCATATATTGCTACAAGACTATTAATTTTAAGAACTATTAGTTTGAAGGTGGGGTTCACAAGTGGAAGTAAAACCAGAATTTATCCCTTTTGTTACTTTGTTAAATTACACGCACAACTACCATTGGAGTTTTCCTTCCTGATGATGCTGTCTTCATTTTGAACTGCTGTTTTGACATTTGTAAAGTTTTAGCAAATGCTTCAGGAAAAGGTCAGTTTATAATGACATTTTCCATTTTCAAAAACCTGTGGAGAGGACACTGAATACAGGTTTACACGATAAGCCATTGTGAATTTAAAAACGAGGCTTTTCTTACTGTTTTTTAGAACACTTGTTTTTCACAACCTAGTTTTGTTTTTAAAGTACCAAAACTTACTAGAAAGTTTTTTTCATGTCTTTTTTTTTGTCTTGTGTTAGCTATAATATTTCTTGTTTATTTGTTTACTTATTTATTTGTGATACAAGAATAAAGTAATGAGAAAACCATAGGACTGGGGTATAAATACCACTGACTTAAAACCAAACGCACTGAAATAGCTCCTGCAAAGCATCCTCATGTATTCACCCCAGATTAACTGTGGCTGTATGTGCAAACATTTTTCCTAATCCTACCACTCAGTCATTTCCACCTGCCACCGTTCTCTAATGCTTTGAAATACACAAAAGCAATTTGAAATTGTCCAGTAACATGCATGAATACTTTCTAACACAGTAAGAACTTCTGTCATTGATAACATAGAGTAATTTTACTGTGTTGTCAATAAAGGTGATTTATAAATGAGAATATGTCACCAACCACCTTTTTTTTATGTTTTTAAAATAAAATTCCAATACATTCTCTCTGGCGTATTTTGAAAGAAAATGATGGTTCTTTGAAGAAGTTCTTTAAATGCTAAAAAAGAAATATTGCCCTTTTTCAAAAGTATAGATTTATAGAATGAAAAAATATACTGGGATATAAATTTTTGTCTGGATACCATGGTCCTGAGAGTTCTGTGCCTTCAGGTCTCCAGGACTTACGTGTATGCTGGTGCATGTATGCTGAGCATAAAACTTATTCTATCAAAGTGAGGCCTACTGACTTTAAAAAATAAGTCTTTAGAGGAAAATTATAAGAAATTGTTTGATGTTTCCATGGACAAGATGATTCTTACAAAAGATACCATAGAAAAATGTGCCTAAATATATATATTTTAACTGTGCAATACACCATAAATGCTGTATGCTTAATGACTGAAGGAACTGGCCTTTAGTCATTATGTACGATCCACCTCTTCTATGTCAGTGTGACAGAATATGTAAACTGACCTTTTATTTGAATAAATTAAAATAGAAGTTCTGTTGAATTTTCAGGACTGTGTGTATGAAACTCATTAGAGCTGTCAAATTACCTGTATTCACTGAAACACTTTATGGGGCCAGATGATAAAAGTCCCATGAGCAAAATGGCTCCATTGAATTTAGACAAAAATACTACTCAGGACATCTCAAAGACACATATTTAGTTAAACATTATATAGCCATTCTACCATCAGGAAGCAGAAAGATCTGATTAGACATACTTGGTGAATTTGATGGATGAGGGAGATGAAAATGCCTACAGTGATATTCTTCATTACTTGAGAGCTAGCAGACATTCATGTGAATGTTCAGGTTTTTCTCACCTTTCTAGTTTTGTACTTCTATTATTTTAGAGTGTTGTTGTTTTTTGTTTGTTTGTTTGTTTGTTTGTTTTTCTTCGGCATCTTTTTAACATGTCCATATCGGTACACTCATAGAAAATGGCTTTGGTTCCACTAAGAGCAAATATATTACAAATTGTTTATCTCTGTCTTGGTTGACCTACTTTGTATCCCAGAAGTGTCACCAAATAAAATCTATGTTCATGTGTAGTTATTCAATGTAGTTATTAAACAGATGTGTTATAACTAGGCTGGAGAGAATAGACATACCAAACCTCTTCTGAGCTGCTGTACTATTCCTTTTGAAGACTTCACTTATGAAAAGATCATATTCATGGCAGAACACATCACCCTAAGGAGAAATAGTATAGGTATTTATTTCATTAATTGATGTTTTGCATTAAAGGGAATATATATTTAAAAGTCATTTATAACTTTGTGCCTGTTAGCTTTCAATAACGAAGATGTGGATTGAAAATTGCAAGAAAAGAGAAATTCAATTGATTTGCAGCATAGTATTCAAGCATGAACAGTATTTCCAATCTTGGATTTTGCATTTCTTCTTCTAACAAAAAATATAGTCATCCAACCCACAAGAACTTAAAAGATCTTTTCTTGAAATGTTAGCTACATTTACAAAAAGCATGATTTATAAGATTTGTGCTATTTTGACCTAACTTGATTTAAGATTTTTTCATGGGTTTCTCTTAGTAACCTCTTACACTATTATAATTTATTACCTTTCATGTTTTTGTATTTGAGCCAAATGAACATATTGCATGAAATATTTCTTTTCCTTACTAACTAAATAATTCCATTATATACATAAGAGCTTTTTTCTTCATTCTTCAGCTCACAGTAGTGAAACTTCCTAAAATTTTCAGTTTAAGATCTATCAATTAAAATCACTTCTTTCTCCCTCCCTCCCTCCCTCCCTCCCTCCCTCCCTCCCTCCCTTCCTTCTTTTTATTCTGTGTTGTTTCTTTGTGAAAATTCAGTAGCAATAAGAAACCTGCCAGCAGACCAATCACCTGTCTGACCAGTTCACTCAATCTAAGCAACAATCCATATTGTTTGTAATTGACTGTTGGTTATGCGGAGAATTTAAGGAGAATTTAATTTTATGTCTTTTATGGAAGAAGCTAACTGGATTTTTTTTACCTAAATTTCCAGTGCCAGAAGGTTTTAGGGTAGACTCAACACTCCCAAAGATATATTTAAGTAATGAAATACAGAATAATGAGAATGCACTTAAGTGTTGATTTAATTTTGCTATAGTGATTTAAAACGGTATCCCTACATAAATTTGTGTACCTGCTGAGGTTAGTGCATGAGTGCATTAAATCATTTTGCTCATGCATCAGACTGCTCTGATATCACTGAAAGTAACTACATGCATAGTTATATGTGTATATGTGTACTTTTGCCATCTCAGTTTAAGCCTTTAATTTTGAAAAACGTTTTAATGAAATTTGTAAGACATTGAAACAAGATAGAGAGTTAATTGCACTTGTATTTTTAGGCCACTACTCTATTTTTTTTTTGACACCTAAAGATAGGTGTCAACTAGAGTTACTTGGAAAACATTTTGAGTTTTCAATCATCTAAGAGAAATGCAGTTCCAGGACTGCAAATGTGCTTTGTTTAGTAAAACCTACATATTTAGAAGGTATGCAAACATTAACAGTAAGACAGAATCAAGGTTTAGAAAACCTAACACAAAATCCAAATAATCTGAATGAATTTAGCATAACTAAGAGAATTGTTGAGCTGATATTGCAAGTAAGTATTAAGAGAAGATGTACTTACTAAAGTAGTTTCTGATAGTAGAAACTTTTTACTTTAAGAAACAAAGAAATAACAACAGCCATAGCTGGGGACTGGACCTAGACAGACCCAAAGGCTAATGAGTGAGAGCAGATAGCTCACTCTGGCTAGCAGATTTCTCGGTTGGGTGGATTCCCTTTAGAATCTCTTACTGTGTTGAATAAATCTCTGTTTACTGTAATGAAAGTTAAGACACCTAGCATAGGTGTATTTAGGTTTCGTAATCTCAGATGGATTTTTGTTTTTCGTGTTTTTCTAAGAAATATTCCCCATTTACTCTGTGAAATCCTGTATGGGCTATTCTATTAATTTATCATACATAGTATACCACCTAAACTTTTGGATTCTTTTGTGTATGTCTGAGTGTGGTGTTATTAAGAAACACACATTTTTGAAGTTATGTTAAAGAAAGAAAAATCATACTTTATCATGCGGATAAGTACTGGGCCGTGCACTTCACTCAGAATGAGTGTGGAAACAGGTGCACTCATCATGCACTACACAGGACTGAGGATGCACAGGGTATCATTCAGGATTAGCTGGAGCTCCTGCATGTTGAATCATCAGGTGAAATGACATAACAGCCATATACTGGTCAGATATACCATTTAAAGTCCTTAATGATTGGGACACAATAACAGACTCTATAAGGCAATTACAATTGTTCAAAGTTGCTTCCCTGTTAGATGTCAACATCTAGAATACTCTGAGTTAAGACACAAAGAATTTGTAAGAGCCTTCAATGTAAAACTTGTATCCTTCTTTTAAAAGGTAAAGGAAAAAATAAAGATAATAAAAGAAACTAATGTATTTATATATATTTTTGACTACAAAAATAATAACATTTGGTGTGAGAAACTGCAGTGCATTGCTTGATTTCAATATGCCAAGTAGTCACTGAGTTACTTATCTAAACATTTCACAGTACTTTAGAAATAACACTGCGTGTTCCTGCATGTTAATACAGTGACATGTCATTTTGGCTGTATCTGGACTAAACAAAATTTTATTTTCATTTAACTGATTTGAAGTGAATCTCAACATTTTTGCTTTTTTCTTTCTCTTGTTGTGCACTTACATTCTTTGCTGTATTACAAAATTAATATGTCCTCCCTCACTGTCACTGAAATAAAACTTTTATTGTTCTGTATAAAGTATGGATTATTCTAAAAAGTGAAAATCAGGAAAAAATGCATTAAATATGCTGTCTCCAAGGATTTAAAATATCTCAGAGGTAAATGAGTGCCAGATTTTACGGTTTGTTAAGAAGTGAACTTCTCTTCTTAAATTTCTGAATCACCTCTGTCTCTGAGATTTGTGATCACTTCCAATGTGTCACTGAAAGTTGGTAGTCCACTGCGACAGTGGTGGATATTTTTCTGCAGACCGTTTTCTTGGTCATTTTGTCATCTGTCACTATGTAAAGTACTTTGAGAAAAGCTGGATCTGAAAGGAACAACAAAAACAGAATAAAAGTTTTTAAAAAATAAAATCAATTCTGATCTGTGTAATTCTGTGCACACATTTTGTAGGATGGAAAATCTGTTGAAAGCATTGTAGAGAAGGTCAGACTAGATGATCACAATGGTTCCCTTGGGCCATAAAGAAATCTATGTCTAAATAACTAGCAGCAGTTTCTGTGAAGAAGTGGAAATATAAGGACAATTTTAGTACTGCAGAAGTATTACATGGTTTTTTTATTTCTAATAAAGTTAGAGAAATTGCCGCTCTCTTTTCACTTATGACATGTCATATGTATTAATCTCTTCAGATTTTGTTTATCCTGTTTTAGGAGAATAAGTGAATCATTTCATCAGTTTTGTGTTACTTCAGTATTTTCCCTCTCATTTGTAAAGAAAATAGAACCATTGTAATGCACTCTAATCATTTACATAACGTGTTTTTACAGCGGGAAGAAAAACATCCTCAAGCAATAACCTCTGTTGTTTACTGTGAAATTACTAGTATTTATTTAGGGTACAAAGTCTAGAAAAATAGTCAAAATTCTTTTCACAAGTTATTATGAAGAATATCAGAGGAAGATGGAAATTTAAGTGGATTAAAAATTTAGAAGTGGCAGGCCTATTTCTTGGCTGAAAATATGTTGGGCTCTCAGATGAGCCGTACACACTCAACTGCCAGGAGTATGGCTTTGCAAAAAGGAAGATGGATATATATATATTTAAATATTATTTCACAGTGTAGGCTTTGTTGAATTATTTTGTTACTAGAAAGCTTCTAGTACTGTTGCCTTAAAATAGACAATCTGATTAAAATCAAAGAATTCAACACTTCTTTTTCCCATTACAGCAATACTGGGTCTATTTTGAAAAGGGTTAAGATGCATTAACTTTTTAAGCCATCCAAAATGCACAGAAAACTTGTCATTTCCATGTCATTCTTTGTGTTTTCTGCAAGGATAACACAGGAAACTGAACTGAAGCTAAGAGCTTGTAACAGTATTGTCAATACTACTGTTGTTCTTCTGAAGAAAGGTAACATAACCTGGACCTTGTAAATCCTTTAACTGCAATAAAACAACATAGTGGTGAGTCTAGGCATTATCCTAATTCGATGACGTTTCTTTAGTTTTAGTTTTTTGAGAGCAAAGCCTCAGCAGTTCATAAATACAGGTTCTTGCAAGCCTAAAACAGGTAAATGTTCCTTCTCACAGGTTTCAGTCCAGACATTGTTCCCAACCCTCAGATTGAGTTTCTTCCTGATGAACTCACTGAAACTGAAAGTCCAGGGTAACAAGTGATCATCCTTGCTGTTTCCTACCTTTTGGTAGTTATATGCACAGTGAGGAAGATGCAGAGAGTTTTTTGTTGTTGTTGTTTTTGCTTTTTCCCCCAAAGCTGGACAGACTACTGAGTAACCAGGAAGAATAGCTAATAATATTAAATGCAGTAACTTCTATGACTTGTATGACAGAGACATGTGGTGACACTCATAATGCCATATGATTACAATATTGTGTCTTTTAACCCACAGCACATCCAGGAGTCACTTCATGTGCTCTCTCAGCATACCATACGGTGGTTTAATAGGGCATAATAATACTGAAAAGCCATTTGGAGCAGTCATAAAGATTACCACAATCCACAATCCAAAACATAATTTTGCTGTAGAGCAGAAACTTAGACAAAAGGACCAACACTTCATAATGACAAGAAATACAAACAAACAAATAAATAAATAAATGTAAACAAAAGAGGAAAATCATCGTCATTACAATAATTATTTAAGAATTCAATATATCAAGCAAAGTCAAACAGATTTCTATTATTTCAATGTTTATCTGGCCACCTCGTCTGTATTTCCTGTTTGGGAGAGTATTCCTCATAATCTGACAGGAACTAAAGAAAAAAAAGATAACAGAACTATCTTGTCAGCTTTGCCCACAGTTAGCAAACCTGTCTTTTACTATCAGAAAAGGTGAGATATTTCCCTTTAACTCTATGAAGATATGAATCAAAATTTTGAAGACTCATTTTTGGAGGTTTTGTGCATATGAAAAACTATATAGCCAACAAAAAAGTTCTTTGTGCATGTAGATGCTCAATTGGTAAAAAACATATTTGTGGTCTCTGACTCTAAAATGGCACATGTCTGGAAAGAGGATCAGGACTCAGCATAATTTTGAAAATACTTTAAACTAATTTTCAATGACCTAATGCCAAGCTTTGCCAGTATTAAGGAGTGATGAGAAGACACATTCATATGCAGTACATGTTGTAAAAGTCTTATTCCAGACATAATCTTGTTCAGTTACTGACAGTGCCTATCAAACAGGAATAAAAACTCATCTCCAATATATGTTTTTTCCTGTACTTCTGATTGTTCCTCAGAGCAGTTTTGAAGACTCGTAAGCCCATCGTCCTTTAGCCAAACAATAAGATAGCTTGATTTAAAAACAACAATCTTTCATGCTATTTACCTTTCTCATGCTCTGCACCCAGAGTAGTCTTGCAGGCTAGATTTTACACTAATAAAACCCAGTGGAAGGTATGATGGGGCACCATTAACCTTTAGAACATGAAAAGCTAAAACTCAAGGAATATATCTGAGCTGCCTTGTAGAGCTTTGAAACCACTGCCTTCATCCTTCACTTAAATTGCCTGAATTCATTTTTCAAGGCTGATAAACTGTCAAGTGAATTATGAGACATAGGCCTAGGATTAATTTATAGAAATGCTTCTTCAACAACACTGAGTAAATCCACTTTTCTTTGTTGAACATACTTCCTTCAACTTCCAGAACTATCTCACTTTTCCCAATTTCAAGTTCTGAATTTCAAATTCTTTTTTATACTTTCATTAAAAAAATAAAGATTTAGTAAACATTAATATGAGGGAAATTTTTCTATCACGTTTCCACTTCTCAAGATGCAGCAATACAGTAAAGATGGTCAAGTTTGCTTATTTATTTTTTTAATAAGGTTTAAAAGTCTGCCTTGCAATACTGTCAGCACTTCACCTGTCAAAGATGAGTTCAAAGGAATAATTCATCTTTTATCTTCCCTTATTCAATGGCTAGACAGATTGCAATTTATGCTTATCTGGCTAGCTGAGTTCAGAGGGAATTACAAGGAAATTCTGTATGAGTCAGTTACCTTTCACTGTTAAGTTCTGTCTGTTTATTTCCATACAAATTTGGTATATGAAATACAGAACTGGAAATAACTTTTTCTTTTTAATTAATTATTTTATACATGTTATAAACAAGAGGGAGACAATATCTCAAGCTGAGATATTTAGATTGTATTCATTGAAAACTGCTAACATGCATAAAAGCAATCAATCACTCTTACATTATGTTTACCTTTGCATAGATCTCAAATTGACATTGCTTTCATATTTAATTATTTTTATGACTGGACATTCAAAGGGATGATGATAACTAGAGTATAAGTTGTCTTACTGAGCAAAAATGTGTGAACATTACACTTGTTTGGAAAGATGGAAATGAATAAAAAATATTATTTATTATTTTGCATATATCACTGTAGTTTCTTAGCACTTTAACTTGGGTAAAATCTACTTACATTTCAATATTTATATTATGTGCATGATTAGTTCTCAAATCCTGTTTCAACAAGATCCTTTTCATGGTAATGTTTGTAAAGACCTTGCATATATAGCAATTATATCCTAATATGTCCCCAGAGCATGCTTCCATTTCTTAGTACTATGTAAGTGTTTAAAAATCTAAAAATCCTTGAGGATGAACAGAGTTTACCAAGCCATCATGGACTGTAAAATGGACTGAGAGAGAATACTTCTTGTTCAGAGATGATGTACTATACCTATCACCACATAACTAATGTTTAGAGCCTGTATTTTGGTCACTTTAACAAGAAAATTTTTGAGGTTTTGTTTGCTCGTTTGTTTTTACTGGCCTGCATAATTAGAATGGTAATGTGTTCATATTTCCAAAGTGTATTCTGAAACTTAATTCACTCAGTACCATAGACGATTAGCACTGTGCCATGATGTACCTAGGTCCTGATCTTTCAGAGAAAAACGTGAGAAAAATTTGGAAAGAGCAAACTCACTGCACACAGAGGAAGGGTGTGGAAGAAGATGGAGATGGTGAAAAGAGATTGTGGTTGCTTGACACCATGTATATCCCTATCGTGGAAATGTCAGGACTCTTACACAGTTCCCACTCCCAGCCACTTACACAGGGGTTATTGGTAGTCCTGAATTTCTTTCCTTCCTAACTGTCAACAAAACCCCATTATGTCCAAATTCAGAAGCCTTCAGACCTTATTATTGGGCATTGATAGATGTTTTCCACAGTCATAATACAAAGTTCTTAGCAACTAAATTATCCAAGTAAGCCACACAGTTGAACAAATGTGCAGCAGATCCCTCCAGCACAAAGCATTCTTGCTTTGCATAGTCATAGTCACAGCTGCAGTGAAAGGACTGTTTCTTCTCTAGGACTTTTGTTGCTTTCACTATATTATACAAGCTTAAACAGAATATAATAAGAAAGATGACCAAATTTAAGAGAACTAGGGCTAATCAAACATCCTCATTGTAACAATGCACTTCTTTTCTTCTAGTTACCAATGGAAGGTATATTGGAGTTATAAAGAATAAATTGATTGTTTTCTAATTAAGAAGAAAATGAGGAAAGAGGCTGGATATTTATTCCAGAATTATGGTTTACAATATTTAAAATGCATGACAAGCTACAGTCTTGCTTCCTAATTACTTAGTCCCTGTCACTTCTCATTAACATGTAAATCATGTTATAAACATAGTAAGGATGGAGTAAAATATGTCCTGAGGGGAGGGGGCATGCTGTAAAATTGCTTTGGGCAGTGTGGTGATGAGAGTGTTTCATTTGCAGCTCATCTGTATTCCACTCCCATGGGAAGCTGCATGTATGAGATTTAAAGCAATCATATTTTCTTTGTCCAAGGCTGGAGTGGTTGTTGCACTTAAACAAATCAAAATGCAGGTTTTAAATTATCTACAAGGAAATTAGCATAGAAAATCTACATTTATCAAAAAGAATGAAATACATTTATGGAGTAATTAGATAGATATATATATTAAAAAAAAAGGGGGGGGGGGGGGGAGAGGGAATCTGTTTATGATCTTGAGTGCTTGTCCTGAAAATAAGAACGTTGTCGTTTAGATGACATCTTGATTCATAGCTATCCATTAGAAAAAGACTTTGAGCACCAAAACACATAAAAAATGGATTATATGAAAATAAGACAACATTCAGAGCATACATTATTAAAAATGTTAATTAGTGAAGTTATTTGAAAACTGGAGGTAGGACTTCCATAAACTCACCTTTCAGTATTTGATCTCTACTATCTTGAAGAATAGTTGTTCTTCACTTCTTCATTTAAAAAAACATCAGCACTTTTTACTTCAAGACCTCGTGTTGAAACAGCATCAATGTCTATAATTTTATTGAGAAAATTAACTTACAGATATGACTCTGCTCATAATTTACTTACCTGCCACTGACTGATGAGTAGAGCAGAACTATAAAATTTTGTTGAACACCACACTCACCACAGCTGAGGATAAATGTATATTTAAAAAATAATTGTGGTGCATTTTTATCTGTCAACAACTATTTTTGAGTCATTTCTCTGAACAATAAAACTGAATTTGAAAATGTCACGGTATTCTTATGGACAAATTTAATGATGCTTCATGAATACAAATATTTTGGACAAAATATTATATAGGAATGACTGACTTATATGTATTTCATTTAGCATTTAGTATAGTCAGTTATATTATTTAGCTTTAAAAAATAAAATACAACAACAAAGAAAGTAGAGGTGAGCACTTGGCCTATTATATAGCTATTATAATTAGCTTACAGCAGATAATCATATATATTATGCATATAAGATATTATTCTGTACTTTTTAGCACTTTTCATATGAGTATGACAGTGTATTTAAAAAAGTGATATTGGCAAGTGATTAGTGGACAGCTGGGACTTTTGGCATGAAGGATGTGTATTTCACACATCTAGAGGTTATTGAAGCATTTAATATTGAGGAAAGGATGAATTTTCTATCTCATCTTGAGAGAGGGGAAACTTTATTTTATTATTTTATTTTATTTTTTATTTTATTTTGTTTTATTTTATTTTATTTTATTTTATTTTATTTTATTATTTTAATTTATTCTGGGGTGAATGATCATATCATTCCCTAGCTTCTGATGATTTTGACAGAAGCGAGTTTTCCTAGGTCATGCCGCATTATCTGCCATTACATCTATATCAAGGGAATATATGATCAGTTGTATTGTTCTGCTAAAATGACGCAACTGCTATAGTTACTAATAGTGAAAGTAAAATTACCAGTTTTCAGCTGTTTTCATTGAAATGAGTAGGACAGTTTGCTTGTTTCTGAGACGTTTGGTTTCAAGAAATTGGTTCTTTTAGGAAGAAGTTGTGTTTACATGTTGATGTTACCTTTGCAGTCAAAAAATCTGGAGATACATATTTTAGCAAATTAAAGTTACAATTCTGGATGCCACTTGTACAGCATAATTTTTTATGTAGATGGCAATTACACTACACTAACCACTTCCTCAGCATGCCACATGGTTTACTGAACATAAGGGTCTAATAAACATAATGTACCTAACGGTCACAGTGACCATTAAACAAACTATAAGCTTAGTAAGGACAGACTAAAGAGATTTTAACAGCTGAGAATTAGGAAAACTAGGGTGAGAGAGGACTTTCAGCAAATGGAGACGGGAAAGGAATGTATGCAGGGGTGTGTACAGAAGCCAACTGAGTTTTCATCACATTTTTTAGTAGAATTCAGTGTTTAAAAAAAATAATATTGCAATAATTAGTTAATTTGAATGTTAGAAAGGTAATTTATCTTCAGTTAAAAGCATTTGCATGCAGACTTGCCTCAGCATACCAGGAGGTGTGAATTAATGCGGGGTCAGTCATTGTATTCCCAAAGGGGACTGAAACGTAGTCCACACCTCAGTCAAGATTTTGGCTGAAGGTTTGGAGTCTATAATTTAGCAGCAAACTTCTGATAATTTGGCATGGGCTTGTGTTTGAAATGAAATGATTTAAAGACACTGGTAGGTGTGTGTGCTTGGGTCATGCAAGAGGAAAAGTCTTTGCTGGCAGTGATAAACAGAGGAAGGAGATGGGAAATGACAAGTTCATTTTTCTCAATGGTTCTGTAAGGCAGCATCAAGGCAGGAGAGATAAGACTGCTAGGTGTCAGGATCCTGGCTACCAGGCAGCTTGGTGGCACTCACAGACCAGGTAGATCAGCAACCCCTGCACACCCCCAGCCCCCTCTGTGAGACTGTCAGGGAAGGGTCAATTCCTCTTCCCATCTGCATGGGCAGTGGGGCAGCAAATGCTGAAAGAGCTGCACGTCAGCACCTTTCTAAGCTTCCTGGGGGATCTGAGTGACAAGGGGCAATGCCGCATATAGAAAGTTTTATAGACACTTTTGAGCAAGTGTCTGCCTTGGACTTTTGGAAGGGGAGTCCTGGCTTGCTCCTGGCTTGCTGTCTGGTTTTACCACCCATGAGTCTCTCAACTGTGCTTCAGCCAGTAGGAGGTTCCCAGGTAGGTCAGGTAGGCTGATAAAACTAGGTTATTACTTATTTCCTTATCAAAGTATTTATCTGCCTACCATCTTAACAGCATTTCTTCCCACCTTCTTTTGTTGGGTCTTAAAAGAGCCTGGCTTCAGGAATAAGTGCATCCCACTTCTCCCTGACTTTCCCTCACCAGGTTCTGTGAAAGCACTTTTTCTCCACAGATTATTACTGAGCCACTTGCAGGGTTCATCCCCAAGCTTGTCTGAGCATTCACAATTACCTGGGAAGCCTAAGTCACCGAGGTATCAAAAGTCTTTTCTCTGAGGACACACAGCCTAACCCTGTAACTCTGGATGCACCAACCTGAATTTGAAGTTTGTCCAGTGGCATGTTCCTTGCAACTATGCAGGCTTACTCATTAAGAGTTTTACACAGGGCATTACGCACCAGCAGGAGTCTAGAAGCTGCTGGGAAAATATCCGAAAGGTGTTGAAAGGGTGAAAGTTGCCTTCAAAATAGAAAGGAGGGTTTGCAGGAGTTAGCAGAGACGTAAGAGATCTCTGCCGTGTGTCATGCATCAGGCAGGAAAATGTAGAGGGGAGAAAAAGATTATCACCCAATGCAACCTTCAGGGAACTGCAGTAAAGCAAGGGTGGGAAAAGACATGATCACAGGGTGTGGGTGGGTGTTACAGTGAATAGATCTTCAGTGGTGTTTACAAACACTAATTATTTCTGCCTCTCTACTTGTCTTCTGTTATCCATGGGTTGTTATTTATTTATTTTAAGTGCCAAAAAAAAAGGACCAAATTGTATAAGAAATGTCAGCAAAGGCTCTTAGTTTCAGTTAATGAGAACAAGAAAGGAAGAATTAAAGAAACAGAAAAATGGGCAGTCAAGAATATGTTCCTGTTAACTGAAGATTATGTGAAGCACAAAGCAGAAAATGAAAATTGAAATAGAAGGTGGGGAGGAGTTAGGTACTTTGTTTAAAATTTGTATTTGAATTCTGACCTGTTATTAAATTTTCTGAACCAGACAGAAAATTGAAGGCAGCCTGGGAACAGTGCTCGATGACAGTGACATTTCCTGACAGAGCAATTCTTTGCATATCAGTTGTACTAATTGTATTCAAACTGACAGCAACAGTTTAACCCATTCACCAGAGGAATCATCTTTCTGCAAGACCAGTGATCTGTGGTTTCTTTTAGATGTCAGTCTAGCCTTGTACTGTACATTTTAAAGGTACAATTAGGTTTAAATGTTTAGACTGGTATGATAAATATATCTCCACCTGAAGTGTTTTACAGCAGAATCTTAAAAAAGAAACAAACAAACAAGAACAAAAACTAACTAGTTTTCTCCTGCAGAAAAACTTAGAAAATTAAGGGGGTTTGCCCTTTTCAAAGCCAGGTTGAATGAAATCAGTTCTTGCCTAAGGCAGTTTTCTTTATTTGACTGTAAATGAAAATAATTTTGAGCATCAGAAAGTGTTTTGCCTCCACAAATACCCAGAGTGTATTGTACCGTTAGAACAACTGAAATCCAACTGCCAGTGCTATTTTCCTCCAGTCTAAATGGGTTTATATTTTTTATATTAGAGGCAGGAGACCCTATCAGGCTGGAAGACGGGAACATCAGATGAAAATCAGTTAAATACATCCATTCATTGTAGAAATTATTCTGCCCATACAAAGCTTAATCGTGGGTGGAAATTGGGAGAGATGAAAATCCTGTATGACTGGCCAAGCTCAGAGGGTTGTAAGCTGTTTTAGATGCATATTCGGTTGTCCTTTGGAAACTGCCAAGCCTTATAAATGCTTTCCAGGCCTTTTTCTCTGCTCCTACAACACCACTAGCTGCTGCAAAAACTATTACCAGAATAAATCTGTAGAAATGACACCCTGCCATTGGACTGGGTTGTACTGAAGATGATGGGTGCATGAATAGACCTTTAATATAGTAGTTACTTAATACAGCTGTTGTATGGAAAACTCTGAGATACAGGATAGTTAGTTTACTGTTAAAAGATATGGGTTAAATTGCAAAAGGAGGTGAGAAGAAAAGAAGAGGGGAAGGTGTTGTTGGCACCCTCCAGGGATATGAAAGCATGTGCATTTCAACTTACAACTGTCTTCTCTCTGGTGCTATTGACCTGGATACTTGGATTGTGGATAGGTTATACATTCTATTATTAGGGACTGAATTATTCTTAGAAAAGACTGGGTAAAGAGAATGAGCAGAAAGTCTAAAAAGAATTCCAGGGGGGAGGAAGGGGGGGGGGGGGGGGAATAAAAAAAATGAGTGAATAAGTGTAAGCTAAAGAAGAAAATTTATCTAGAGAAATCATAGAAAGAAGGAAAATATAGATGGAGAAAAATAATTATCAGAGTTTGGGTTTTACGGAAAATCAAAATATAAATGTTAGCTTAAAATATATATATATTTTCAGCACAGTGCAGAAAACTATGGTACTTGACATTGTCTATGTATTCAGGTTTCATGACCACTCTTGCAGAGCCATGCTATGAAGCTAGTGTTCACCTGGTAGTTCAGATACTATTACTATGCCGTAGATTTTTCTTTAGAAGGGGTTTGATCTCTCTTCCTTGAGCCCTTGAGAAATAAAAGCTGTAGAGCACTCTCAAAGCTTTTAGTGGAGAGAAGTCAAAATTTTCCTTGCTGAGAGCTGAGAGAAAACTTAAGCTAGGTGAACAAACACCATGACAGAGAATGAAAGTTTAACTGAAAATAATGGACTTGATCCAGTAAAAATTTCTCTTAATGGACCTTGCTTGCAGGTTTAACACTAACTTAATCAATGTATTTAACCAATGCATAAGGAAACTAAGCATTACAATTAGGAGTGCAATGTGTCAACTGCTTAACTTCTGTCTAAAAAATCCTCACAGATGTAAAAACAAATATGGTATTAAATGCATATATTCCCAATGCAATCCTAAAATGAAAAGACAGATCATTTGAACAGGTTTAATTTTATGTAACTTCAGTCCTCTTAAAGCAAGTTGTCTAATTTCATGCTAGTCACACAGGCTTCCTTTCCAGTAAATGGAATAAATAGGCATATCTGAAAGATAAATAATCTGGCCTACTTTAGGAGCTATTTTAGTATTATCTTTTGGAGGTGCTTGTTTCTCTTTGACAACAATGAAGAGAACCTACAGTGACTGGCTCAGAGTAATAGATTTAACTTTCAGACCCCTTCATTATGGCAAATCAATTCCATCCTTTGTTACATGAAGGAAGGTCAAAGTGTAAAATAGTGTTCTGCCAAGAAGTAGTATTTCGATTTTTCAGAAAACATAAGTTATTGCTTGTTAGTAATTCAAACATGGAGTATTTCAGAAATCATTTACTTTGTTCTGTCTTCATGTTCTATTCTTGTGGGTCTGTGCTTCAAAAACTGATTAGCAGAAATTTATGAAGAGTCTTAATATGATGTATTATTTTGAAAGTATGGAAGTATTTTGTGGAGACTTTATATTTCTGTATTTTATATACTCCACTGAGCAGCATAGTAAAGTTAAAAATATCTTCCAGTATAAATTTTTTAACAAACAAAAAGTCTTTACTTGTTTTTGAAAATTATATAAAAATAGAACAAATAATTCAAATGTAGAACAGCACATATGAGGGTAGCTTACTTTGATAGATAACTACAGATTGCTTGTTCTTTTCTTTTACCTGATGATTAGCTTTGAGTGCAAATACTAATCCCTAACCAGCAGTTTCCTATTAACTATCCTGAGGTTTTGTATCTGTGTCTGAGTTGTGTACTTCAGAGTACCAAACTATAGATGGTGGTGTGTTCATCTTCTGACCTTTTCCCAGTTTTATGTGGGAGAATTCTAGTATCTGGATAAAAATATGGTATTTCCATGAATATATATATATATATACACATGTATACACAATGATCTATTTTCCTTTGAATGCTTGGATCTCTCTGTTGTGAAATGCTTATTGTCATTGGCCCAGTTGTTTTAAGTAAATATTTGGGGTTCCAGATGAGCAGATCTCTTCAGTTGGAAATGGCCTTTTTACAGACTGCCAATGCAGTGAACGGCATATACAGTTATGCCTTGAATACACGACTGCATGTACTTCAGTGTGGACTTTGAAGACCTGTTTTTATCACTTTAATGATAATCATAATTTTGCATTAGGATATTTATCTCATTTTGTATCATTGTGAAACTAGACATTCCTGCTAAACACTCTGTTTACTTTTTTTTTTTTTTCTTTTCAGAATTTTGTTTTACTGTTTACTGTATGGACTTTAAAAATAGCAGAGCTACTTTTAGCAGAGCTACTGTAGTGTATCACTGTGATGTTAAAGCTGTCATGGACACGAAATAGCATCATAACATTTTGACTGAGTACAAGTGACTGTGCTGCAGCTTTGAGATTATAGTTTGCAAGCCAAGTGTCAGTAGAGGCAACTCATTAGCTACATGGCTGTCAGTAAAAGACCATATAGTGGATTGCCAGTCACATAATGTTTAGCTTTATCCTCACAAGTGTTGTTTTCTGAGGAACATAGCTTTTCAGAAGGTTTCTTTTTAGGTAAGCAGCCATGTTTATTTTGGGTCCTCAGACTCCAGTCTCTTTCTGATTAAGACAACAACAAAATAACACTCTTATCTTTTCCAAAGTAAGTTAAACTTTCTCAAAGCAGGCTAGACCATGAGATGAACAACCTTCTTGGACAAATCTTCTCATTGTCTAAATATCATATATATATATATGGGAGTTGGTGTTCTCTTGTATCAGAGCCAGTGTAAGCAGAGTACCAGATTTTAATGAGAAATCTTCGAGGACCAGAGGGAAGGTAAAAATGTTATGCCATTTACATGGGGATCTCCAAAGGTAAATGAGGAATCATGAGTGGCTGGCATAGCAGTCAAGGATTTCCAGCACTTGTATTGGTACAACCTAAAATGCAGTTAAGGTGACAGTAATAGGAAAGAGTGAGAACCTGTTTTCAAAGGATGGCATATGCTTGTGAATTTATCCAAGCCTGGTTCCTTATTTGTGTATTAGTTGAGGTTAGGAGATGATGAACAGAGCAGCTCTCTGCTCTGACATTAAAATAAATAAATGAATAAATAAGTAAAATAATTATTGAATTCTCTCTTACTTATCAGAGAACAATACTACAGTAATAATGGATATTTAACTCTGAAAATGGTCATGATTTGTGTAGAACACCTGCAATTTCAGCTGTTTTGAACTTGTATTTAACTCTTGTTTCAGATGTGCTTTCAGATAGTATTTTCATCTGAGACTGCAATATTTAAACTAGATGTGTATATGGAGCATCTCACATAAGAGATCTGTTCATAAAGAACACATGAAGAACTTCAGTTTTCTGCACTCATTTAGAGCACTGATTAAGTGTGTACTTCTCAGCCTCTAATTGGACTGTACATGTCAGTCATCTGAGGAAAAGTCAATTGGGTCCAAAAAGGTGGCAGTCAGGAAGTTTCTTGAGAAGTTCTGATGGCTAAAAAGTGAATCTTTTTCTGTAAATCAACATCAGTTTTATATAACATTTCTTCCAGTTTTTATACTCAACTCTGAAAGCTACTGTGATTTCTTTCTTGCTAAGTCTATATCAGATATTTTGGTGATATTTCAACAAAGAGAGGTAGAAAGGTGACGCTGTTGCTCATGAAGTGAAAAGATCTAGTTTGAACCACCACAAGTCTCCTCTAGATTCAATGGGAGTTTGAATCATCTTAAAGACTTTTTTAAGTGATTGAGGAAAGAATGGTGAACCAAAACAATCTCCAATTCAGGGAAGAGTGATCTTATGTGTATTGCATGAAGTAGATGTACAAATATTTCCAGAGCTATTTGAACAGGGAGAAGCTGTCGCAAGATTTTCTCAGTCATACAGGAAGGAGGCTGAGGGGCTGAGGATTCTTTTTCTGAAATAAATCTGTCTTTTTAAGGAGATTCCAATAAGTCCATGAGAGCTTTACATATAGATCAGTTTAAATCAAATTAAAATTTGTCACAGCATACTAAATTTTGTGGGTTTTTTTTGAAGTGTTCTTAAGAAATAAATAATTGTTTAAAAAATTGAGATACAAAAAAGATAGTAATATTTTTCCTTATTTAGTCAATGTCTGTTTTATTTTTTTTTCCTAAAAACATTCAGCAAAACAAAAGCATGTGATTTTAACTTACTTTGTGTAATGAGATGATATTTTTGTTCTTGAATAGATGCTATTGCAAATCAAATGTGGGTATGAAAGTCAGATATTACAGTAACAAAACTATTACTCTTGAACACCGTCAGCTATAGAGTCTCACAAAATTTTGGCATGATGTTACGTGTGATGTATGTCATGTGTCTGAAATCTTAGCACAAAACATGAAATGAGTGAAGGATTAAATATACCAAACATGAAAGGATGTGCAACTGTGAGTCATCCTTCATGCTGGTCTGCTAAGGGTGTGAGATTATGGGATGAAGAACTCCTCCAGTATTTATTTTTTTTCTCCATCACCACCACCAATAGCTTTGAACATGCATAGTAAAGAAATACTGCTTATTTGTGTGAGAGAACTTGTCATTCATAGTCAGGAAGAATCTAGTCATATTCAAAGCACAGATTGTCAGTTCAATTTAGTTGGTGTGGAGTTTGTAATGGACTGTAGTAAAGACATTTTGTCATTAAATGCTGTTGTAGTTTTACCCTGGCAGGCAGCTAAGTACTAATACATCCTCGTTAATCACCATCCTTCATGCCATTAATACACCACCTGTGTATTAATACACATATATTCCCTTAGTCTGTGGACCATCCCTGTGAAATATCCATAAAATACCCACTGCCACAATGTAGATTCTATCTGTTGTGGTGTTGCTCAGGACAGGAGAGGTGGTGTGTTGCCTGGAGTTACTGGACACCAAAGCCATCTCAGATCAGGTCACTGCTGTACTTGCACTGCTTCCTGTGAGCTTTGTCTTTTATTGGTTGGAGTGTTTCCTGCTATAGCAATTCCTGTAACATGCAATTCATATCATGAGTTACAACAGTTCTAAGGCACATCCATCACAATCACCACCAAGCTATAGGACTTAACATTGCAATAAATGGCCTGGGTTGTGGTAAGAGGTTCCTGCTATAGTACTTCCTATAACATGCAACTCAAATCATGAGTTACAATAGTTTAAATGCACATTCATTGCAATATCCACCTCTTGTTCTTTTGGACCAGGCCCTAGGGATTAACACTGCAATGAACTCCTGCTCCTGCCCTCTTCCAGCCTGGACTTGTCCATTGGCCACAGTCCCTTAGAGGGGTACCTATTCTGACATGGCCTTATCCATCTATGGCCAGAGACACTTTGGCCATATGAGTTCCCACGTGGACTCATTCATTAGTCAGAGTCCCTCTCATTCAAGTTCACTATGGAGTTCCAGCCTTGCCAGTTCCATGTTCCAGCATGGGAACAGCAACGATGCCATGGCCATCAGCCAGCCCTGGTGGATGGCTGTAGCTGTTATCAAAATGTTCCCAGGCACAGCAGCCACTAACAAACACAGGACTCTATTTAGCTGCCAATTAGCAGCTAAAAAGCTATAACATCTATAAATGTGGTCTAGCACCATCCAGACTCAAATCAAATCTGTCATGATCTTGAACCCTTCTGCCTCATGTTGGGTGCCAGAAAACTGTTGTGTTTTAACCCCAGTGGGCTGCTCAGCACCATACAGCTGCACATTCTTCCCAGGTGGTATGGGGGAGAAAATCTGAAAGGTAAAAGCACAAGAACTCATAGCTGAGATAAAGACAGTTTACTTGGTAAGGTAAAAGCCACATGTACAAGTAAAGCAAAACAAGGAATTCATTCTCTGCTCCCCTTTGGCAGGCAGGTGTTCAGCCACTTCCAAGAAGGCAGGGTTCGTCATACATAATGGTTTCTTGGGAAGACAAACGTCATCACTCCGAACACCTCTCGCTTCCTCCTTCTTTACCCCAGTTTTTATTGTTGAGTATGATGTCATACAGTATGGACTATCTCTTTGGTTCTGGGTCCTGGCTGTGTCCCTGCCCAGCATCTTGTGCATGTCCAGCCTCCATGCTGGCAGGGCAGCAGAAGTAAAAAAGTAATTGCTCTGCAATAACTAAAAATATCAGTGTGCTGTTATCACCACTATTTTCATCAAAAATCCAAACCACAACATCACACAAGCCTCTATAAAGAAAATTAACTCTATCCCAACCAAAACCATGACAAATGGCCATAAAAGATTTATCCTGTCTATCAGTCAAAAATGATAAAATGTCTTTGCAGTGTTATGATTAAGATACTTAATATTGCACTTAGTAATAATATCTGATATCTGGTTCTCAGATCTATTCTTGTACTGAGAAATTATTTTTGGATGTTTTGATGTATTTGTAGAACTGAATATAAGAAGAAGGATACCATTATAGAAAAAGGTGCAAAGCAGTAGAAAGATTAAGATATTTGTAGTATATTGCTTTAATCAACATTTCTGAATACGAAATGAAAGATAATAAAAATCGCACTTTCAGAAGACCAAACTGGCAAATATAAGTTTTTTATGATGTCTTTTATTACTGGAATGTCAATGAATGTCAATGATAATATATTGTATATATATATAATATATATACAATACTCCATACAAGAAAAAAGGTGCAATGATATGTCAGCAGTATATCAACAGTAATCACAACTCCAGCAAACTGTGTTTTGACATATTAGGTGTTTTTTTTTTTCTTTTTTTGAAGTTGTTGTTAGCTTCTGTGTATGTGTGTGTGTGTGTGTGTGTGCGCACTATAAACATCGGCAAACCATTAGCTCTATGGGAAAGAGAAAAAGAAAAAAACTGTTTCTGAGATGCTTTAAATTACAATGTATCCAAGTCAAATTAAATATTAATGGTCTAGATGTCTACTGGTATAACACATTTGCACAAACATGCATCAAAGTGTTTCCTAAATTATGAAGAACTTATGAAATCCTTTCATAATTCCTTATGAAGGAATTATGAAATCCTTTGGATTGTAGAAACTGAGATTACATCTGAAAGAAGAGGCATTCTGAACTGATTCACAAAAAGATGAAATTCTCTGAAAATGCACTAATAGAGGAACTTCATACAAGTAACTGTAAAATCAGCAAGGATGTAAAATAGTTTCTTTAAAGTAATTCACAAAATTAGTGTGAGATAATTAAACAAAGAATAGGGAATTTAATTGTTTGGGGCAATTAAAAATTAGAGTGGATGTGACACTAGGGGGCCTATTCAAAAATCTTTGAAACCTTTTGAAGTCATCAGAAGTCTGTCCACTGAATTTTGGCAGTTTTTGAGTCAGCCATAGATTGTTGTACTTGAATAATTATTTGACATTGTTTTAATATGCATGCATATCTCTTGAAATTGTTTTCCATCTTCTGATTGATATATTTCTGAAGATGGGAGAGCATGAGGAGAGCTTGCATTTTATGTGTTCTGGATTAAAATTAGTTGCAATATGAATAGAAAATAAAGCATATTTCCTACTTTTATGGTACAATATTTCCATATTTCTTTATATTTCTTTGTTTTAATAAAAGATGAACCTTGCTCTTTGCTAAATTTCAAGATCTTTCACTAACCAATGTACAAAAAAAAATAAATAAAATACATTTTCCAAGCAGAAAATTACATCTAAAGAAAATTTAGTAACTGAATTTGTAGTCAATAAAAATCTAATTTCTCATTACCATTACTAATTAATCAGGTTGTGAAGAAGTGATGACTCCAGTATCGAACCTAACAGGAAGGAGCCATCCATTTTCACCCAAGTTTTCCATTAGGTATTTCAACACTTAGGAATAAAATTTTTAAAACACCTTAAAATGGATGAGTACATTCCATCAGACTTGCATATTCATAACTCAGTTTTTCTTTCAGCAAAGATCAGAAAAGTGTATGTAAAGTATTACTTCTGTTCTCGTAAGTCTTGCAAAACTGTGTATAGAATGTTTTGGGGTAGAAGACAGAAGATACAAGGGACCTTAAAGATCACCCAGTTCCAACCCCTCTGCCCTGGGAAGGGACACCTCCCACTAGACCAGGTTGCCCAAAGATCAGCCTGGCCTTGAACACTTCCAGGGATGGACTATCCTTGGCTTCTCTGGGCAACTTGCTCCAGTGTCTCACCACCCTCAGAGTAAAAAAATTTCTTCCTTATCTGAATCTACCCTATTTCATTCTAGACCATTACATCTTGTCCTATCACTACACCCCCTGACAACCTCTGTTGGGGAGTAACCCCAACACCCTCAGCCTGTCTTCATAGGAGAGGTGCTGCAGGCATCTGAATTATCCTCGTGGCCCTCCTCTGGACTCTTTCTAATAAGTCCAAGTTCTTCTTGTGCTGGGGACCCCAGGGCTGAATGCAGCACTCCAGGTGGAGTCTCACAAGAGCAGAGTAGAGGGGGAGAATCACCTCCCTCAACCTGCTGGCCATGCAGCTTTTGATGCATCCCAGGATATGGTTGTCTTTCTGGGCTGCAAGTGCATTATGCCAGCTCTTCATGAGCTCCTCATCCACCAGTACCCCAGGTCCTTCTCCTTAATCCATTCTCCTCCCAGCCTGTGTTTTTGCTTGGGAATGCCCAGGCCCAGATGCAGGACCTTGCACTTGGCTTTGTTGAGCTTCAGGAGATTTGCACAGGCCCACCTCTCAAGACTGTCCAGGTCCCTCTGGATTGCATCCCTTCCCTCAACCAACTGTGCCACACAGCTTCATATCATCAGCAGACTTGCTGAAGTTGCACTCAGTCCCACTGTCTGCATGTATGTCACCAACAAAGATGTTAAACAGAGCCAGTCCCAATATTGACTCCTGAGGAACACCACTTGGTACTGATCTCTACGTGGACATTGAGCTGTTGACCATAACTCTTTGAATGTAACCATCCAGCCAATTCCTTACCCACTGAGTGGTCCATCCATGAAATCCATGCCTCTCCAATTTAGAGACAAGGATATCATGGGGAACAGTGTCAAATGCTTTACACAAGTACAGGCAGATGACATCAGTTTCTCTTCCCCTATCCACCAATGCTGTAACCCCATTGTAGAAGCCCTCAAATCTGCCAGGTATGATCTGCCCTTAGCGAAGCCGTGTTGGCTGTCACCAGTCACTTCCTTATTTTCTATGTGCCTTAAGACAGTTTCCAGGAGAGTGTGCTGAGAATAAGGGTGCTTGAAGTCCCACACGAGAACCATTGCTTCTATGTTTCTATAGAGGGCCTCATCTGCTTGGCCTTTCTGATCAGGTGGCCTGTAGTAGACCACCGCTATAATGTCACCTGTTCCTGCCCTCCCTTTAATCCTAACCCATCAGCCCTCTGTTACCTCCCCATCCATACCCAGGCAGAGTTCCATGCCATCCAGCTGCTCATTGGCACAGAATGCAATAGAACCCTGGGAAACTGCTCTTGAAGGCCTCGATGTCCACCAGTGCTGGTCACTCTTTAAGCGATGCCTCCTAGAAGCACAAGATCAGGCAATTCCAAAATATCGCAAGTCAGGCAGGCGGGGCAGGAGGCCGGCGTGGCTGACCAGGAATGTTCTAATGGAGATTAGGCGGAAACAGAGAGTGTTTCGCTACTGGAAGGAGGGCCAGGCGTCATGGAAAGAATACAGGGATGCTGTTCGTGTTTGTAGGGAGAAAGTTCGTGTGGCCAAAGCACAGCTAGAGTTGAAGCTGGCTGTGTCTGTGAGAGAAAATAAAAAGGGTTTTTTTAGATATGTAAATGGAAAAAGGAGAGCTAAAGAATACATAGGGCCGCTCCTTGATAGGGAAGGTCTCCTCACAGACGATGACATAGGCAAAGCAGAGACGCTTAACGCCTTCTTTGCCTCTGTCTTCAATGCCGATGATGGGCTTCGGGACCCAGGGTGCCCTGAGCTGGAGGGCCGGGACGGTGGGGATGACAAACTCCCAACTGACCCTGAACATGTGCGGGATTTGCTACTCCACCTGGATCCCTACAAGTCCATGGGTCCGGATGGGATTCATCCCCGGGTGCTGAAAGAGCTGGCGGATGTCATCGCGGAACCTCTTTCAATTACTTTTCAACGATCCTGGGAATTTGGAGAGGTCCCGGTAGACTGGAAGCTGGCAAATGTTGTGCCAATTTTCAAGAAGGGTCAGAAAGAAGACCCTAGCAATTACAGGCCTGTCAGTCTCACGTCAGTGCCTGGTAAAATCATGGAGAAGTTGGTTCTCGGACTTATTGAGGCGCACCTGGGGGACAAAGCAGTCATTGGTCCCAGCCAGCATGGGTTTGTGAAGGGTAGGTCCTGCCTAACTAACCTGATTTCCTTTTATGATAAGATCACCCGTATGGTGGACCAAGGGAAACCAGCTGATGTGATTTTTTTGGACTTCAGCAAGGCTTTTGACATGGTTTCCCATAGGATCCTACTGGACAAAATGTCCGCCATACAGCTAAATAAAAACATCATACGATGGGTGAGCAATTGGCTAACGGGCAGGGCCCAAAGGGTTATGGTAAATGGGGCTGTGTCAGGCTGGCGGGCGGTCACCAGTGAGGTCCCTCAAGGCTCCATTTTAGGGCCGGTACTTTTCAATATTTTTATAAACGATCTGGATGTAGGAATAGAAGGTATTTTGAGCAAGTTTGCTGATGACACCAAACTTGGAGGAGTTGTGGACTCAAATGAGGGCGTAAAGGCCTTACAGAGGGATCTGGACAGGTTGGAGAGCTGGGCGATCACCAACCGCATGAAGTTCAATAAGAGCAAGTGCCGGGTCCTGCACCTGGGACGGGGAAACCCTGGCTGCACGTACAGACTGGGCGATGAGACGCTGGAGAGCAGCCTAGAAGAGAGGGATCTGGGGGTCGTGGTAGACAGCAAGTTGAATATGAGCCAGCAGTGTGCCCTGGCAGCCAGGAGGGCCAATCGTGTCCTGGGGTGCATCAAGCACGGCATCGCTAGTAGGTCAAGGGAGGTGATTGTCCCGCTCTACTCTGCGCTGGTGCGGCCTCACCTCGAGTACTGTGTGCAGTTCTGGGCACCACAGTATAAAAAGGACATGAAACTGTTGGAAAGTGTCCAGAGGAGGGCTACGAAGATGGTGAAAGGCCTGGAGGGGAAGACGTACGAGGAACGGCTGAGGTCACTGGGCCTGTTCAGCCTGGAGAAGAGGAGGCTGAGGGGAGACCTCATCACAGTCTACAACTTCCTCGTAAGGGGGTGTCGAGAGGCAGGAGACCTTTTCTCCATTAACACTAGTGACAGGACCCGCGGGAATGGGGTTAAGCTGAGGCAGGGGAAATTTAGGCTGGACGTCAGGAGGGGGTTCTTCACAGAGAGGGTGGTTGCACACTGGAACAGGCTCCCCAGGGAAGTGGTCACTGCACCGAGCCTGTCTGAATTTAAGAAGAGATTGGACTGTGAACTTAGGCACATGGTCTGAACTTTTGGGTAGACCTGTGCGGTGTCAAGAGTTGGACTTGATGATCCTTAAGGGTCCCTTCCAACTCAGGATATTCTATGATTCTATGATTCTATGATTCTATGAACCCTCCTCAGCTCTTCCTTCCTAAAGAGCCTGTATCCTTCCATTCCAACACTCCAGTCATGGGAGCCATCCCACCATGTCTCCATGATGCCAATGAGGTCATACTCCTGCAGGTGTACATACATCTAGTACATCTAGAGACTAGTTTATCTATTTTTAAGATAATTAAAAAGTTGACAATCTGGGATGCCTTATGTGTAACTCCAAGATCAGAGCTAAATTTATAGCTTAGCTTTGCTTATGATTATCATTTTTTTTTACACTTAAAGCCTAATATAAATAGATTTTGCTCAGGTGAAAATACCATTGATTTAACACTATCTGTTTCTTCTTTAACTAAAGTAACTATTCATGTTTAAGAGAAATGCAGTGAACGAATATATATCAGTCACTTAGAAAATCACGTAAACTCGCCAGTACACATAGTCACTTGGTATAGGAGGCACAACTTTTAAAGACAGCTTTCAGGTTAAAATGGCATTCTGAAAATGTATCTGCAAGAAGAAAAAAATGTACTTTAAAGTCATCCAAGATCTGTATTATACAGTCACACTTCCCCACCACACACACACACCGAGTTATAAGGAAAAGGATCTTTTAGTTACTGAAGCTTGAGTGCATATTTAAAAGTGCCTGCAAATTTTCACTTTAAAAAAAGTTTAAGTTGGTCCATTGAAATTTACAATTTCTATTGTAAATAGAAAAAAGTGGTGTATTTACATTTCTAATACTTGAATGATTCATTCAGTGTCTTTCACTAAAGCAAAAACAGATAAACAAAGTAGTGGAGCTGAAAAGACAAGACAATGATGTTTTAAAAATATCTGTATGCATCATTAATTGTAACAGCAGAGTGTCTTCTGTTTGCATTTTATTATATCTGTATTTCTCAATGGGAAGTAAACAATAGCTTTTTTTTTCAAAGACTAATGATGTTTTGCCCGATAGTTTGATCTGTTTAATTAGCATGTTCCACAGACAAGGTATGAAGACAGAAAATACCCCACAAAACCACTATATTGAGCCTCTCTTTCAATTTCATTTCAGAACTATTGTCCTGAAGGTAGCCAGGAAAAAAAAAAAAAAAAAAGGCAACAATTTTCTGGCTTACTATCAAGACTAAATACAGAAAAAAAAAAAAAAAGTATTACTACCTGTGTCATTTGAGATCAACTAATTCAAATAATATTTTGGTGATTCCATATCTGCTTATGTTTTTAATACAGAGAATGAAATTAAAATGCTGATGCTGTTCTTTCAAAGACAGCTTAAAAATAAATCTTTCAGTATGTTAACAATGTGAAAAAGCAGTAGTGAACCTAGCATAACTCTATAAGGGAGGCCAAGCACACAGTCCTGACAAAACTGGTTGAAAGTCATTCTGATCTTTTGTCTATAAACAACCCCCAGTGAATAGAATTTGACATCAAATTTTGTCAGTGTCTTGGTTTCTGTAAGAAAACCATTACAGGCTAGACAAAAATGACATTCTTTATAAAGAAAAACTTTAGGTCTGGATTCATTAGAAAAAGATACTATAGATATTGAATAATTTCTCCGTGGATTGGTTACATGGAGGGTGGCATTCATATAATATATGAATTTTGCAGAAAACCTTAGGACCAGCAGTCTGTAGATTGGCAGAATCTAGGCAGATTTTAGACAAGCGCATAACTGAGTACTGACTTCAAGGAGGGCATGGGAAATATCATCTTCTCTTTGACCATAATAGAAAAGATGACATGTTGATCAAGCTGGGTTTAATAGAAGATCTGTATGTAAAAACAAACTAGTCACCAACATTTTTTTCTAGAGTGAAAATCATCACTGCAATGTTTTTGAGTATCAGAAAAGCTACATCACAGAGTACTACTTTGTGCTTTTCCTGAATACTGTTAAATTAATTTGCTCTTTTGCTATGTGTTTGTAAGAAGGTTTGAATGAATCTTCAGATAATGTTCTGTGCATGTTAATAATAATTTCTGAGACCACATTTTCTTCTAGTATGTTGCAGTTCTCTAAAACAGTTCTCTAAAACAGTTGCAACTGTTCTACTGGAGAAAAAACAACCAAACAACCAAACAAAACTTTTCAAAGAAAACAAAAACAAGGAAAAATAATAACTTGGTAGCTGTTCTTGATATTAGAAAGGGGGTTTTACTTTTACCCAAGAGCTTCTTCAGCTCTATAGATATGGCTTATATAAAAATTTCTAAATTTATAGGACATTTTCTTCTCAAAGTACTGTAAATCACGATGACATTGTGGAGATAAGAACCTGATAAAGTCCAGTATGTTTCCTAAGGTCACACAGAAAGCTAGTGGAAGACTTAGGACTTGATCAGGAATCTTTGCTTATCTTTACCCAACAAAATTGATTTTACATTAATAAAATATAAAATATAATCCTATGAATATAGGAAAAAAAAAATCATGCAATTTATGATTCTTATCTTATGAGATCTAAGCCTTTAATGATGTCCCAAAAATCCTCATTTCTCATAAAAAATCATGGAACTTCTGCATTGCATAAGATCAAGGTTAAAATAGTTTTCATGTACCTCTACCAGCTATTTAAAAGAATGAAAATATTAGACAAAGCTTTTTTACTGTTCATGGAATAGCAAATTTAAGTGTTGATTTTTCATAGGAAAGTTAGCGGCAGCAGAAGTGTTAATGACTGGACATTTGAAAACTGATAGCTATTATATACAAAATTATAATCAGATTTAACAATCTATTTTGCTGTTAGCTGTCCAGGCATAGAAAATCCCTAACCTGAAAAGCTAATTTCTAAGACATATAATAAAATAATAATAATAATAATAATAATAATTATTATTATTATTATTAATAAGAGAGAGAGAGAGAGAGACTTAGAATATGACATGCAAGCAAATAAATGTACAGATGAATTATATATCAAATTTCCTTCCGGGACCTGCATCACTGAACATGAAAACCTGCTAATGTAATCTGAATCATTAGGCTATGTAACTCCCTGTGTTATTTCAAAATGTATTTTCTATAAGGAGATGCTATTTATATATAAAACAAATTGGATAACAAAATGTTTATGAACAGAGGCAGAAGCTTATTGACAATGTGAAATATATTTAATTATGTTTCTCTTAATCCATTTTAAAATATCACTAACTGCAAATATAAACATTTGTTTATTGTAACAAAAGTTTAAAATCAATTTTCTCAAACAAGGTAAACTTAAATTCCAATTTAACTCTACAGAAATATGAAGTAGGAAAGCAGAGAAATGGAAAAGAGTGGCATATGCAATACATTTTTCAGTCTTCTAACATTACCTGATGATGCTACAAGTGGTTTTATAATTTGTTTTCATATGAGATTTATGCATAGGTTAATAATAATTTCAAATTATATTAAGCATTTATTTTTGTAATCTTCATTTATGATGGTCCACTGCCATTCACACATGAATATATAATTGCTTCAATGAAGGAACTTCTGTATTAACTGGGAGATAATGGAGTATTTTGTGAGGCTGCAAAAATCAATATTAGTTCCAGTTGACATTTAAATAAACAGTCTTAATAAATAAGGTGAGTGAAATTTAGACAATTAACTCTATCAGAGAAGACTATACTGGAGCACATGTAATTGGTCAGATGTTGCTAAAATTCTCTCTCAGCAATGTAATGTTATGTGCACAAAGATATTCTTCTAACATTAAACATTATCTCACTGAAAATTAGTTGCTGATAAATTAGGTGCTGATGGGGAGCCAACAGAGTGCAGTCAACTGTGAGTGTGAAGATAGCACTATTTGCATTCCTTATTATTCATAAAGAATTACAGGACGCCCACACATCTGACATGATTAGAACGCATGAACAGTAGATTAAAAATCATAGTGTATTAAACATACAAAATGAAGTGGAAATGAAAATACATTTTCTCCAATATAAGAAAGTAATGTTTGTTCAGAATTTTCTAAGTGCTCTTTAAATTTCTGTGCCAGCAGTCTTTTCAGGCAAAAGAAAGCTTTACCTTTCTAACAGAATTTCTCTGCCTTTAGATTTCAATTGATGTCATTACCTAGGAATTATATCAGAGAGCATTTTGCAAACCTTAAGTCTCACTGGAGTGACAATTCACAACTGACAACTCAGAGGTGCTATTTTTCCCTGGACTGTTTTTTTCTTTTCTGGGATTATAACTTTAACTAGTCTTAATGTGAATTTCTAATATTGAAAGGTGAGGTTAACACATTACTCTTAAAGAGTGGTAGTATAGATATGAATACGTAGATTTTGTGGATCAAATGTAAATATACCTGCCTTTAAATAACTGCTTAAAATAACTGTTTTTAATATTTGTTTAATGTTACAAAAAAATAGAAGAAAAGAAATATAAGGTGCCTAGAAAAATACATCTGGAAGTTAGTGCAAGACTCACAAGGGTTAAAATGAGGCTGTTCATAACATCAGTGAACTTTGGATCAGATCTGTATTCCCAAAATCATGAAAGAAGTGTACTACTGCATTCGTTTAATTTTCAAATTTTGTGACAGTCTTAAGTTTCTCCTTTCTTTCTTTCTCTCCTTTCTATCTTGGCTTTTAAGCTGAAAGAAGCTCACTAACATTTTCTGACATAAATTTGATCAGCATATATATATATATATATATTTTTTTTTTTTCCCTGTAATAATAAACTAACACTGTAATAAGCTCTGCAACTGTTTGCTTACACTCTAGTGGCCTCTCACACTGATACTTTCATTGATATACCTGAAGTCAGGAATAATTCCACCAAAATCACACTGATTGCATTCTTGCCTGTGCATGAGTAGATGCAATCAATCATGTGCTCACTCTGCCTGTGATCCTGACCACTGGTCAGTCTTGGTCCAGGTGGCAAGAAGCTATGTTAGAGTGCAGAGCCTGAGGCTGTATACCTTTGTCACAATTACACAGTTTCTGGATCAGAAGGTTATAGAAACAGTGATTTTGTTTGATTTGACAATTCATTTGTTTGATTTGACAATGTCTGTCATAGTCTTTCAACAGAATTTTTCAAAAAGTCTCCAGGAAGGGGAAGAGCAGGAGAGTAGAGAGCTTTGCAAATTACATCACAAGTTAGGTGCTGGCTTCTTAGAGAAGAGAACTTAGCTTCTGAGATACTTAATGAAAATTCATTATATAATTAGCATGGTATCAGAAGAAATCTGAAATTGGCAAATTAAAAATAAATAATATTCAGATAAATACTTGGATTATCTGTATACCTCACTGGACCTAAAGATATTGGAATTGTTCCTTTGTATACCAAGTATACCATTAATAACTCTGCTCAGTGCACAGCAGCTATCAAATAGACAATGTTGTTAAAGAAATCAAAAACAAGTACAAAATAATGTGGATAGTATTCAGTATCATCCTATCAGTTTAAATATCATGCACTGAATTTTAATCTCTTAATTTAAGGAAAGAAATAGAATTGGAAGAGAAAAATAAGTAGAAATAGAAGAGACATTGAAAGGCGTGAAGAGAACCTAAAAAGTCTGAAACTACCTTGTATACCAGGCAGAGGTAATAAATTAGAAGTACTGGTAATGTAATCACGACCCCCTCTGTATCCTTTATCTTTACACCAAACAAAGAGAATAGTCGCTAAAATTGAAAATAGTCAATAAAATTGAATGACAAAGTGTTTAATTATTTTTCCCTTTCCTTTGCATAATGTTTAATTCAGTCAGTGAAAAATCAAAACTCAAAGAGCTTGACAGTATTTTAAGAATAAACAAGAGATACATGTGAATATGAAGAACACCCACAGCCGTATCAGTTAAAGCATATTCTTTTAGAAGGGATAAAACCCATTAGATTTCTGAGTTTAGGTCAAACCATTAACTAATGCTTTTTTTTGCCTATGGGTTGATTGTTTTACAATTGTCAAACGAAGTATTCCTTTCACCTTCATTTGAAGTGTGGGGTGGTGGCCTCTGTCAAAAATGTGATACTGGATTAGATGGGTAATTGGTCTGATTTCTTACGACAACTCAAATAAATCTGGATAAAATCAAAGTAAAGGGGAAGAAAATCAAGTTCATACAATTCACTGGAGATGAAAGTAGCTGCCTAGCATGCCGTTCTTTCGGGTGTTAGGGGTTAATCCTTGCAAGTATTTCTGCTACACCTAAATAAACCTGAAGTGAGGATTTCTGGAGATTGTGCCCACTTGCAATTCATTGTAGAAATGGCTGTGTAAATGCAAGTACTGGAAAAGGAATAAGGCTATATAAGCATGGCCTTTTGCCTATACTAATGCACACTTCTGTGCTGCAGGCCTCATTCACCCAGGCAAAATGCACCAGTAGGTATAGTGATGCTCATTCTGATATTTGAGACAGCTTATATTTGTCCAGTTAGACATACCATATTCTGCTGTATGTACTTATTCTTCTGGAACAAACATTCAGCATTGAGTTTGTCAGCCACTTAGACATTTTGGGTTTTTTTGGTCCATTAGGTTGGCAAAGGAGATAAAAATAGATGGAGCTACCTTTCAACATCTACATGATTACCAGATCTGTATAATGAAGTCATCAGTTCATTAGAGAAATAGCAGGAGCAATTCTTTTTATTCTGAAGGGTGCTTGAAAGAAAGAAGAGTCCTTTCCTTCCTTCTTGGCTTGCTTTTGTCTTTCAAGGAGAGTATGCACAAACAGCCCTGGGTTATATTTAACGAATGCAACAATAAACTTTTCTTCTGTGAATCTCTACTGCTTAACAAGTACATCAGGACACAGAGAACATTCTGTTTTTCATCCATGTTCTGTTGCTTTTTTGTGTCTGTTTTTGCACTGTTTTGGACAGCTGTGATCACTGGAAGGACAAAATGCTGATCACAAGATGAAGGGAAGCTTAGAGACAGAAAAAGAGACAATGCTTCTGGAATGAAAAGACCATATAGATTAAAAAAAAAAAAAAAAAAAAAAAAAGGAAAACGCCAACATTCATTATTCTCAGAACAATGTGTTTCATACTCATATCTTTCTGTAATGACTAATATTGTGTGGATCCAGCAACACAGAATTTAGCACTCCTCTAGTGTTAGCTTTTGATAGAAGTAGATCACATACTTCAGCCCATTTCAAAAAGTCCCAGCAGAAATATGAGGCCAAACGGTCGTGACTACCCTCGATCTATAGCAGCAGCATTTAGAGCTCCTAACAGGTAGCTCCTAATCTCCAATGCTGGACAAGAGATCTTGAGCAAGTCATAAATTTCTGGTATACTTTTCTTTAGATAGCTGTACACTGGCCCTTGCCAACAGTTTACTTCTGGGGGCCATGGAGACATATGGGGCATCTTTGCCCTGTGTGTCATCTAAGCCATACAAGTCTTCCAGGATGTCAGACAGGGTCCACTGAATCAGCTATTCATTGCTCAGGTGACCAGCAACAGTCCTGGCTGACAAGTGAAAGCAAGAAACACATTAGATGAATTATGTTTTATTGAACAAATAGCTAGCTCTGATACTCAAGAGTAAATTTACCCTGGTGTAAATTTCATGCACTAGGCTTTCCATCATTTTTATATAATTTTTACTATTTGTTTGTTATCCTAGCACTTTATTTAGCTGCTCGTTATGTTATCTTTAGATAGACAGCATACCTACAGAGTAGAAAATGGTAAAGAATCCTCCAAACAAGAAGATTGTGGTGTTCTGCTTCACCTGGAATAAGATGTATCTTCCCTGGAATTATTTTCCCATATCCAAAATACCACCTATTCTCAGGAGAAATACATGTACTGATAGATATGGAATATATATATATATATATATATCTCCCTACACACAGGTATTTTGGAGAGGAAAGGGACATGCTTTAGCCAGGAATCAAGATAATTTTTAGAGGTATCATGGGATTGCTTAATGCATTCATGGGCCAATGCCTTTATTTTTAGTATTATCTGACACCAGAGGCCTAGCGATAGAAACAAATCCTCCGGCTGGCTCTTCCATGTGGTTTCTGGATTTTTCTGAGAATCTGTAACCAGGAATTTAAATGGTCCAGGAAGCTGCCAAGCTTGTACAGGTGAAAGTGGCATATTTAAATGTCAAACACTGTGTGAACAACTAATTTCCATAATATGGTCCTTTCTCTTGCATGTTTAGTTGAGCAGAGTAGCCTTTTTCTCATTTTGTGGTCCCAGGTGTGAGAAGCAGCTGTTTGGCTGATCTTGCATGGATGACCAGCTGCACTGAGCACATATTCATGGAGGAAAAAATTGCAATGCAAAGGTGCACTACTTAACAGACCATTCTGTGTCTACTTTAGTATCATAACCTTCCCCATATAACAACTATACAGCCTCTACTTCTCACATGAATGAATACATCAAATGTACTGGTTCCAGAGTCCTCTACATGTCCTATGGCAGAGATGTTGCAAATATCTTCAGGTATCTCAACATTACACATCATGCACAGATATAATTACATACCTGTTTTATATATAGGTATATACATATGTTTTATATCTGGTTTATGCAAATTGATTTCTGTATATAACTGATAAATATCTGATATTTATGAATAGAAATTGTTTGACATATAACAGGAAGCTGCACCAGAATGCACTGAGATAATAATGTCTTACTCTGACAAGACTTACGTTTATCCAAAGCAAGTGAATTGTATTCAAGTATTCAGGTTTTAATAAGAAACCAAAAGCAAAAATGTTTGTGCCAATGTGGCCAATAAATGTTTTAAGTACATTATTTCAATACTACTAGAAAAAAAATAATCTATATAAATTTGTGCTTCTGAGTAGAAATTTTACTTACAGGTTAACCATCCATTTTTAAACTTATGCTAACATATATTTCTTGCTCTTTTAGGAAAAGATGAAATTACAGCAAATGCCAGATTCTTTTCTTGGTCACAAATGCTAATATTAAAGTTGACCGATTCACATTGCACAAATATTTTACACACATAGTTTTACACTATGACCAAATGGCCAAACCATTATGTAAAAAGTTTTATGTCACAGACAAGATTGACTAGTCTAGGATCAGGCTTAACAGTCATACAAACTGTCATCCTATGCAGTTTTGTGTGCTTACTTTATTAGGTATTTTGCAAAACAGAGGGACCTTCTCAATGATTAAATGCCTCAGTCACACAAAAACTGCATAGATTAGATAAGGAGGCTGGAGAATATGCTTTCATTATTTCTCTCCATAATCTGAGGTTTTAGGCTTAATTGTAGTATATGTGTCCGTTGCATTCATTCATGTGAAATAAAAACAGCAATGTTATATTTGTTTTTGTTTGTTGTCTTGTTTCACAGGATTACAAGAGTTAACAATTAAGTTAAGGATTACAAGAAAAAATGGTGCAGATAGATGATTCTCAATGAGACAAAATGTATCCAATGTGACCAAAAAAAAAAAAGAAAAAAAAGAAAAAAAAAGAATGGTGATGACAAGGTGACAAGGTTGAGCAAATGGTAAATTCATGATCTTATCCATGACTGAAACCCAAGTCTGGGAAGTGGTGCTAAGGAATCAAAGGGAATGCCATAGAAGCTGCACCAGCTACTTTATATGAAAACAAGAGTTTTTGACTAGAGAATGATATCAGTCAGCATTAATTTTCCTTTATTTTGCTCAGCCTATTGAAACTTTGAAATTTTACATTTATCTTATCTGTATTAGAGTTCTTTTAGGGCCCTGAACTTTGGCCATGTTCATAACGCAGTCAGTTGGAAAAAATTTTTGATTCATAACTCTTTTCCTTTCTTTGGGTATTCACATACCTTAATTTGGATTTATATATCTATATATGTATTTAAGAAGACTGAAGCCAGTAAGGTAAGTTGGTAAACAGCCTGCAAGTTTCTTTGCTTACATTAAACGTGGATATACTGAAAGCTAAAACCATCATTAGCACACAACTGAGGTTGAGGCACCATTGTGGAACCCTAAGCTCTAAGGAGTTATTCTCTTCAACGCCTTAGAGAAATTATATTAATAATTCTATTAATAATTCTTACCCTAGAAGAGTGTACCTTCTTTGGATGGATGGGATTTATTCGTTGTAGGCAACCTTTGTTACTGGCTGCTCATGGCTTGGACTGGCGTACGCTTCCTTGGGTTAAAAACTGGCTGGATAGCTGGGCCCAAAGAGTTGTGGTGAATGAAGTCAAATCCAGTTGGAGGCCAGTCACTAGTGGCGTTCCCCAGGGCTCGGTACTGGGGCCAGTCCTTTTTAATATCTTTACTGATAATCTGGAAGAGGGGATTGAGTGCACCATCAGTAAGTTTGCAGATGACACCAAGTTAGGTGCGTGTGTTGATCTGCTTGAGGGTAGGAAGGCTCTGCAGGAGGATCTGGAAAGGCTGGACCGATGGGCTGAGGCCAACTGTATGAAGTTCAACAAGGCCAAGTGCCAGGTCCTGCACCTGTGGCGCAACAACCCCAAGCAGATCTACAGTCTGGGAGATGAGTGGTTGGAAAGCTGCCTGGTGAAGAAGGACCTGGGAATATTGGTTGATAGTCGGCTGAATATGAGCCAGCGGTGTGCTCAGGTGGCCAAGAAGGCCAACAGCATCCTGGCTTGTATAAGAAGCAGTGTGGCCAGCAGGGCTAGGGAAGTGATTGTCCCCCTGTACTCGGCTCTGGTGAGGCCGCACCTCGAGTACTGTGTTCAGTTTTGGGCCCCTCACTACAAGAAGGACATCAAGGTGCTTGAGTGAGTCCAGAGAAGGGCGACAAAGCTGGTGAAGGGTCTGGAGAACAAGTCTTACAAGGAGCGGCTGAGGGAGCTGGGTTTGTTCAGCCTGGAGAAGAGGAGGCTCAGGGGTGACCTTATTGCTCTCTACAGGTACCTTAAAGAAGGCTGTAGCAAGGTGGGGGTTGGTCTATTCTCCCATGTGCCTGGTGACAGGACGAGGGGGAATGGGCTAAAGTTGCACCAGGGGTGTTTTAGGTTGGATATTAGAAAGAACTTCTTTACCGAAAGGGTTGTTAGGCATTGGAATGGGCTGCCCAGGGAAGTTGTTGAATCACCATCCCTGGAGGTCTTTAAAAGACATTTAGATGTTTGACAGTGATATGGTTTAGTGGAGGACTGTTAGTGTTAGGTCAGAGGTTGGACTCAATGATCTTGAAATCTCTTCCAACCTAGACGATTCTGTGATTCTTCCCGAATCATGAACATAGAGGCAAGTTTGGTTTGCCTTCAGGTCTCACAGAAAATGTCCCTGTGTGAAACATGGAGGAAATTATGTTAACAAAATTTGTCCTACATTCATGTATCATCTGGTCACAGAAAAAGAAAAACTGACTTGAAATGGTCTCTGTCCTGGGACTCTATTTCACAGACTTTATTTGGAGGTGGCAGTAGAGGTGAATTGTCATCTTCTACAGAGTTTCCATAGTTCTTACTACTTTCATCTAGTATTTTTTCATCTTTTATCTTTTTCTACATCCCTTGATTATAGAAGGAGGATATAATTTGAACAATTTTATTTCCAGTGGGCAATTATTATACCAGTATAATTGGTCCTGTACTTTTTTTCCAAGGCAAAGACAGAAAGGAGCACTTTACTTAATATTTCTTCATGAGCTCCACAGTTAGTATCCTACAAATAGGCCTGAGGGAAGAGCTTGGTCTTGCCAAAACCCACTACTCTGAGACTGCTTCTGTCCCTACTCTCTAATGTTGCGCTGTGACTGACCTCCACAAAGTCTTGTCACAGCTTCATGCAATCTCTAACTACTTTTAATTTTATAAGTAGGAAAAAGAAAGAGATTTAATGAAGCAAGTCACTAAAGGCAAAATTTTAAAATGCACAGCGGTTTATCCTGCAATGAATGCCAGTGCCTGACAAATAAAATTACAGCAGCAATAAAAGAGAAGTGTCCCAGTCTACAAAGCTAATGATATCTCTGGTAATTAAGATACAAAACTAGTGTAAGTGCTGTGGTTTCTAATGTATAGAAGAGCTGGTGGAGTGCTTTTGTCTGTTCTATTTTCTTTCTGAGTGAACAGATAATAGGTTCATGGTTTAAGTTGAAAATAAACTGTATTATAACATTAAGTCTTTAATTATTTGACCATTTGAAGTACAATTAAATATCTCTAAAACGTGGTTGTTAGTTTAGTTAGCATTCCCAAGTTTTAAATGAAAAACTGAATGATATTTTAAATGTAATTTACTTAAAACAAATCTTGCCATGAGCATTTACCAAAGTTAATCTCCACTTGTGCTTTTTATAAATCAGGAGAAACAGCTGGTTATAATCTCTCTTTTAAACCTGGATTTCTTCTAGAGGTCGTGAATAGATATCTTGTTGAATAGGTATTGTCTTGAGCTACAGTAATTTTTATTCAAAAGCGTGCTTGCTGTCATATGATTAAAAACAAACAAACAAACAAACAAAAAAGTGTAAAAATCTTCCTAAAGCTTTGAGATCACAGAATATATGTCAGTAATCTTATATTTACGTTCTATTTTCTGCAGATAGTTGTGCAGACTTTTCATTTGGAACTTTGAATGATCAACAGTCACTTTTGGTTAATTAACTCTCACATTTAAACAGTGAGGCCATCATTTTTCATCCAGTTTCTATTTATTCTGCATTGTCCATCTGGAGTCATAAAAGAAAGAGTAACAAAATGTTCTGAAATGTGTTCATGGGTATGTTTTTGTGAATTTGTATATTTTTGGCATAATAACCCATTTAGTTGTTACCTGATTATGGAAGAGGTATTCATCAGCATCTACTTGTAATCTGATTTTTTGCTGATCCCATTTTCTAGAGGGTTATATTTCAAACTGTGTATACAGCAAAGCTGTCTGGCAACAAAGTCTATGGAGCCAAGTAAGGATGTACTACTAGATAACCTGAACCTTTACTTTCTGCAATTTTTAGAACTCTTCTTGTCCTACTCTGCTATCATTCACACCCCACAAGTCAGTATAAAAGTTATTAGTCATTTAGTAAGTTAGTAAATTAGTCAGTTAGTAAAAATAAAACTTGTCTGATGATTGCTTTCTCTAAATACTTATGAATGTTCTAATATGAATGGAGAAATATATATGCTTACAAGAACTTCAGAGTTTGAGGGGTATACTGAAGGTCTATAAATAAATGTTTTACTTTTGAAGAGCACTGAACTAAATAACTACTGAAAGCTGAGGACTTTTTTTTTTTTTTTTTTTTTTTAATGTATGATGCTGACCAGTTTCATATTTGATGGTTGAATTTCTTTGAATTCAGAAGCAAGAGGATATGATAATATTTTTTTCATTTAGACTGAATTACCCTACCTGTAATATAACTCCACTAAAGATAACAGAAATATGCCAAGAATGAATTTGACCCTACTACATCCAAAATTTAGCATTTAAATAGCTTCTGAGTTTGCATACAGAGACCTTAGTCAATTTAGTCCCATGCCAAATCTACATAGGATGAAAGAAAAAATATAAAGAATTTGAACTTGAAATCAGAATGCATAGTCAAATAAATTAATGCAATGTTTATTAAAATCTCTCTTTCAGGCTGAAGAAACTGGTTAAAATTTTACCCCTCCCTCCTCCATAAATAAGGTCCAAATAAGTTTGTCCTATCACTGAATCTTGAGTGGACAAGCATGAATAATGGAAAGCTTTCCAAAATTTGTCAAAGAAAACCCACAGCAGAAAGAACAGAACATATTCTCAGTGTAAGTGGTTCTAACAGTCACAAACAGGCACTCTAATGTGGTACCCACAGTTGTAGTCAACTTCTACTGCAATCTGTTCCTCACAACCACCTCTCTTTATTTTCGATTATTTTACGGCTTGAGACACCATCAGGAAAGTTGCTTTCCTTCTCTGCAGGAGCTGCCACAGTCTGTTTTGCCAGTGCTGTGAAGTGTAGTGTGGCTCAGAATCGCTGTGAAATTGAGAGAGTTCTGGGCAAAGGGAAGAAAAATAAAAGCAGATAGTCAGGAGGGCAGAAGGGAAAATGGAAAAAAATCACATGCACGTCAGATAGTATTTTGTTGGTTCTCTGGTAAAAATCAAAAAAACCTTGTGGCTGTGCTTGTGTAGATGTCCTAATAATCAGAGCTCACTAGCAAAGGGCAGAGCTTATGGACCACAACTGACTCACTGACCTTTGCCAAAAGATTACTGGATTGCTCCAGGAATCTTAAGTCCTTCTTATGAAGACTCAAAACATTAAAAAAAAAAAAAATTAAATTAAATTAAATTAAAAGAGAGAGAGAGAAAGGGGAGAGAAAAGGAGAGGGACATGAGTTTATTTTATTCATTTTTTAGCCTCATTTCTGATATCATTCTTTCAGTGCACAGATTTCTAATATTTATTCTGGTTTGTAAGTGAAGATCCTAACAGCCCTTGGATTTCATGGTCTGTTCTTAATGCTGATACTCACCCAGAGGTTTGTTGCCTTCTCATGCCCTTTCTATCAAAATTCCATCTTGCCTATTAGTGTAACACTTTATGAGTTTGCTACAACTGAGATTGCAACTGAGATAGATCTATAGGCCCTAGTTATGACAATAAGATACAGACACAGTGGATACTGAGAAGCTTTCCCATACAGCTCAGTGGCCATCCATCACTTTCATATCAGCTACTCACACAATTCTACTTTGGGGATTTTTGTTGCCAGATATTACCTGTTATGTCTATTTGAAAAGGACACAGAATGATACCCCATGGATCACTGGTGATTGGTTTTAGTGCTCAGGCTAAGAAATGCTGAGAAAAGCTTTGTTCATTTAAGACCTGTGGGTGTAAGGTTTGCCATTGTCTTAAATGAGCAGAGGAGCAGGCTGTGGGGTTATGAGGTACACAGGAACCTCCGAGCTGGCTCTAGTATCTGAAAATGTCCTATGCAGGGAAGCTGAGTGAGGACCCTTTTCATGTACCCATATGCTGCAATGAAGCCCTCTTTAAAGATACTCCCACAAGAGTGGTTCTTGGAAAGGATTTGGACACCCTTGTATCAGCCACTTCTAAGATCATTTGAACTTGACATCTGCTTTCTTTGGTTTATATGGTCAAGAACAGTATTCCTGCAGAGGTAAGACAACAAATAAGAAATATATCATTCAAACTGCCTTTACACTTTGAAGAGTCTTTGCTGACTTAGTGTGTGAAGAAAAATGAAAAAATAAAAAAAAATTTCCCCAATGGAATATATATGTATATATAAGTACATATGCAAATATATATATATATATACCCATGTGTTTACTTTTATTTGGCTTCTGGTGAATTTCTTCTTTTACTGTTGGATATTTTGACATAACTGCTACAGAAAGAGGTAAATAATGTCATTATTTATAGGAGTCCCAGAACAGACCACTTCTGCAGGTGGTCACATTTTTGCTTTTACATTTCCATGTATATGCCCTGAAATATTCCTGGAGCTGTATTCTTTTCTATTTTAAACTTTACCTGTAGTATTCTTTTATGTTATAAACTTTACCTATAAAATGCAAAGAGAGGTGAAAAGACCTGTTTAAGATGTGTTTACTGCATGTTCATTGTTTTTAATTGTGGTCATCAGCATTAGGTTGAATGGCTCAAAGTCTGCAGGCTTAGCAGAGCTTTTTCTTTGTAGCATTGTTTTTGTGGGAGGCAAGGATCACAGAACCCCACTTCCTGTGCATGGCTGTGTCTTTGTGTTCCCTCTAAAAACTTTTGAACTTATTGGTCTATTTGAACTCAAAGTGACAGAAGTAGAGGACACTAATTAATTAAATAATTAGATTTCCACAGATTTATAAATGTTTCAGTTGGACATCAAGGTCAATCAGTCACAAGACACTTTTACAGGAAATCATGTTTTATTAGTTCCAGTGATGTCAGAACTTACGGCTGACTTTCATAAATCATTCAATTACTTTGGTGCTAGAGAATACATAAACACACAAAATAGACTTAGGTGTTTATGCAATACATGACTTGAACAGTCCAGATTTTCAAAAATCTTTAAAGTAAATTCTGATGGTACTTTAGCACCCAGTAAAATGTTCATATCTAACAGGATTTTATGACTGAATACCTTGGGTAGTAAGTGGCTAAACAATTTTAGAAATTCATGTGTCTTTTTTGTATCTTTACAAGCATGTGTATGATTTTGAACTGTTGTAAGAACATTATTGTGCTTCTGTAAATGTGAGCATCTAATATGCCTTTTCAGTCTTAGTGACATGCTCATTTTGAGAATACATGAAAGGTATCCCTGAATATACAGTTGGACCCATAAACATAATTATGGGTCCAAATAACATAATAATTTAAACATAATTACATAATAACATAAACATAATTATTGGTCCAGTAACAATGCTTCAGGTTTCTCCATCAAGTATCTGGAAATATTTTTCTTTACTAAAATGCATTAAAGTGCATTAAAAGTGCTTAACAAATATGGTGCAGCGATCAACTAAATCTATCAATCCAAGATAGTTGCCTGGCTTTCCTAATGTTCAGCAGAAAGAGATAGGTGCTTCCAGAGGGTAATTCATCAATCCTAAGATAAGTTTTAAAGTGGAATGCATTGCCCTATGGAGGTTCCTGTCTCTTTTCGTAAGGCAGTCTGGATGATCAGCTTAGACTTGACATCTAGCATTTCTGTGGCTAAAATTAGATGAAATGAATCGCTCATCTACTCTGCAAATTGACATATCAATTTCTCTTGGACTCCATGTGAAGTAAAGTGTTTCTCCATGTAAAACAGGAAAGACCTAGCCCTTAATAGTCTTTTAAATTTTCTGTTGTGGTTTTGTGTTTTTTCTTCCTTTTTTTTTTTTTTTTTTTTTTTTTTTTCCCAAAATTAATTTCATCAATACAGTTTTGTCCTCATATTTTAAACATAAAAAAAATGAGGGTCACTATTCAAGATGAGTATTTAAGTATAGGTTCTGAATTCTTATCCTTTCGGTGCCTAAAGCAATTTCATATCTTCCTTAATCTGATTTGAAGCCCAAAGATTGATCTTGATCTTGCAAGTATTTTCCCTGCAGATTTCGCACTGCTTACACTGGAACTTTCATTAATTGAGAACTATTTGCCTTGACCAGTCTAATGTCATATTCATCGCAACCCAGAGTCTCTGAAGTATTTATCTTTATTGTTGATAGATAAGTGGTAGCAATTCTGTGTGAAAGTTGAGCTCAAAAGTCTTTGCATTGTGCTAGCTCAGGAATGTTAAAGGTTGAAAATTTTCTATGATGTCCACTACAAATTGATTCTGAAATTCTGCTTGGCAGAATTTAGTCCTATATCTAATTAATCAGTTATATTTTTCCTGAGGAGTTTGCGTTGTTCTCCTCTAACCAGTAATCACAAAGTAATGTGTCCTCTACTGTGTGTTTCATTGTCTCCATTCATCAGGTGCAGTCAGGCTTAAGAATTTGGAAGAAATTTGTTTAAAATAAAAAATATTAACTTTTCTTTTAAGACTATAAAAGATCCCTGTACCAATAAGTCTGCATACCCCATATATGCTTCTTCTAAATAAAGCTTCTCTTCCAGACTTTTCTTCTCACCTTACACACAAAGGCACACAAAGGACTAACTCTTGGCAGTTTCTGCTACATCATCTCTAAAATCAGAGAATAACCTGTTGTCTTCATTGTAGGCTTTTGATGTCCTATTACACCAATAACAATTCAGGCAAAGAGAGCTTCCAAGCTTGGCAAAGGCTGCATACTTCCCTCCTTCTGCTTCATTCTCCAGAAGTCTGTTAGAAGCATGAGGAAGGAGGTATGCAGCTCATCTACAACTGTGACAAGTATTCACAGCTGCCACCATGCCACATGGCAGGAGACCTGCAGCACCACACTTTCCAATGGTCAGAGCTACCCTTTTCTTCCCTGTACCATTTATCTTCTGCTCAGTGTCAGGGAATTTCCAAGAGCTAACACAAACAGTTTACTCCTAAGGCTGATATTTATGGAAGGCAGGACAGGAAGGGCCAGCTTCAGGTTCTGAAAGACAAGATTTCTGCTAAACAGGAGATAGGGTTTATTTGGTCTCAGAGGTATTGGTCTCAGCAGTATTTTGCAAACAATCAAAGTAGAAATAGTTTCCATATGTGACTGGAAATCTACCTTTCTGAAGAAATTTAAAGATAAACAGTTTTCACCCAATATTATTATTTATTTTTTACTATTATTTACTATTTACTATTATTTACTATTATTTATTTTTTATTATTATTTTATTTTTTATTATTTATGTTTAAGAACTGAAATAAGTATTTTCCATTCTTAAAGTGTAAAACTATTATGAAAGTATATTTGTAACTATTACTAAACCACATTGGCTGAATTTAGTACAGAAAACAATGTTCATTTTCAGCATTTGCTTTTCCTTTTCTAAAAACTCTTCCAAAACCTACAGAGACCTTGCAGCTTTGAGAAAGTGAGTTTGATCCTGTTTCTTTTTTGTGAAACACCTAGATGCCCTGATGCTTTGGTCAGTCCAGCAAAGAATGGGACACAAATAGGAGAGTATGGGTACAGTCATTTTCAACTGAGGTCAGTGGAATTTCTGAGCACATTTACTCTGAAAATCATGGAAAATTACTGTAGAGATTGATGTTCAAGGCGGTAAATTGGGCAGAGGGAAATGTACTGTGGTACACTTCTACCTGCAGAGTTGTAGGAGCTGCTGATGTATAACATTACTGCTTATCAATCCCCAACAATTTTCATTCTAATAGCTCACATCACATTCTAAAATGTGCTTAAAGAGGACTAGCAGTCTAGAAATATAGCACACAGTTGTTTTATGACCAGTTAAAGAAGTTGCATATACCAAGAGAGTTGCAATACTGTCTACCAACTCTGCATTCAGAGTAGCCATTTCATTCCTTTGTATGATGCAGTATTGTTGAGAAATCAGTTACAAATAAACATTACTTTTGAAAAGATGGAGAAGGAGGACATTAACACATTCATTTAAATAAATAAATAAAAAAGCAAGCACAACTGACAAGGTTATTTTTTTCTTCACTGCTCGATGTGGTATAATAAATCATCCTTGATGTTTCCCCCACTTTATTATCAGTATCTGTGAACAAGCTTGAAGTAAGTTGATTCTTTATGAGCTATGACATTCATCTCAAAAACAAAACTAAAAATTCAATCTCCAGATGAAAAAAAATAAAATCGTTAGGGAAATATAGAACAGAATGTCTAAACATATGATTATATTGGATGAAGGAAAACCATGATTTGGCAATGAGGCATTTACTTTGTAGTTAGAATTAACTTGGTAATTATAAAGAGTAATGAATTTTGCAATTATTATTAATTTTTTATTTTTTTTTTAGAAACACATAGCTGTCCAAGGGAGTGAATTTAAAAACAACTGTGTTTTCAACATAAGGAAATAAAAAGTGCTAAACTCCAAACTACTAGCATAGAATTAAAGTATGCATATATAAACATACACATAAAACATAACTGTACCTCTGCAAGTCAGCTTAGTACTGAAAGCATAGTATATACTGGTGAAAGCTGAGACAGATGACTTGGGAGAAATATACAGACACTGTCCAAGCATGCAGATGGGGTCTAATGGGGTTAGAAAATCAAAGCCCACCTAGAGTTGAATCTCATGATGGATATAAAGGACAGCAAAAAGGCTTCTACAGGTATATCAGCAGCAGAAGGGGAATGTGGACTTGCTGGTAAATGGTGCAAAGGACCTGGTGGGAATGAATATAATTCTGGAAGCTGTTACTAAACATATTAAGGACACAAGGCTGAATGAGAATATTCACCATGGATTTATAAAGGTAAAATCATGCTTGGTCAACCTGGTAGCCTTTCTACTATGAAATGACTAGCTCAGTGAACTAGAAGAGAGCAGGACATGATGTTTATCTCAACTTAGCAAGACTTTCAACACACTCATGAATATCTTCATGAACTAACATAACTGAGGAAGTATGGGTACAAAAATGGGCAGTGGGATGGACTGAAAATTGGCTGAACTGCTAGTCTCAGAAGGTTGTGATAAACAGCACATTGTTCAGTCTTAGAATTAAATCTTTAATGTGCAGGGTAATAATGAATCAACAAAAACATCTCTCTTAGCACACCTTTATAGACATGCTGTTGCAATACAGAATTGACTTATTTTTCACGTAGGTTAAGCAATTAAGTTTAAGTTTAGGGTAGTCATACCTTAAGGAGTGCATGATCCTTTGTGCTGGTGTGAGGAGTTCTGTGACTGAGCAGTGAGTGTGTTTAGAAATCAGATCTGTCCCAGAATTATTCCTCCAAGTGTACCTTATTCACCTTTGGGGCAGAGAAGCATCCTGAGTTGTCATAATTAATGAAGGAAGAGAGGAAACAAAACCATAGCAAAAGGCCATACATTGACATAAACTGCTGCACCTCTCCCAATGTAATACTGTAGATGTAAATCAAAGAATAAAATTTCAGGAATGAGTCAGATATGTAGGCATAAGTATACAGCTGCAAATTAAAAGATATATATTTTTTTCCTGCTGAAAATATATCCCCAATTACCTTTCATTTATTTATAGAGTGATTACCTTTCACTGTAAAAATTACTTGACACCGTAGGATAATGTTGAAAGGAACAGCAGTTTAGGCAAAGTTATACTTCTCACATGGAAACAGGACTGCTTGGAAATGTTCCCATTAGAATAAATTTATGCATATCTGTTGTCAGTTTTACTGAGATGTGAAATATTCTCTTTGAAGTAGAATAACTAGATCTATATGTTAGATCTAACTAGATCTATTGGCCTTACCTGTAGCAGTGTATGCATTGTGTATGCGGCGTAAGAAGGACATAAAACTCTTAGAGAGTGTCCAAAAGAGAGTAACAAAGATGGTGAAACGTCTAGAGGAAGATATATAAAGAGGGTCTGAGGTCCCTTGGTTTGTTCAACCCAGAGCAGAGCAGGCTGAGTGGAGGCCTCATGGCAGCCTGCAGCTTCCTTTCTCATGAGCGGAGTGGAGGGGCAGGTGCTGAGCTCTGCTCTCTGGGGACAGCGATAGGACCCAAGAGAACAGCATAGAGCTGGGACAGGGGAGGATCAGGCTGCGTGTTAGGGAAAGGTTCTGCATCCAGAGGGTGGTCAAGCACTGGGACAGGCTCCCCAGGGCAGTGGGCATGGCACCGAGCTGCTGGAGTTCAAGAAGCCTTTGGACAACACTCTCAGACATAGGGTCTGATTTTTGTGTGGTCCTGTGCAAAGTCAGGAGTTGGACTTGAGGATCCCCACATACATATGAGGGAATCTACAGGAAAGCTAGGGAGGGACTCTTTGTCAGGGAGTGTAGTGGCAGGACAAGGGATAACGGCTTTAGGTTTAGATTAGATATAAGGAAGAAATTCTTTACTCTGAGGGTGGTGAGGCACTGGACCAGGTTGCCCAGTGAAGCTATGGATGCCCCATCCCTGGAGGCGTTCAAGGCCTGGTTAGATGGGGCTTGGGGCCAGGTGGTATAGTAGGAGGTGTCCCTGCCCATGGCAGGGGGGTTGGAACTAAGATATCTTTAAAGTCCCTTCCAACCCAAGCCAATCTATGATTCTATGATCCTTGTGGGTCCCTTCCCACTCAGGATATTCTATGATTCTATATTGTGTTACAAACGAGGTCAAAATATCGATGAATCTATATTGTGTTATAAATGAGGTCAAAATATATTATTATTTACTGTGTGATTAATTAGAATGGTAGGTAGGAGGAAAACCTTTAGTAATGTTCAGGTGAAGTTGTTTTGGTTTTCTTTCATTGACCAAAGTAATAATAATATTAAGGGGAAATGCTTTGGAATGAATATCTGATGTATAAGAGTTAATAATGCTATTCTGGGAGAGCAAATCTATTTATTTCCTTATCTGTCTTGTACCAGAGAAAAGTAAGTCACATGGAAAATGTTTTATAACCATAGCTAAGCTGTTCATAAGAACACTTTTCAGGAACAATGAAGTTTGTGAACAAAGTGAAACAAATCTTTGATGGAGGAGAGTGTTTTAGAGAAGTTAGGTATTACTTTTGCCTACAGTTTTTCAAAGTTTGTATTTTAGGAATTTCAATTATCAGATTTTTTAGAGAAATACACAAATCTTGAAGTATTAGAGTAAAACTGTAACAGCACAAAATCCACCATTTTTTTCATTTAAATGTGAACCTACTTAGGACAAGGCAGTGGTAAGGCAGTATTAGTGGGCTTAGCTATTGGTGACTTTCTTGTCACCAAGAAATGCCTCTGGAGATATTTGAAAAGTAAGAAAATTTGGCATTTCTCTTTATTCAGTAATAACACTATATTGCCTATTACAACAGTTCCAAAGCACCTAAACTTTCAGTAAATTGATGTCACTAAAGAAAAAGTGTTTATCCCTGATACACTGTTTTCACACTATTATTGATGGCACTTTCAGATCAACAGTAATTAAAATAGATACTGGGTTTTCCTTTTTGTGTCCATCAGTGTGCTCAACAAATTACAACTATAGACTGTGTCAGTCTAAATGGAATTTGCCTTAAACCGAGTTGAGCACAACCAGCTTTGTGCTGTGTCCTAACCAGTGTTCTTGATCTAAGTGAGAGTCAGCTATTTTTATTTTTTTGCTTCTGCCTCTTACTGTCCTATAGATGCAGTAAGACTGTGACTGCTTTTGCAGGAGGTGGAGGCAGGATGTGTGGCATTTTGCATCCCAGACAGGCAGGTGATTTTTAATATCCTGTCCCAAAAGTTGACAGAATTGTCTTTTCCTTCTTTATGGACACCGTAAACCCTCTAATGATTTGAAAATGTGATACATAATGTTGCTTTCACAATCTTAATTTCTATCAGATAAACTCTTAAGTGGGGGAATTTACTTTATGATAATTTTAATAATTTAGTCACCAAATTCCCATCAGTTAGTAATACTATACTGATATCATAGTTGAACTAGTGATTCACCTTATCTCCCAAAGTATGAGTAGTTGGCCATTCTTATCACTACTTGCATTTGTTAACATACTCTGTATAACCTGTCCAGCTCTGTGTTTACAGAATGAAACATAATGATTTCTGCATCTCCTTTAGTCAGCTGTCTTGGAACAAAAATGAAATGAAGTATTCCCATCCTTTTCCTGTCCTTTCTGACCTTTTCTCAGGTTTGGTGTGTTCACTTTTGCTGAAGTAGTTTTCTATGAATAAGCAAACTTTTTTTTTTTTTTTTTTTTCTTTTCCTAAAAAATGATTGCATCTTCCAATGTAAATGCTTTGTTTTGCTCTCCAGAAAGCTGATGCATTTGCATCAAGTTTTACAAGGTAGTGTGTCAGCACTTGAAATAAGAAATACTGTACAACAAATTGTCCATACCAAAGTAATGCAGTTACAGTGTAATTAATGCTTCTTTCAGGGCTCTCCTGCCTTCATTAGAGCATACGAATATTTTCCATTCATAATTCTCTCCATGACAACTCATAAAATGAACAGTTTGTGCTCATTTTGTGCTAGTACTCGTTTTGCTTCTCAGTCATCCAAGACCATCTGCACATTCTTTTTACTCTAAAGATATATATTTCCATTTCAAATCAGCTTTCAGTTTGCTGAATATAGTAACCCAAATACTGTGCTTGAAGACTTTTTTAGATAAACTCAAATACTTCAATTTCTACTAAAGTTCCTGCAGACTAGGTATTTCTTCTAACAATAGGCATATCTCTTGAGTATGAATAGACTTACCTATATTTGTTTATAGTTAAGGAAGCCCGCAATGATTTGTAGTTCACTTAAGCTGAATGTGGTTTAAAGCCCAGGTAGTATGTTTCAATTTGGAGGATGTTATTCATTGTAAATAAACTTTCTAAAAAATCCAGCAGAAATTGAGGCAAAAATGAACTCAGAGCTGACCTAAAAAAACCTAACTCTTGGCAAGTTATTATGACAAAAACACTTTTCAAAATTGTCTGACTTTTTCTTAGAAAAACTATCTCATGAGTTTGCTACATGTCCTTTCATCTAATAACAGAAAGAGACAATAGTGAGAACGCATCTTTTGCTCTGTTCCCCCCAACATATTTTTCTGTAGTTTTTATCTCTTCTTTCAAGACTACAGTATTTCTGCACTGTCTTTAGGAAAAGCTTATAGGATGGAGCATTTGTAAATAACTTCCATAAAAATAAGAATAGTCTATTACTTAAGTTCTGTACATTTTGTTGATTTCTTTTAAAATTTGACCAGATTTCCTCATCCAACCTTTGTCTTTATTATGTCCAGTGAATTGTTATTACTACTATACACTACAATTAAAAAGGTAACTTCAATAACTCAGGGGTGGATACAGAGGAAGAAGGTGTAAGTCATGTAAAATCCCCTAAAAATGGAGCAATACATTTCAATCATAAACATCTGGAAAAATAAAATAAAGTCAGGGAACATGTACTATGCTGCTCCATTAGATCCAGGCCAGATTGCAATCTAGCTAGAGTGAGTTCACCTCCATTTTCAGGAACTGAGCACATTCTTTCACAAAGAAACAGCAACTAAGCACACGCCTTTGTCATTCTGCTTCTGTCCTGATCACTAAGAAACCCCTGCAAAGAGCCTGAAGTTGGGAAACATTAGTGCTGTACTTATACTTCCACAGGTAAAGATCTCTGAAACACCTGCCTTCTGTTTTTGTACTTACAGAATCACACAGAATCACAGAATTTCTAGGTTGGAAGAGACCTCAAGATCATCGAGTCCAACCTCTGACCTAACACTAACAGTCCTCCACTAAACCATATCCCTAAGCTCTACATCTAAATGTCTTTTAAAGACCTCCAGGGATGGTGACTCCACCACTTCCCTGGACAGCCCATTCCAATGCCTAACAACCCTTTCGGTAAAGAAGTTCTTTCTAATATCCAACCTAAAACACCCCTGGTGCAACTTTAGCCCATTCCCCCTCGTCCTGTCACCAGGCACATGGGAGAATAGACCAACCCCCACCTCACTACAGCCTCCTTTAAGGTACCTGTAGAGAGCAATAAGGTCGCCCCTGAGCCTCCTCTTCTCCAGGCTGAACAAGCCCAGCTCCCTCAGCTGCTCCTCATAGGACTTGTTCTCCAGACCTCTCACCAGCTTTGTCGCCCTTCTCTGGACTCACTCAAGCACCTTGATGTCCTTCTTGTAGTGAGGGGCCCAAAACTGAACACAGTACTCGAGGTGCGGCATCACCAGAGCTGAGTACAGGGGGACGATCACTTCCCTAGCCCTGCTGGCCACACTTAGAAGTAGTGCAACCCACACAGACTAAAACTATTTAGATTTGAGAAAAACTATCAATAATCCATCTCGGTCTCTTATTAACTGCAACATCCAATGATGGTAATGGTTGTTAGCCTTACACTGTAAAGTAGTCAGGAATGGGAATAAATACTTTCTTTTGGCTAACAAGAATTGACATCTCAGCTTTCAACTTCTTCTGTATCATAACCACCTAAATCAGCCTCAAGTCTTATATAAAAATGTTTTTGCTCTTACATTTTGGAACCCAGAAAATTTAGAGTCTTTAAAATAGTTGAAGTACATAACTTGGAAATCCACAAAATCCAACAAAAATGAAGTGAAAGTTAATGGGAAGTAGCCCAACAAATGAATTGAAATATATACAAGTTACCTACAGATCTGTAAATTTTCCTCTATAGCCTATTTCACAAGCTGGTGTTTTGACCTGTCAAACTCAAACTTTGGGAAATGAGGTAATACAAAACTAACCTTAGCTCTTTCCTTCCTTATCAGAGGCCTGCTATATATATTTGGCATTCTATTTTTGCAGACAATATAAAAGAATAATGGAAAAGCATTTCACTTACTCCAAAGAAACACAGTATTATTTTTTTGCCCTTTACTCACTATATCTTTTTACCACTCTGTCCTGTCATATGCTGCTTTTGGAGATGGGCTGTAATGGATATTCCCATTGGCTTTTGCAAGCTTCTGAAGCAGAACTGAAGTGAGTTAAACTGAGCTGTAATATACTGTAATTCTTTATATTATGCCTTAAAGAAAGTTTAATTTTTCTGAATTAGTGCTCTGTAAGTCACTAATCCCTGCTAGTCAGAGTCTTAAATGTGCATTAAAAAGTTTTTCTTGTTTGTTTTTCAGAGAATGTAATTACTTAATGTAGGAGGGTATAAATTTACATCTGATTTCTGCCATATAGAGATACTGTTTGTAATATTGAAAACCTAACTAAACCACAGAATCCACCAACCCCATCCTCATTAAATAAATAAATAAATACTTTAGAACTGAATCAAATGATCAGTGAATCAAATGAACAATGCTTGCATGTGTACAAATGTTTACTATGTGACAAAGCCAAGAAGGGCTTTTTAAAGGATGCTTAGAAGATGTTCCTACCTCTTCAGTATTAGCAGCTGCAGAGAATATATGTATGTTTTGAAATATATAAAAAATTTCATGTTAAATGGCAAAATAATTTGCTAAACTATTTTTTCCTGATGGTAGTGTAAATGTTATAATTACATCTATTGTTTGAAATAGAAACAAGGGGCCAATCATAGTTTGTGTCTGTGCCATATAGTGATAAGCAGTCTAGCCTGTAACAGTATGAACAATGGACTTTTAGGTTTTGGTACATGCCCTTGACTATCTTCCAGACAAAAATAAAAATAAAAATAAAAATAAAAATTAATCATGTCCTAAAGCTACAGATTATTACATTTGGGATAGAGTTGGATTCTCAGCAAAATTACAGCATTGTCTCATTTTATGTTTCGCATTTTCTAATGATGTGTAATTTACTATACAATGAGGGAAAAAAGCCTTTTTCTTTACACCTGCAATCCTGCAGATTTCATGTCTTTTCTTATTATTCAAAGAACTGTTGATACAGATGTTATGCTCATAAAAACTCACATGCATATAATGTTTCGTACAATGATCCCATGTACTTTGAGAGTGTAATTAAGCCCTGCAGCACAGTTAAATTGCACTCTTGTTTTATAAATGGGTAAACTGAGGCATTGGTGTCCTGACTTGCTCAAAGTCACACCAATTTAATGGCAAGTTTAGCAGAGGAAGCCAGAGGCTCTGACTGCCAACTGTTTGATGAGAACAGTAAGAATGTACAGCCTCCATTAACCCAGACTGACTTCAACTACAGCCATTTCTTTACAACTTTGTATTACAAATGTTTCACTTGCATTGAACTATAATGTTTGTTGACATTTATATTTCATCAGCTACCTCAGTTCCAAGCGGCTCTTTCAGAGGGTTCAACTTTCCTAAGCAACCTCATAAATCCCTTTTTATACACTCACATTTTTCCCTTATTTTTTTTCATTGAGTTTCTAACCTGCTCTACAAAACCTCATCGCTATGACCCTGCAGTGCACTAAGCACACTTTAAAATTCTTTTTCCTTTCCTGATGATTTGTTTCATTAGTGACATTCTTCAAATCAAATGTACCTAATCCATGGTTCAGTCTACTAACGGGAAATCGGTTCAGTGAACAGGGATTTATATAACAAAAGAAGTGCTCACTTAGGGAGTACTTTTAATACTTTGTTCATTGAAAAAAATGCTAACCTCCAGATTTTTCTGACTTTAATGCTCTGGTGTTTCAGTTTAGACTTAACTGTAAATGAAAGCCTTCAAAAGCCATATAATCCATCGATCTCATACTTGCTGAAGCACAAGTTTCATGGTACATGAACATTTTTCATTTCTTTATTTTATTTTATTTTATTTTTCTTCTGTAATTATATCAGTTGTGCTACTTCCAGGCATGCTTAATTCTGTTGTCTGTTCTGCTGTGCAATTCTTAACAAACATTCTTTACACAAATTCTTAACACAAATTTTGTGTTAGAGACTGTAATCCTTGCATCTGATTTTATTTATTTATTTATTTGTTTATTTATTGGGGGGGGGGGGGGGAGGAGGGGGAAGAGTGAATCCATATTTCAGCTATTGAGGTGGTGAGGCTTAAGTGTTGTTCTACTGTGGTTATGTAGAGAAACCCTCTCCTTGCTAGATAGATCTTGTTTTACTATACACAGATTTTTATCTGTTTTCTGAGACAAGAATTTCCTGTATTTCTATCACAAGAATCAGTTTTTATTTCTCAAAGCTTTCCAGAGTGGGTATTGATATGCGAAATTACACTTGACTGCAGATAATTAGATTATTGCATCACCTCTCAAATTAGTTTAACTAACTGAACAATTCAGTGTTCCAGGGAAAGACCCAAATCTACTGTCACCACCATGAGTGTTAGCTTGACTGGCTTTCAAAACTGTTAATCCATTCTGTTTATCCAGGACATTCTGTCTATCCAATCCAGGAAGCTGAACTTTAGGGTCAGGGATGAAAACAAACATTATTTTTATTTTTATTTTTATTTTTATTTTTATTTTTATTTTTATTTTTATTTTTATTTTTATTTTTATTTTTATTTTTATTTTTATTTTTATTTTTATTTTTATTTTTATTATTCTAAAAGAACTCTGGAAATTTTGACTGAGCCTCAGGAATGATTGTGCCAATTTTTTCCTCAGGAAAGAATGATTCCACAGTGTTGTTATAATATATAGATCCTTACTGAATAATGTCATGTTTCTTATATTCTTTTATTTTTAAATCTAGTAAAATAACCTCTGCCCCCAAATGTAAATGGCATTGTGCAGTTCAGCTGAGGTTAAATTATTGATATCAATACATTTTACAATAGAGGTAGGCACCCTTATAAATGGTGATCAGATTTGAATGAAAATAGGGTTCTAAAGAAAGGAAACACAAAGAACTCATCCAAAATGTGAACCAGAACTACATAGCATGATTTTATAGTCTTAGTAGAGTTGAAAAACTTTTTCCTTTTGATTTGTCCCACAGATTTTCCATTACAATTCACTGTGATATGAGTAGTCTTTGAAAACTGTATCCACAGCATCATGAGACAGGTGTATATCTTCTACACAAAGATTCATCATTTTCAAAGTGTCGTTACACTGCTTTCAGTCACTTCTCACAGCAATGATCTAGCTCATCACTCATCTCTGATGATTCTCTTCTTTCCCTCTGGGACACCTATCTCATGAAATGAGCTGCATAGATGACAGTTTTAACCATGTCCTAAATAAGAAAAAAGTTTCTACCAATGTGTCCTGCTTAACCTTCTGAAACACAGGACCGAAACAACCCAGCCAATCATTATCAAGTTTTAAAGTCAGAATACATTTTATCCATCTGTAGCCTGGTTTGAAAGCAATGAATTATCCACATTTCAATCATCTGTTTTACCTGTTGTTATGAGAAGATTGTAGTGTCTGATACAAATACTACTACTACCATTTGTAATACTACAAACACTACTCTACTAGTGGTTCTTGATATTGATATTTACATTGGTTGAGCACCTCTTTGCTATCTAAGAATATCTATAAAATAGAAAGTTTTGCTAGGACATGAAAAAGTTGACTAGCAGAAAAGGAATGACAAAAATTCAATGTAGCACCTGCAGTATATCCTGGTACTGATTATTAACTACCTTATTCCCAGTTTATTCCCAGTTTTAAAAAATATATATATACATATATATATTCTATATATGATAATTGCTGCCTGCACCACCTCTGGAATCAAATGAGACTCATTTGCAAGACAAGAATACATCTCTTTTCTTGTAAATCCTTCAGAGAGCACAGGACCAACGGTCAAGATCTATAAACCAACCAAAGTTTCGGTCCTCATTTAGGGGAAGTCATAGAAAAGTTACTTTTGCCTTACTCTCTTGTTAAAATGAATCCAGCCCTTCTGGATAATATATTGGTGGAGTAGAAAGCCTGAATGTTTTGCCATAAAATATCCCATTTGTATTTTGTACTTATTAGGCTATAAGGATTTTCTTTAGCTACAATACTCAAAAGTTAGTGCTTAAAAATTATTTTGGTCAAATTTCATATCAGAAGGTAAGATAACATTCAGTACTGGAAAGGTTGAATAAATAATGAGATTTTGGTAGATGTAACCTTTGTTCATGAGAATTTTGTCTTCTCAGTGAGAATGGGTGCAGTGAGGTAAACTGTGATATTAGAAATCTTGACATATATGTCAAAAGTGGCTTTCTCTTCATGTGAAGAGGTGATCTACAGAATAATGAAAAATGTAATAGAAGAAAAAGAAAGATTAAGTACTTGGTGTTGAGTCTGACAACTGGATAAAGACCTGATTCTCTGGAAAATCCGCAGGTGCTACTACCTTCACTCTGAGGAGACCATAAACTGTATGCTTTGGGTGTCAACTTATAACTGTACATCAGATAAAATTTTGACTGAAGGTATCATTAAAGATTCAGCTATTAGCATTTTTTCTGAGTTTTACAAATAGAAACTGCAGCTGTTTACCTGTATTTTAACATTTTCTAATGTTCCTGTTGCATAGAATATAAAACTTAGAAAATATTAACCTTCTGTAGTTCTAGAGTTGGTATTCTCTATCAATACTAATTACTAATCATAACTTTTAGTTTTGGTAAGCAGAAAAGCAGATAAATAGTTACTTTTGTAATATGAAAAAAAATACATAACATTTTTTACAGAAGATCTTAGTATCTTGCATTAGCTTCATTTGCAGATAAACATGATCATGTTTGAATTCACAGATTTCCTTTAAAATCTTTATTGGTCAAGCTTCTTCCGCAAAAAGTGGTGTTCCTTCACTGTAAAATCTGTTTGGAAATGAAATCCACCATTTCTGGTGGAATATGGATAAGCTGTAATCCCCAAGACACTAAACACATTTGAGATGTTTATAGAGAAAACATTTTTATTTCTGCTTGTTAGGAAAAAAATAGGAAAAAAAAAAAAAAAAAAAAAAAAAAAGAGAGAGAGAGAGGAAGATATCAAATATTATTATTTATTGGTAGCATCCTGTAATAGATTTGGCTTCGATATGATATTCACTCTCGGAGCCTATAGAGTGTGTGGCATTATTTGTTCTGCTTCAGAACTTTGAAGGTATGGAATTTCTGCAATAATAATGACATAACCAAAGCTACTGACCTAGTAATGGATGTGGCTTGCCTTCCTATTTCACTGTATAGATAAATAGGACCTGTCATTTTGAACCATTCTGAAATCTCTCCAAGACAGAGATTCTTCTGCTGCTCAACTCAACATGCTTTGTACAGTCTTATATCAACTTCCAACCTATAAACTTTGTCAACAGGCATTAGCTGGAATGAGACTGTTCTTCATCCACAGTTGCCATGTAATTTAGTGGCCTATACATAAGTCCAAAATGTGTTCTTCATGATCCAGATTAAGGATCATTCATTGCTGATGTTTGAATATGATTACATTTGTATGTGACTTTAGTGTCCTCCCTCTTGTCTATGGGATATGGTTCTCTTTGAGACTTTATTTATTTATATATTTATTTAAGACTTACGTGTCTTGATTTGAGACTATGTAGGCTTTATGCTTCAGACCTCATATTTCATAATGCCTGAATTTCCTACTGTGTAAATGCTATGACTAGAAGGGATTTCTGGCAGAAGTTGCCTTGGAGCCAGTATAAGCAGCTCTTCACAACATTTCAACAGTTTGACTGTGTTTTTATTTAGGCCATTTTTTTTTGTGTGTGTGTCTGAATCTTCTGAAGTACACTACATGGATGTTTTATTTGTTGTGAAGAAAGAGGGGCTACCTCTGATTCCTAGTCTGATGGGAGGCCGTTGCTGAAGATGCGCTTCAAAATCCTTGCATTAGAGTGAACATACAAAAGCCACAGAGTTAAAAGAGAGATGTGAAATACATTTTCAAAACACTTCCATCTTTTAAAAAGAAAGACTGCTTCAATACTGCCAAATCCACAAAATTAGTCTCTTATGAATCTGGTAGTTGAGCTCAAGAATGAGTTCTTTATTCATCCTTTCCATATCTCCCTTACACATTTGTACCTTCCCTCAGTTGCATGATAAAAATTGTTTTAAATCGGCCTTTGTGTTCAGGCTTAGTAGAGGAGATCGAAGGGCACGCAGACATATGCATACATATGTGCATATCATATTGATACCCTCCTCTCCTCCCTTCTTCCTTCCCCTTCACAATGTCATCACAAAAACTAATTTTCCATAAGAAACCAGTCTAAAAATTACACTGAGTTACACCAATGATTCTCTACTGACTTTTGGAAATCATTCTTGATTTATATCAGTCTGAGAGTTAATTAAACTCTGAGCCTTAATGAGATATTTTAGGTACAGATCCTGCAAGGGCATAGCATGTGGCATTGTACAGGTGAGCAGTTCCATTGAACAGACTGGGATTATTCACCTTGTGAATGCAGAATCAGGTATTTAGTTACAGTTTTGAACTTAAACTGGTCTTTTGAGTTTTAAAGGGAATCTATCATTCAACTGTGTTTAATATGTGAAAGAAGATTAGTAACTGCAACTGTATTGTTATACCTGTACTGAAAATTTTATGTGGTGGCAGTCAAAATCATTTCAGATTCAGAGTTATTGCAAAGTAAGTTTTGTAAAAATGGACAGTGTACAAGAATGCAATATATCTGACTCGGATATATATATTAAAACAACAAAGCTATAATTCATGAAGTAATACTTTTAGTGCATGTTCCGTGGTGGTTTCAGCCTTATGGGCAGCTGAACTCTACCACAACTGCTCTCTCACTCCCTCTCCTCAGAACAAGAGGGAGAGAAAATACAATGAAAAAGGGTTCAAAGATTGAAATGAGGACGCGGAAATCACTCACCAGAAAGTGTCACGGGCAAAACAGACTCAGTGTAGGGAGATAAGTATAATTTATTGCCTTTTACTAGCAGACTAAAACAGTGAGAAACCAAAAGTAAACCAAAACACCTTCCCCCCATTCACCTCCTTCTAACTCCTCCACCTGAGCAATGCAGGGGCATGGGGAATCAAGGTTGTAGTCAGTCTATAACACTTTGTCATCTGCCACTTCTTCACGGTCACTCACTTCCCCTTCTCCAGCATGGGGTCCATCCCAAACTGCAGTCCTTCCCAAATTGATCATGAGGGGGCTTCCCGCAGACTGCAGTTCTTCAGGAATTGCTCCAATATGGGTCCACAGCATGGGGCCCATCTTTCAGGAACACTAGCATGGGTCATCCATGGGTGGCAGCTCCCACCAGATCAGCTGCTTCTGTGTGGGCTACTCTCCATGGGTTGCAACTCCAGACTGGATTCTGCTTCACCTTGGGCTCCTCCATGGGCATGGAGATCTGCTCTGCCATGGAACCCATGGGCTGCAGGGGGACAGCCTGCTCCAACAGGGCCCTCTCCACAGGCCACAGGGGAACTTCAGCTCTGACACCTGGAGCACTTCCTGCCCTCCTGCACTAACCTGGATGTCTGCAGGGCTGGTTCTCTCAAGTTTTCTCACTTCTCTCTCCTGGATTCTGTGGCACAGCAACTTTTCATTTTTTAAATATCCCAGAGGCCCAACCAGTGTTGCTCACTGGCTCGTCTCTGGCCAGCAGTGGGTCCCTTTCAGAGATAGCTGGAGTTGGCTCTGATCTGACATGGGGCAGCTGTTGGGCTCTGCTCACAGAGTCCACCCTTGCAGCCCCCTCACCTCACTACCAAAACCTTGCCACATAAACCAATGTAACGTTGTCAATGTAAAATACAAGACAGCCTTAAATAAATTAATAAAAGTCTTGCAGTAAGTTTGAAGGAGGAAAGGAAGAACATTTTGTTTCTGACAAGTGGGAATGTTGCTGCAACAGTAAGTGTCACTGTAAAAGAAAAAAAAAGGGGGGGGATGAGAAAAGGAAGGATGGAGCAGCAATAAGAGACATACAGAAGAACAAAGGAAGATAATTCATGCAAACTAAAAGCACAAAGTGATTTTTTTTTTCTCTGTAGTCTAAGGGCTGCTCATGGGGAGATCAGCAGCCCCAGGTGCTCTCCGAGGTCCTGAACAGAGAAGAGGCATGAGCCTGAATGGGGACAGGAGGAAGCTGAGCAGTAAGAGTTGAATAAATTGGAGACTTATTCCTGAGACTTATTAAGGACCAAAATTCCTGAAGAAATGTAAATATTAGATTATTTTTTTATAGGAAGTTAAATCATACAATTATTTTATGTTACCTAATTATTTATTGAACTTGGTATTGCGTTTAGTACTTCTTGTGCAATTTCACTAAGGTTCTGTTGTGATTTAACCCAGCAGGCAGTTAAGCACTGCATAGCTGTTTGCTCACTTTCTGTCAGTGTGATGGGGGAGAGAATAAAGAAAAAAAAAAAAAAAAAGAGGTAAAACTTATGGAGGTAAAACTTATGGGTTGAGATAAAGACAGTTTAATAGGAAGAAAAGGAAGGAATAATAACAACAATAATAATAATGATAATAATAACATATACAAAGCAAGTGATGTGCACTGCAGTTGCTCACCACCCACTGACTGATGCCCAGCCTAGACAGTCCCCAAGCAACAGCTGCCCGCCCTTCCCCCAGGCCAACTCCCCCCAGCTTTATTATCCATCCTGACACCACATAGTATGGAACATCTATTTGGCAAATCTTGGTCACCTTTCCTGGTTTCTCCCAGCTTCTTGTGTACCCCCAGCCTCCTTGCTGGCAGAGCAGTAGAAGCTGAAAGTCCTTGGCTTTATGTGAGCACTGCTCTGCAACAACTAAAACATTAGGGTGTTATCAACATTATTTTACTCCTAAATCCAAAACATGGCAACCTACTAGCCACTATGAAGAAAATTAATGCTATCTCAGCTGAAACCAGGACAGGTTCTTATTGGGAATATGTTTCTGTGTGTTTTCGCATACGCATGCACAATATTTAGAAAAGACTTTGATGTGTTCTGCTAACACAAGCTTTCCATTGTTGCATTCCTTGTGCATTAGATCTAATCAGTGATGTGCTTCCATTCCACTGTTCATACTGAGTTAATTCCCTCTTCCACTGGGCAAGCACACTGCAGAGTGTTTCATTTACTTGTCATGGTGAGATCAAGAAATCTATTGTTAATTATTATGGTTTCAATTCCCAACTCAGCTGCCTGTGTCAGTTGCGCCATTGTATGTGTGTGTTTGACTATTAATGACTAGATGGAATATTACTATGTACTTTATGAATGTGAAGTTTCTTTTAAGCAAACTCTTCCAGAAAGAAACACTAAAACTGGTACAAAAAAAAAAAAAAAAAAAAAAAAAGTCTGACAGTTTCTAGCACAACTATCTAATAATTGATTGAAGTACAAATTTGAAATTATCTTTTATGTGTTCACATAGGAAATAATGTATATAATTCTTCAGACTTCTAAAATTTACACAACACATAAGTATTTAAAGAAATATACATGAATACAAAGATGGATTGAATCAATATTAACACTTTATCAATAGTAACTTGCATGTTTCTATTAACTGTAAAGTGTTACTACACAGTTAAAATTCTGAAAAAAAAATCAAGAAAAGTGAAGTAAAATAATTAAAATATCTCATATTTCAAGTATTTCTATCATACTTCATGCTTACAAATAGATACAATCTTCTTTATGTTTTTGAATAATTTAATTATGGCTTTTTGTTTGTTAGTAGGAATTGCTGACTTAAACAAAAAAAAAATCTAAGCAAAACAAAACAAAACAAAAATCAGAATTTCAGCTTAAACTCTAGCCCGCAGAGCTAGAGTTTAGCTCCCAGTAAGTCCCCACTGGGACTTTCTGTTTGGGGGTATGTATGGAAAATGTTTTCATTTTCCTGTCATATGACATGGAACAACAAAAAAAGTAATAACTTACAATTACTAATAACTTACAATTGTTTTGGTCTCTCCAGAACAATTACATGTATGTTTGAAATTTAAAATCAGCCATTTCTCAATAAATTCCTTCTTGGCTCCAGAAGAATAAAAGTTAGAATCCTTGATAAGTAACTGTAGGATTTACAATAGTAAATGTGGTACCATTCTGTATGTATTGTACTGTGGAGTTCTTTTTTGTGCAAATACTATAGAACTTCCATTTTCTTTTGCAAATGTACTGTTGCATCCCCATATAAAGTACGTTCATTTTAAACAAGGTACTTTAAAATGTATATGCAAGTAGAATACCCAAATTAGTTTTGAACTCTTTCAAATGTTATTTTATTTTCTTATGGCATTTATTATTATTATTTTTAAAAAACACAGTGAACAAAAACTATTATAAATTAATAGAGGTCATGCTTACCAATTTTATTTTTTGCTGTTGTTGTTATTAGTATTCTGTAATCTGAATTTTGTAAGTAAAAATGTGAGAAGTGATTTAAATGAATTTTGTATCATTTAGAAACTAGTGAGTGCTGAGGAAATATTCAAATTGACAATGATAAAATAACGGGGAAATCACAGTGCAGTAATATTGATGTTAGAAGAATCAGTTAATAAATGTGTTTGATATTTTATAATATTACTGCAAATTTAATTTTTTTTCCTTCTGATTCATTTCTGTTAGTGGTAAGATCAGTTCTCTGGAAAATATTAAAAATGTTTGTTAATTTGTAATTTAGTACTTCTTAAATCAGAGTGAAATAATAATGGAACAAAACCACAGTCACATAATTGTTAATGTTGATACAACCACAGTGATTTTTTTTTTTTTAATTTACACCTTATCTGTCATTTAAAGAGGCAGATCAGTAAATGATTTTTCTCTGCAATTTTTTAGAAATCAAACACTAAGGAAAGAACAAATGTATAAAAATATTATATTATATTTAAAATTATATTTCTTCAAAATATATTTTATGTAAAATGAGACTTGGAGACCTCTTTGACCAGTTTTAATCAATTTAAATAACTTGTTTTATGATGTACTAAATACTTTTAGGAAAAGCATTTGATGTCTTTGTAATGTTTTTATGATCTTAAATCAGATTAAAATGAACTAGAAAACAGTCAGGAAAATGGGTTATTTTATTTTTGTTATTTGTTTCACGTACCTTAAATGGTGGAAATTATATATATATATCCTTGGGCATAGAATAGTTTTGCCTAATTCATGAAATGACACCTTTTTCCATTTATAGGGAGGGAGACAATCAAAACATGGGCAAAATAACAGGTGCAACAGGACATTCCAGGACTAGTTTTGAATAAAGTAGGTCACATGCTGTAAACTCAGAGCAGGTAGAGCTTTAATTTTTGAAGACAGTGCCACATGTGTTGTGTGATTATGCTATTGTTTAATAAAAAGTCTGGCATCTTTGTACAGTACTTATTATCTGGGAAGGAGGGGAAGAGGTCCTGTAATAAACGTGTGCAGAATGAGTCAACCTAATGCCACTGGAAGAAGAGGTCCACAGTGAGCATATACCAGTAATTGACATCTTGTGGATACCCCCATTGTAATCCAATTAAACTTTATTGAATTCCAACACGGGAAAGCAGTAGGGGTACAAATCCTCACTACTGTGCTACCACAGGCCATCCTCCTTACAGGCACTGGAAACCAATTAAAAACTTACTTATCCCAAATAACACTTAATGAACTCATGGTCTAGAGAGGACTGTAATTACCTTCTTCTCATCATGGGCCTGTACATGCATTAGTACAATCTTAAGGAGAGAGAAACAGTTGAACTATCCCAATAAATTTCAATTAATATCCTCCAAAAATAAACTAGACTTTTTAATGATTTTCCATTACTACCCACCTGTTTCTGTCAAAGTTATTGAGATCGCGGTGCTTAGCAGTTAGATGGTGGTATTTGGTTAACTCTGAAATACGTTCATCACAATCAAAGAACTGGTAAGAGTTTTTGCAAACTTTAGGCTGAACATAACATTTTCTGCCTCCTAAGTCCTCTACAAACTGAAGGGGCCTATATGCCATATTTGTATAATGCAAGTCTTTTGCCATTTCATGGATGGAATTTGATGCATATGTAAAGACTGACAACAGCACTGCAGTCAGCTTAGATGCATTAATTATTTAATGCCGTTTAAAAAAAAAATATATATATATATATATATTTAGAGATATATAAGATTAAGAAATATATCCTATTACCATTTTTGAGATGGAAGGGGCTTATGCAGACAAATTATCTTTAACATACATATATACACATGCATATATGACTTGGATGTATACATACATATACATCCAAGTCAGGAATAAAACATTTCTATCCTCAGTCTGCCTTCAACACTTGTATGACACTTGCTCTAGGTTCTAATAAGAATATTGGTATTGAATTCCTTCTTCACAAAAAGACCTATGAGATTTTTTAGTGGTTACATGTAGTCCAAAACCTCATTTTTCTATTCTTAAGAGGTTTTCTGTTGCACTCTCTTCTGAAGCAACAAATCAAGTTCTGCTGTTGACATCAGTGTTGAAAGATGTTTATCCATTTGATTTCCATTTTGGTCATGCAATTTCTTTAAAAGCGTTCAAGAGCTGGTGTGACTCCTCTATCACTTGTTACAGTCTTTGTAGATTATTTTTCATAGACATAACGAAAAAACAGTGTGGACTTTCTAGCAGGCTGGGTGGTAGTGTATTTCGTCCTCAACTTGATGATTTTTCTTTTTATTTTATTTTAATTTAATTTAATTTTAAATCTTTAATCTGGTCTTTGAAGAGCAGAAAGTTCCCATGATCTGTTCCCGTGCCTTCCCATAAATTGACAAGACAATGCTGGGAGATCCAAAGGCTATTTGTATTAACCTTGCTCATCATCTCTCACTTGTTTATGTCTGTTTTAAAGTCAAAGATAATGACTAATTCTACAGAGAGGCCTGCTTTAAATGTTATCTCTAGCATGGGTCACAGCCCACACATGTCAAATGGCTTATTTATGTCACGGGAATAGGACCACATCTGTACCTCAGCCTTCTTTCTTTCTCATTCCTCTTTTCAACGTTCCTCCTCTGAGCACAAAGTACATCCCAAAACCAAATCTAATCTATTCCAAAATTGTTGACCTTTTTGATTAAAACTTTTAGTCTTTCTGAAGGTGCAAGTTACTTATAATACTGTCAGTGCTATTTTTTTAATGGTTTCCCTCAACTGTGTAAATTCTGTGTGTAACGTATATGCATTTGGATATTTTTACTCATCACTAATATTGACATTAAAGATAGTTTTATCTGCATTCACATTACTTTTGAAACATGAACTTGCAAATTCCAAATCTGAAAAGTAATGGAAAAGCAAAACATTCATGCTTGCTTACTGCGCAAAATTCAAAAAGACTTCTTAAATCACATCCCTTTTCATACTGATTGGATATAGTTTTATTTTTAAGCATGAACCTTTTACTTGCATATAAATGAAATGAAAAACTGCAGCCTGGTTCTATGGTTTCTTTTAAGAATAAATCCAGCCTTAAGGCTGATAAGTATTACGAATAAAACAGATAGAGGTTTTTTTTTCTTTTCTTTCTTTCTTTTTTTTTTTTTTTATGTTGATATGTGCATAATTTTACTGTTTTGAAATTAACATTGCAAATACTGAGAGTATTTCTGTAACAAAGTAGACCATTAATTTATTTTTGTCATGCCTCAATAATTTGATTATGTATGTGTTGTTCAAATTAAAGCTCTAATTTTTAAAATAATATAATTTAAAAACACTGATTTTGCCAGGATATTTTCAAATTCCTCTCAAGGGATTACAGAAGATAAACTTAATGATTAAGAAAATAATGTATTTACTTCTTGAGGAGCAAAATATCACTTTGTGCACTTACACTTTGATAAGTATTACTGCACGCTATTTCCAAAACATAATTATTGTCTCCATGCTTGAGATAGATTTTCATCCATATTTATTATATGGTTTCAGTTATTTATTTATACATGTATACATGTATATGTATATATGTATACATATATATTGTATATATACATGTATATGTATATATATTATACGTATATATATACATATACATGTATACATGTATATCTGTAAATCAATGTGTATATACATATACCCTTTAAGTGGAAGATAATCTTCCTACCTCTTCCAGTGTATTAGGCCTGTACTTATTACTCCATCAATATAGAAATTCAGAATTTCTTGTTCCTATCAATTTGTATGTCAGCCTAGACTTTAAAAGAGGCTTTATGAAAAGTCTAAAACCATTATCTTATTTCTTAGAAATTAAATGAAAGTTTTTTGATAGCAATAAACTAAAATGCACATTAGTTGGGTGAACATAACAATTCATTTTTGAAAATCTGTAGTGTACTATTCTTCCAACATTTTTGGTGGTCATCATATGCATACCTATGATGTGATCATATGATGTGATCATATGAAGTCATCATGTTCAATGAGGGTTCTGTGCACAGAGTGGCTCTACTGCATGCTAGTTGTTGTTCACTTTAGTCTTGGAATTTTGTCCAGCAGCCCAGATGATTTGCACAGTATTGTAACTACTGGATGGCAGGAAAATAGCGTCTATTTGCCTTTCCAGCAGTAATGCTTCAAGCTTATTTATCTCCTCAAAATAGGTTTTATGTTATGTTGTAGCAATAAAAGACTATTGCTAATCTCTAAGTTAGAAAACATTAATATCCATGCAACTTTGTGTTATGAGTTCCAAAGAAATTTGAATGAGAACACTTCGTACTAGCCTTAACAGATGATTTTCTCGACTCTCTTCTATTTGACCCAGTCTAGCCAATATAGAATCATAGACTGGCTTGGGTTGGAAAGGACCTCGTAGATCATCTAGGTCCAACCCCCCTGCCATAGGCAAGGATGCCACCCACTAGATCAGGTTGCTCAGGGCAATCTAGCTGGTCTTGAACACTCCAGGGGTGGGGCATCCACAACCTCTCTAGGCAACCAGAGCCTAACCACCCTCTGAAGAATTTCCTCCTAACCTCTAATATAAATCACTCCTCTTTTAGTTTAAAATCATTCCCCCTCATTCCTTCTTTCACTACTGCTCCTTCAGGAGAGTGAAATTAAAAATTTATTAATAGAGTAAATTTGGAGGACTCTGTAGATTCCCAAAATACTGCAGAATTCTGCTTACATCTAGAAACTTAGACGATAGATGTGGAATTGTCTGGTTCTTCTGGCTTCAGAGGGTTCTTCTGGTCTTCATTTTTAGGATCGGTAAAAAGGTGTTCAAGTGGTAAGTGACAAAGGCATTAAATGTTTTTCTATAAGGACATGCCTACCTTAGCAGTACAAGAATCCTAGTTCTAAAAATTTTTCAACATGCAGTCCAATGAAATCTCCAGAGCATTTTTTGCACCCACTAGAAAGGCTGGTTTGGAAGAAGTTGAATTTTCACTTATGATAGTGTTGTAGATAATCCATAATATTTTGTATAGCACTTTTCCCTCAGTATCAAAAAAAAAAAAAAAAAAAAAAAAAAAAAAAAAAAAGAGAGAGAGAGAGAATTACCTTATATCATAAGAGTGATTGTATGGAAAACAAAAGTGGAAGTTTGTGTTCTGTGTATAGTGCCATACGGACTGAAGTGTGTTATATATACAGATCAGTTAATATGAGATGGGTAAATGGTCCTTTATTATATTACTGGAAACACTGGGAAGCATAGGAGATGTCTGTATTGGAAGATGGATGGATGGATGGATGGATGGATGGATGGATGGATGGATGGATGGATGGATGGATGGATGGATGAGTAGGGTTTCTGGCTTTGAGGCTTTAAGAATATGGTCATAGGAGGGTGAGATCAGTTTTGTTCTAGAATAGGTGATGTATAATTTCTACGTATTTAAATTTTCTCAGAAAGACTGATTAAATATGAATACCTACTTTTACCCTTTGTGCCTAGTTTTGCAAGTGACTCCTGTTTCCTAAACATTTTGCAATGAATACAAAGGAGATACATTAGGTGAAATTCTAGTCTTATTAAACCTGATAGGAAATTATTAATGAAGACTAGGGTGAAAAAAAAAAAACAAAACAAACAAAAAAAAACACTATTCTATCGAGACTTATAATCTTTGCTTCTTATAAGATTTACTCAAAACATATTGTTTGCAAGTAAACCTAACTTTTGCAAAAATCTTTGGGTATTTCTGAAAACTTGGCAGCAACTAGGACTCTCACAGAATCTGGGTCTACAGTTTTATTCTTTCAAAATTTGGAGTCTAATCTCAAAAGCCCTGCAGAGTATTAAAAAAAAAAGCCCAGCTTTAAGCAGGGTAACCCAGGGAATGGGACCATTGGATACCCTACAATTCATAAAATCAGGTTTACACATAATGGATCTTATGTCAAAGATATTTGGAATTACAGTGCAATAATGTGAATGGAGAGCTAATAATTGTTTTCTGTTGGGTATGGTCCATTTGCTGTTGAGATATTAAATATGGCTTCAGCATAAATATTTAAATATTGCATTGTGAGAAAAATGGAATTGGGAAGAAGCTGTAAAGGGTCTTACAGAACCAGCATAGCATCTATTTTCCAATATAAGAATAATTATGGCTATTTAGGAATAACCCCTTAGTTTTAAATATTTAGGAGTCTCATACAAATCATGTATGATTATTCCCACCAGAAAGTTTAATTACATATCATTCCAGTATGCATGCTTTTGCGGGCTGCTGGAGGAGACCTGGAAAGCAAAAGCATGCCAAATGATCTCAGAGAGCTGCATTTTTCTCCCTGCTTTATAATGTAAACGGCTAGTTTGAAAACCACCGCGGCTCCATGCGCTCCATCCCCGAGCATCCCTCCTGGTTTTAGCGGGGAGATCACCTGACTGACCGCCACCTAACGATGCCCCCTTCGCTGAGGACCATCGGGAAGCGGTGGGGAGGGCCGGGGTAAGGGGTGGCTGCCGGGGCTGGGGTCCGCGGTGGTGCCGCCGGGGGTGGGGACAGGAGCGCCGGGAGTGCCGCTGCCTCAGCCCTGGAGAGGAGGGAAAACAAAAGAGCTCAGCTGCAGTTTTGTGTTGCCGACTCTGGCTTAAGCAGAAGATTCTAGACATTCGTGCCGAAAAAATCAAAGCACGGCTGAGACTCCAGCTACCGGGAAGATATTTTCTGCCCCCAGGATGGGCTGGATCGGTACAGGTGGTTTGCAGATCATGCGAAGACAGACGGGCTGAGAGCCATGGAAAGGTGGGATAAGACTCTGCCTCTCTTCCTTGCTTTTTCTTTCTTCCCCTCTCTCTCGGTTTGTAAAGCAGTGTAGCTGGGACCTGAGATGGGGTCAGTTAAAGAGATTAGATGGGTTTTAATCCCAGAAAACAAAATCAAAATCAGAGGCATTACCGTGTTCAGCCAGATGTTCAATCCAAACTTGGGCTGAGTCGGACTTGCTTTGCACGATTCTTGTGTTGCTTTTGATGTTGTCTTTGTGTGGAATAGTTCCTGTTTGAAACACCATGCTTTAAGACGAATCGTACGTTTCTTTTTCAAATCGTCAGATGACTGGCTGCTGTTAGGTTTTTGTCAGGGAAACTGCAAATGCAGGCTTTGATTATGATGTTTATGGAAATAAAAACAGCTGTTGACTTGGAATTTCCAGTGATGCTGGCATGGTTAGAAGTTGAGCTGTGATTGTTGTTGTACATTGTCTGAATTGTAACAATGAGTAGTTTAAGGAGAGCAAGTTTGAATGGTGTTTCTTTAGCAATTCCAAATGCATTTCACTCTCATGCTCTTATGCTTTTCAGTGAAAGCAGGAATGTGATTTTTTTGTTTGTTTGAACAAAAAGCCAATAGAATTTTCAAAAAGAGTGAAAGACAGAAACAAATGAACATTCCCATATAATTTTTGTATTTGCAAGGTTGCTACACCAACATGCCTTAATATCTAAAAGAAACACCAGCAATTTCTCCTTTCTCTTGCTGGGCAGATGCATTTCTTTTGTTCTTGAATATTTTCCCTGCCTTTTTAGAACAAAAGGAATTTCCTTTTTTTTTTTTTTTTTTTTTTTTTTTTTTCCTTTCATCTTTATTATTATTATTATTAATGGCAGCAAGAGAGTTATATACAAATTAGCAATTTTGCACAGGTTAATGCTCTGCTTCATTCTGAAGTAAACTGCCTTAAGGTATTAGGAAGAAAAGGGGTGGGCAAGCAGGGGGGAGGCTTGACCGATGTCCAAGAAATATTGTATTCAGATGGATTTAAGTCATATAGAGAAGCATACATTCATCTGTAGCTGGATTTCAGCTTTATGTCATGCAAAATCTGCAGACCATAGCAGGTGGATTCTTAGCAACCAATAAATCAGATTTGTAATGGGCCTTTAAAATTTGTCTGTGAGGGGTGACTGCCTGGGTCCCCTTTGGCCAAATTAAGATGCAATCTGACAGTACAGTAGCATCTGTGTGCTGACATTTTCTCATGAACCTAGTGAAAAATGGCTCCATATCTCTTCTTCAGTCCCCCAAAGACGGTTTCTGAATAGCCATGCATTTTTCCCCTGTATTGTTGTTTGTTCTAATCACCATTCTCACTGATAATGTCTGACTGGCTTGTTTTGCTTTGCTTGCTTTTAAATCTCTGTTTGAAAAGCTGAGGCACTGTCGCAGGTAGTGATTCTTTTACCTGAAATCAGAGCCTCATGCCAATACTACTGCTCACAAAAAATAAAATAAAATAAATAAATAATAATAATATATGTTTGTTGGAAATAAGTTGTATAAATGTTGCTAATAAAGCAGCTTCTGCCTGTACTGCTGGAATTAGGTAAGTGGGTTGGAAAACATGTGTCTTAGATAACGTGCCACCCACTATACAGGTTAAAAAAAAAAAAAAAAAAAAAAAGAAGCTTGAGAATAAATTCCTTAAAGGGCAGGAGTATACCTGTCAGTGCTAGTATTTGTTTATCCAAGGGAGAAGTTCACATTCAGATACTACAAGACAGAGTAGGGGAGGGAGGGGGGAGGCAGGCACCACTTTAATTGTACTACAAGTGTGCTTATTGGCAAGCATCTCGTATCAAATAGCCACTCAGCCTGACAACCCAGCTCTGCCTCCATGGTTCTCAGGAGAAGTTCCAGCTCAGGAAACCAGGAGTGGGAGATGCCTCTGTCTGTGCATGTGTGAGCAGGGGTGCGAGGAAGGGGCTAGCATTTCTCTACAGTGATATGTGCTGTGTAATTCACAGGGTGGCAGTGGAGGTAGTTCCAGAGAAAACCACTTTAACCATTCACTGAGACAAGGTGGCTCCATAGTGCAAAAGTAGGGCACGTATGAGAGAAGGACATCTGTGAGAAGTTGTGAGTAGTATGGATCCTCTCCAGAAAATGTGGCCAGTGCTATTTTTGTGACTGCTAAATAATGCCTATGAATGTTTTTGAAAAACCAGTGAATTTACTAAACTCCATACTTTCTCTCTGACTTAAGGTAATAGTTTCTCTTTTTTCAGAAAGAAAAGAATATTTTTAAAAGTTTCCTTCCTAGAAAGCAAATAGTATAAATGTGCCATTTACCCATTGCAAGAAGTATTACATTTTGGTTGGTACTTAGAGAGCATGTTGTGTGGAGTACTTATAAAAACTCCAAGTGTTACTTGCCAAACTTGTTACAGTCTTTGTAGATTATTTTTCATAGACATAAATGCTTGGAGTTACAGTAGAAAATTCCACTACTTCTGGAGAAGAATGAAAATGGAACTTTAACACCACATGCAGATCCTATTATTGCTTTTGTAAAGGTAGATAATTTGACAGTAGTAAACAGTTTGCTTCATGGAAAGTGACACAATTGCACTGTGGGAATGTGAAAAAGAAAGCAAACATCTTGCTAACCATCAGACAAGCAAGAAAGTCAATGAGAGATATTCCAGATAAATGGAGTTGAAATAGTTTGAGTGACAGGAAGATTCCAGATGCCTAATACACGTTGACCATATTTATAACAGAAGAGAATGCAGCTGCAGTTTTAGAAGCTAAAACAAATCAGACTGATTTCCAGATGTGTGTGTACATAATCAGAAACCATGGAAGTCTGATACTGAACAGGACCAAATTACATTTCAGATCTTACTGAGCACATTTCAAGAAACTGGTCTGAAGATTCACCAAAGGCAGAAAAGTTTCTAGGAGAAGGAAAATGAGCAAATGTAATCCAAATGAAACACACACATTCAACTAGTAGTATTGTCTATTGATTATATGATAATAACGTACAACATTATCTAAAGTGGGTTTTAACAATGAAAATCTGATTTAAGAAATGAAGCAAGACTTTTAACATTTATTCTCATTACTAAATGGAAAATACTCAAGGACCTTGCTTGCAAATCCTTTTTTTTTTCTTTTCCTCAGGATGAAGCACTGACAAATTGAACCTCTGTAAAAGGGGATGGGAAAAAAAAAAGGTAGAAATAAAATGATGGTGCTTTGGGAATTTCTTGATATCATTTTCTACACGCTGTGTAAAGATATGCTCTGGTTAAACATCAAGGACAGAGTTTTCTACTCGTGATGTAAATCAAAAATAACAAGAATGAAGTAGATACATATATGCTAACATGAAATGAGAATCAGACCCAGAGCATTGAAGTTGGAGAAAATTTTATTTATGTTGAAGCAGTCCAAGTAGCGATTGTCAGTGTTCCAGCTGACAGACTCAGCAAACAGCCCACCTATTTCCCATTTCAGCAGCAAATGCCTGTATAGAAACCATCACACTCTCACTGCAAAATACATGTAAGCCTAAGAACGTTAAAGACCATATTCCTGGTTGCCTTCTTGCAATCACTTTAAATCAAGTTTTTTATAAATGATAGCAGTACAACAGAACTGGTTATAGCCCATAGAGTCAAGAAAAGAGTATGGTAAGCAGAATTTACTGTATCTGATTTATTTTTTTTCCTTTTAATAAGGATTTCTCAGCTACTCCTCTGTCATTGCTTCCACAAGTATATAGCACATTCCATAGCCATGTGTCTTCACCATTTCTGGCACTAGATAAATATTTCAGAAACAGATTCATCTTGTCACTGTTCTGGACTAAGATACTTTTTTTTTTTTTTTTTTTTTCTCCTGACTATATTATACTGAAGGATAAAGAGGAAGCTGATTCTTGTGGTTGCCTTTGGTGTTGATATACAGAACATGTCCAAGTATTAGGAAGTGTCCACTGTTTTGTAGAAAATAAAATACCAACAGTAGGGTTCACTCAGAACTATGCTGGTCAGGCTTGTTCTTTCTCTGAGCACAGAAGGTCAGTTTGACTTATTCAGCTGAAGACAGAAATCCACCCTTGCCTGGAAGGATGCAAGATATTTTTAACCCAACTTCTTTTTCCTGTCACTATCCTGATATCTTTTTTTCCTCCTACTTTTTTCCTTACCACTCACAACGTTCTTTATTAATATAAATATTCTTTGATTTAACCCTGCCAACCATCCATAACTTCCTCCTCCTGTCTTGGCCCCACGCTCTTGAGACAATGAGATACACTTTCTGCCGCTTGCCCTTCTCTGGTCAGGATGAAACCAGAGGAATTAGATACTGGATATGTAGGATGTCAAAAAAAAGGCGTATCCAGATGCCTATGAAACAAAATACTCTTGATCTCATCAATCTCCCCATAACAAAAAGGAAATGATTTTTCACCCCAGTACTAATCAAATCTGTGGTAAAGAACTTAGCTAATATTCCCATGGTTAGAAGTGCCAAAGGAAGCAGTGAGAGCTGGCAGCTTTCTCAGGACACTTTTATCATCTGAATATGTATATTGAATACATATATCATTACATGAATAGTTCTAAAGGACAGTGTGATTGATAAGGTTTAGAGCTTGGTTCCAGTGCCATGTTTCACTCAGGAGTAGAGATCTTTAGTAAAGAAAAGAAAGCTGATCCTGCAGCGGGGCTCAGGTTAAATACATTTTAGGTCCTTCTAAACAAAGAAAACAAGCAAATAGGATTGGCAGTGGGTGGTCATTGAACGTGACCAAATAAATAAATAAATAAATAAAAGAGAGGAAAGTGCCTGGGAAATATTCTTTAATCTGAAGGTATTAGGAGTTAAGTCTTTACAGCCATGACAATTCCCATTGACAGAAATGCTCATAAACCAGAGGTGACGGAATACAAATGGGCATGGATGTGGGAAGCATTACAATAGAAAGCACATCACAATAAAAGTTCTCTTTCTCAGTTATCCTTTCCTTTCCAGTCAAACAAATAAATTGCAGTGATGTACAGTGTGAAAAAAATTATTGCAGCTAGAATGCTCCTCTGATGACTGAGATGACGTAAGTTATAAAAGTCTGTCCTAGATAATAGAAAGTGAACATTGCTTGAACTTAGTAAAGATTTAGGAACTGTTGGGGGCTGGATTTATTGGAGCATACTAATTGAATATGTATTGCTTCACTCTGGACTTGGCCATGAAGCTGGACATCTGCTGAGAAGCCTGCACCAACAGGAGCACATAGTTATGGCACTCCTGTGCTGTGCCTGCTCTCTGTCATCACTTTCAAGGTGCTGCAATTATGTTCCCTGTCTGTGGAAGTTATTGCCTATTACTGTGTGAACTACATGCTCTGATCAGGATTCAAAACTAAACTCAAGAAGCACATTTTGTGCAGCTTTCACACCAACAAAATAATGGTAGTGTTAATTTACAGTAGTAAATGCTCTTTGCCCCTTATATGGGGGAGCCTAAATAAAACTACATTGTTGTTGATACATAAAGCAATCAGATTCCAAGATTCCACAGTATATACATATATATACATATGTGTGTATGTGTGTGTGTGTGTGCGCGGTGTGTGTAGTTTCTTTTACTAAATAGTCACAGAGATTTGCCATGGTTCCTGAGTGTTTTACAAATTGTGAGGATGAGACAGAGAAAGTCCACGACCATTTTTTATAAAGAGGTTTCTAAGTCCCTTCTATAGAGATAGTCAAGATCTCACAGTCCTTCCTAACAAGTTTTCTTAATTGTTCATTGCTCCTGAATTTATGTACCTGGACCCAGTTCTCACAATGACTCAGGAGGAAACAAAAGCTGGAATTTTCTACATCTCCTGCTTTTGTGTCCTCATCTACTTGAGCATTGCCTTCTGTGAGATTCACCACTTTCTGACTAGGAAAATGTAGTTTGCCTTTATCTCATCCTGTCCTCCCCTGAAGTTACTTGGAGGAAGTAAGATATGGTGGGTACCTTGTGCACTGTTCTGTTAGGATAAAGAATTTATGCTGTCTCGTTGTGTTTAGAAGAATGCTCCAAATAAAATTCTGTATGGTATAGTTGTGATAACACACAGGCAAGAAATAAATAAAAGGAGAGACAGCACCAGAAAATTTGCTGCTTTGGTATAGTCTGCTAGTTCAGCATAATTGATGCTAGTGTTCTTCCTTTGCCAAGACTCTTCATGATAGCTGCAACAGCCTGCTGTCTCCCAGAGCTTCCCTAAAAGCCATGATAAATTCTTGTTGCTACGTATCTACAGAAGATACGTGCAGACCTCCTTGATAGGGGACTAGTACAAGGTGACCAACTCTTGAACGAGTTCTTCTCCCATTCATTTCATTTTCCCACTTCCATTTAAATGGGAAAGTCCCAAGTGCCCCCATGCTCTCTTACGGGACTGACCAAGACTTTAGGAAATACTGAGGTTCTTAGTTTCTCACGATCCACATCAAGGGACTGTGGCTATAATGATAGCTAGACACATCAATGCATCAGACTCACTGGCTCAGGCACAGTAGTTCATGAAGCTGGAAGGCAGTTTCTTGCTCTCCTACCACACAATATTTTTTATTGTACTGTGTTTTTGTAAATCAGTTCTGTGTACAAAACTATTGTGTATAAAGCACTGCAATAATATGTGATCACCCAGCCCAATCTGAAACTGAACAACAGTTACAAGAATTAATGTCAAAATACCTTAAATGCTTGATATGAAATTTGCTTCCTTAAGAGGAGTAACAACAGAGTATTTGAAAAATATCCTGCTAGTCACACTGGCCAGTAGAGGATGCTCTGGGAAAAGTAGAAGAGCTGGGACAGTATAGAGTAACATTTCCCGTTTTTATCTTCCAATTTCCAACATAATTTGCCAAGATACTGTGGTGTTTTTACAAGTGATATGACATTCATCATTTAAAGCATGATGTTTACATGGCAACACAAAGAAATGTCATTTCCAACGTTGGTCCTATGGATACATGCTTACTGATGTGTATGTAACTAGACCTTTGCCCTTAGTACAGGGTGACCCGGTCATGGAGGAAAATTGGTTTGCTGTGCTTTCACCTAAACTTACTGCTGCCTTGGTGATGAGTGTCGTACCTTCACATCAAGTTTGCCTGCCGTTGTTACAAATACTTTAAAACTTTGAAAGTTAAAAACTTTGAAAGCTTTGAGTTTTCACTGCCTCAGCATATAAATCTGAAAATTTTCTTCATTTATGATGAACACATTTTTCTGCATATGAATCATGGTCAGTAAAATACTGAAATTACCCTCCCCCCAACCTCCAGGAAATAAAATAAATAAATAAATAAATAAATAAATAAATGAAAAATATCAAAAGAAACCTCTAAGGGGAAATTATTATATGTGTGTATGTGTGTGTATATATATATATACATACATACATACATACATACACATACATAAGGTATTAAAATATTTGATGTAGAATACACTTCGTCTATGTGTAGTAGTGCTCCTTCAAGTCCTCTCTTCTCTGTTACAGGAACATTTATCCCTCATTTTTATAGACATGCCTCTCAAACACCAGTTCTTTTATGAGTGTGCATGTGAGTTGTCTATTTCTTCATCCTTAGTCGGGTTCTCCCATTCTTCTCCCATAGTGTGAGGAGTCATTGATACGAAATAGATAGATGTTGATAAACAAGTGATTTTTTGTCTTTAGTATAGTACAGTTGTCTCTAAAAGACAGCTCTCGTTTTTCCTTACAATAGCTGACCGTCTTTGAAATGGCTATCTTTGAGTCTTAGCTTGAACCCTCTATGCTGAAAGAGAGAATTGTCCATTGTCTACACAGGGTTGTGACCAGTGATCACTGAACCTGAGAGGTCAATGTGAGAGTGAACATTAAGCAAGCTGTGCGGGAATAGCAGAGAGGAAGAAGAAGTACAGAGAGTCTGAAGTAAAGCTCCAAGAAGGCAAAGAAATCCAAGAGTTTATAGAGAAACAGGGAAGACAACAAAAACAAAAGAGAACTGAGAAAGAAAAATTAAAATGAATGAAAGCAGAAACAGGAATACTCTTGTGCATCCTCAGGCTGTCATGGTAAAGAATTACAGGTTTTCCTTCACTTCACCATGGAAATAAAACAATTATCATGAAACTGTTCTATTTTATTCTTCGGAGAAATGAAAACAGCAGTTCCCTATCATGGGAAGTCTTGATATGGAGAACAGTTACTGTCTCTTACAAGCCCTTCTTTATGGTTACTGTTTCACTGAAATGCAAGAAAGCTGGCACCCAGGTGCCACCATGCTACCTTAACAGAAATGGACAGTTTTTGCCTTATGGGAGCTGAGAAGTAGGGGGACAAATGCCTTCAAAAGAAAACAAAAAATAATAATAATTGTGAGCTAGATAGTGTGCTTCAATCAACACATAGAACATTAAACCAGAGTTAGTCATCTTCCCCAGGCAGGAGAAGCTTTCAGGGCATGGAGTTCCTTCCCTTTAACCCCAGGCACTGTTCTTTGCCTATTGTGCTCATGCTGTTTCCTCTCAAATGTCCATGGCCAACCCCTGTGATTTTCCCTTTCCCAGAGAGACCCCGGGTTTAGCAGGTTGTACTAGGTTCCTCTCCAGCAAGGTTGTTTTGGGAAGGTTCTATGCCAGAGCACTTGCTATGGCAGGAGGCTTTGTGAAGGTTTTCAGAATCCTCATGAACCATCAGCTGTTGAGGAAGGAGAGTTTGGAATCCATCTGCTAATTTTCCTGGAAGGTTGAAGGTGGGGAGATCCAGCCTTTGTGGCCCTCACCTGGCATCCCTACTTGTGAAAAGGGGCAGAGAAGAAAAGGTAATGCAAAATGGAGCAAATGGTGGAATGTTCTGAGCAAATGCTTGGTTACCCCTGCTGTTTTGTGTCACATTATTATTTGAAAGTAAGAGGTAACAGTATGTTTTTTAGTAGGAAGTCACTGTGTAACACTTTGTCATTCATGTTCTTTGAAACTCAACCTGAATGTAACCTGCTTGAAAAAAGCTTTAAAACTTTATCTTAAAGTCCCTGAAGAAGTGTCTGCACTCCTGAAACACAATGAAGCTTTATTACAAGCCAGATTCTGATCTTATGCACAATGCTGTAAATCTGTTATTACCGCTCAAAATTAGTGTTACTGTCCTAGCAGCGGAAGAGAGCAGGTTCACCCTTGATTCCAAGTGGAGGGATGAATTTGTTCTACCTAACTGGCATTATAAACTTCTCTGACATAGTGCTGGCATTTACTTTCATCTGGATGATTAGAATTAAGCACTGTCTTCCTTTTGCAATTATACTTAATTAAGTTAAATCATTCTGTTTTCAGCCTTCTGTTACACTGTAGAAAACTTACTTTAGATAAAACTCACCTTTTTATCTTACTTAAAAATTCTGTCCTCAGCAGTGTCTCCCAAAACATTCAAATGCATATTTAAAACACACAGAGCTAGTCAACTCTGTAATGGAGCTAGCAATTTTTCTTAGTTTTCATGGAATAACCTTCAGGATGGTGCAAGTTTTCCTATGAGTCCAGATTGAAATAAAGAGTATATTGTTGGGTTTGCAGAGGAGAGGTGCAGATGGTGGTCAGTGCAGAGTCACTGTTGGAGTTTATACTGATGTGACTGTTTATGATAGCAACAAGTATGACTTTAGGATGAGAAGAGCCTGTGCATCAGAAGGCTTGTAGTGCAGCTCTGAGGAACAGTTTTCAGCCACCATAATGCAGAGGTGCCAACCCAGCTACATCTCACAGACACAGACAGCTTTGCAAAAAGCAGGGTGAAGGTGCATGAGGGAGATGAATAATTTTATTTGCTTAGACACGATCCGTCTGCACCTGTGCTGGTGTCAAACCAAGAAGATATTCCAGGAATATTATAATTCACAGAAATTCACAAAAAGTTTGTTTCTATTAATCATAATCCTTTCATCACCCTCCTATTTATTTATTTATTTTTATAGTAATATCATCCACTATTTATTATGGAAGGTGCTCCCATTTTATTAGTCATTCACATACCATTAATTTTCCTCCTTCATTAATATGAGTATTAACTTGTTATTTATTACCTAAAGTACAATAGACCCTACAGGTCTTGATCAGTACCATTTATACATATTTCTAAGGAGAACTTCAGTGTCTGCCTCAAAGGGATGCAAATATGCAGTTCCACATTTGTCTTGTTCTGTAGCTGGTTTCAACTCTTTCAGAAATTCAGGATTCTTAACATAAAAGCAGATTTTTCAAGGATTATTTTTTAGGAGTATAAATAATGTAATATTAAAGCATGTAAAAAAACAAAACCACCCATAACAGAGAGATACTAAGAGTTTCATATACAAAATTATAGTTTTCAGCTTTTTTTTTTTTTTTATAAGGACCGAACCTGAAGACTTGCTGTATAAAAGTGACAAAAAATTAGATGGTTTGATAATTTCCCATTAATTAGAAACAAAACAGTTACCACGCATTGAAATGATCAGACTCCTAACATTGTATTAAAGATCACAATTAAAGATCACATTAAAAACGTCTTCTTTTTAATTAAAATACCTGTACCATTTTACTGAAGTGTAGAAGATCTCTGGATCATTAAATTCAGTCCCCTTAAAATCACAGGCAAGTGTATCATATAATCTCTTGAATAAGCACATCAGTTTTGCTACACTAAATATATAGAACAGCAACTACATTCTCATCTGTTATCAATGATTTCATTGATCTCAGTGCTGTGCTCTATTCACCAATTAACTAAGCATATCACCTTCACTGACCTGAATACAGACACTCTGCAGAATAATCTCTCATCCAGCAGTAAGATTTTCTGCTTTATACTCTTCCACCTGTCTAGCTGCATCGTGATCATTTTTCTCTGTACTGAATTCTTTTCCTTTTTATTTGTTTCTTTAAAGTCATAGTCATGATATATGAACAGGTAATTTTTTAGATGAGTCTGTCAATACAGGGGAGAATCCTTTCCAATTGATGTTTAAAAAGTAAATTTAATTTAGTAATTATTTTCACAATACAAATGATTTAACTTTGGTTGTGCAAATGTACACCCAGTTTGTGTCAAACAGATCTAATTTGGTAATGCAAATAAATGTTGTCCTTGGTGCTTGAATGGAGGCATATACCACAGAAGACAGTAGGTTATTATCCAGGTTATTATCCTGTTAAAAATGCTTGATGGTGAAACTGATGTTACACCAAGTACTCTTTTGAACTCTTGATCTTGCTCGTGTCTGTGGTGCTGATGGATCACAGCACCATGGCAGCATAGGCAGCATAGAAGGGGTGGTGGTGTGTCTCTCTATATTAGAGAGTCTTTCGAGGTTGTAGAACTCGAGGTTGGGAATGACAAGGTCGAGTCCCTTTGGGTTAGGATCGGCAGGGACAACAAGGCTAGTGTCCTGGTCGGGGTCTGCTATAGACCGCCGAACCAGGATGAGGAGACGGATGAGGAATTCTACAGGCAGCTGACAGAGGTTGCAAAATCATCAGCTCTTGTACTCGTGGGGGACTTCAACTTCCCTGACATATCCTGGAAGCACAACACAGCCCTGAGAAAGCAGTCTAGGAGGTTTCTGGAGAGCGTGGAAGATAGCTTCCTGACACAGCTGGTTAGTGAGCCTACCAGGGGAGGTGCCCCGCTAGACCTTCTCTTCACAAACAGAGAAGGACTGGTGGAGGATGTGATTGTCGGGAGCTGTCTCGGGCAGAGTGACCACGCAATGGTGGAGTTCACTATTCTTGGCGAGGCCAGGAAGGGGACCAGTAAAACCGCTGTATTGGACTTTCGGAGGGCTGACTTTGAACTGCTCAGGACACTGGTTGGTGGAGTCCCTTGGGAGGCGGTTCTGAAGGGCAGAGGGGTCCAGGAAGGCTGGGCGCTCTTCAAGAGGGAAGTCTTCATGGCGCAGGAACGGTCTGTCCCCACGTGCCCAAAGACGAGCTGGCGGGGAAGAAGACCGGCCTGGCTCAACAGAGAATTGTGGCTTGATCTTAGGAGGAAAAAGAGGGTTTATAAGCTTTGGAAAAGTGGGCAGGCCACTAAGGAGGACTTTAAAGAAGTAGCGAGGCTGTGCAGGGACAAAATTAGGAAGGCCAAAGCTCATCTGGAGCTCAATCTGGCTACTGCCGTTAAAGATAACAAAAAATGTTTCTATAAATACATCAACACAAAAAGGAGGACTAAGGAGAATCTCCATCCTTTACTGGATGCGGGGGGAAACTTAGTTACAAGAGATGAGGAAAAGGCGGAGGTGCTCAATGCCTTCTTTGCCTCAGTCTTTAGCGGCAATACCAGATGTTCTCTGGATACCCAGTACCCTGAGCTGGTGGAAGGGGATGGGGAACAGGATGTGGCCCTCATTATCCATGAAGAACTGGTTGGTGACCTGCTACGGCACTTAGATGTGCACAAGTCGATGGGGCCGGATGGGATCCACCCAAGGGTACTGAGGGAACTGGCAGAGGAGCTGGCCAAGCCACTGTCCATCATTTATCAACAGTCCTGGCTATCGGGGGAGGTCCCAATCGACTGGCGGCTAGCAAACGTGACGCCCATCTACAAGAAGGGCCGGAGGGCAGACCCGGGAAACTACAGGCCTGTCAGTTTGACCTCAGTGCCAGGGAAGCTCATGGAGCAGATCCTCCTGAGAGTCATCATGCAGCACTTGAAGGGGAAGCAGGCGATCAGGCCCAGTCAGCATGGATTTATGAAAGGCAGGTCATGCCTGACGAACCTGATCTCCTTCTATGACAGAGTGACGCGCTGGGTGGATGAGGGAAAGGCTGTGGATGTGGTCTACCTTGACTTCAGCAAGGCTTTTGACACTGTCTCCCACAGCATTCTCCTCAAGAAACTGGCTGCTCTTGGCTTGGACTGGCGCACGCTTCGTTGGGTTAGAAACTGGCTGGATAGCCGGGCCCAAAGAGTCGTGGTGAATGGAGCCAAGTCCAGTTGGAGGCCAGTCACTAGTGGCGTCCCCCAGGGCTCGGTGCTGGGGCCGGTCCTCTTTAATATCTTCATCGATGATCTGGACGAGGGCATCGAGTGCACCCTCAGTAAGTTCGCAGATGACACCAAGTTAGGTGCGTGTGTCGATCTGCTTGAGGGTAGGAAAGCTCTGCAGGAGGATCTGGATAGGCTGCACCGATGGGCTGAGCTCAACTGTATGAAGTTTAACAAGGCCAAGTGCCGGGTCCTGCACCTGGGGCGCAATAACCCCAAGCAGAGCTACAGGCTGGGAGAGGAATGGTTGGAAAGCTGCCAGGCAGAGAAGGACCTGGGAGTGATGGTTGATAGTCGGCTGAATATGAGCCAGCAGTGTGCTCAGGTGGCCAAGAAGGCCAACGGCATCCTGGCTTGTATTAGGAACAGCGTGACCAGCAGGGCTAGGGAGGTGATCGTCCCCCTGTACTCAGCTCTGGTGAGGCCGCACCTCGAGTACTGTGTTCAGTTTTGGGCCCCTCGCTACAAGAAGGACATCGAGGTGCTTGAGCGGGTGCAGAGAAGGGCGACGAAGCTGGTGAGGGGCCTGGAGAACAAGTCCTACGAGGAGCGGCTGAGGGAGCTGGGCTTGTTCAGCCTGGAGAAGAGGAGGCTCAGGGGTGACCTTATCGCTCTCTATAGGTACCTCAAGGGAGGCTGTAGCGAGGTGGGGGTTGGCCTGTTCTCCCACGTGCCTGGTGACAGGACGAGGGGGAATGGGTTTAAGTTGAGCCAGGGGAGTTTTAGGTTAGATGTTAGGAAGAACTTCTTCACTGAAAGGGTTGTGAGGCACTGGAACAGGCTGCCCAGGGAAGTGGTGGAGTCACCATCCCTGGAAGTCTTCAAAAGACGCTTAGATGTAGAGCTTAGGGATATGGTTTAGTGGAGGGCTGTTAGCGTTAGGTTGGAGGTTGGACTCGATGACCTTGAGGTCTCTTCCAACCTAGGAAATTCTGTGATTCTGTGATCAGTAAAACAACCTTTATGTATAAACATAATTGCTGCATTTACTGCAATCACTTTTCTGGATATATGACACTTCATTAAGTTTAGCCCCTTTAACTGTGATGTTTGCTGTGTTATTCATCAAGACTCACATGATTTTACCTTAAAAACAGCTATGCCACAACCCTTTGATCACATTACATTTTCTTTTCCCCCAGTTTTGTGCTTCCACATTTCAAGATTATCTTAGAATAATCTTCATGTGATCTTGATTGATCAAGACTTTTGTGAAAGGATTTTCTAATAAAATTAATACAGGCCATTCCTTCTATGCTATTTTGTTGTAGGGATCTCAAAAATCAGTAGTCTACAACTGTATTGAATGTTTCATGGGACTATTAAAACAGTCTCTTGAATACTGGAAAGCAGGACTGCAGAAGGATTTTTTGTTTATAGAGCACCCAATTTGTCTTATTAACAACCATTATTTGAACTCTTCCTGGAATTTATAAGATGGGGATCTTATAGGTAGTTTTCACCCTCCTTTCCCTTTCTCCCTCCCTCTCTCTCTCTCTCTCTCTCTTCCTTCCTTCCTTCCTTCCTTCCTGTTATAAATTAATATTTCCTGTCCTTAAAACTGCTTCTTGTGTCATAAATACTTGCATTGCATAAGTGGTGTAGTTTTTGTTTTTTGAATATTTATTTCACCTGGTTCTTTAAAACAGAGAATTTTGGGCCACTGAGAGCTGCTGTGGCTCTGGGCTGTTACATCTCTAGACCCTTCTGTCAAGGAGAATTCAAGCCACTTGTCGGTTTACAGACAGCATTGCCTGCAGAGAAATTAGAGACTGAACTCGGTAGTGAAGTGGTAACTTTTCGCTACATTCACAAGTGTCTCTCAATTCTGAAATGTCACTTTAGAAAGAGCCACATTCCCAATGCTTTGAGATGCTGTTTTTGAAGTGACAAGGGGAGAGTAACGGAAGGGAGAGCACACTAAAATCAGGTACAAAAGAAGCAAGAAATGGCCACATATGGAACACTGGGTGCTCTAGCTTTTCATAAAAGAGGCGAGTGATTTAGAGTTTATATATAAAAGCTGCTGTCAAGCTTTTATGGACACAGCACTGAAGACAATCAAAGTGAAAATCCATTTATTCCACATTTGGTTAGAAAAAACATTTAGTCTCCTGAAACATTTTTTTTTTTTTTTTTCCCACTACAAGATTCTGTAGTAAGACCTATGAATTTTTGACTAAGGGATGTAAAACGTATCACACTGACCAGCAAATTCTTAATGAGAGATATGTTTTCACATGAAAATACCAAAAAGGGTGCAATAGGATAAGCTCTACAAAAATGTCATTTTGGAAAACAGATGGAAGATTTCTGTATCTGACCTTAGAAACTTAAAACAACAAAGAGGTTTTAATACTGTTCACACATGTAATGGGAACAAATAGGAGTGTATAGCATGCTTTTCATCCCATTTAGTTTAATGTTCATCAGACCAACATTTTGGCTCCTCCAAGAGACATATACCTTTGCCCAAATAATGTAAAATTGGCTGTGCACAGCCCTGCACAAGAGTTGTTCTCACACTATCAGATTGTATCCTCCAGGTTCAGCCAAACACTTATACTAGGAAAGATCAATGTTAAGGGGTCTCTCTGTGTGTTAGTGTTCACAGCATTAATGTCCCAGTAATGAATTTTTTATTACTTTTGGTCCACAGTAAAGGAATTTGATGAAATGACAAGAAACCAAAAGGCAACCATCCAAGGATTGTACATTTACGTTTATGAGAGCTCATTCAAAATTAACAGAAATGAAAGAGGTAGCAAATCATCCTAAGGAAAACATTAGGACCAGGGACACTTTTTATGGTAAATGGAGAAATAATGAAGAAAAATGTTGTGTGTTTATTTAGAAAATAACAAAGGGATTGACATATTAGGAAGCTGTGTAATTGCTAAAGGAAGGATATTATTATATTTTCTCATTAAACTGATGATGGTGTTAGCACAGAATCCACATCTGAAAAGAAAATGTTATTGTAATAGCAGAATATGGAAAGGTCAATAAGCAACTGGAGTAATGAGTAGAAACTGTTCCTGCTGTTGACAGGCATTTATAAACAAGCTGAAATCACAAAAAAAATATCCCTAAAGATTAACATAGTAATTTAGAAATTACAAGGGAGGAATGCAGTGGCTAGTGCTTTACACTATGCTAACTTTGTGTAATTGCCAAGCCTTTAATGGAGCAGTGTATTTGGGTTGCTCAACTGTAAGAAGCTGTGAACTGAAACAAGGTTGAATCCAAAAATTAAAAGGGTGGGAAACAACAGAAGTCACTGGGATGGCTCAGCTCATTGCTATTGTTGTGTTAGTTGGTAATTCTGCTCTCATTAAGATTCATGTTGCTAATGAAAAAGGCATACATTGAGAAAGACACTTTTAACTGTAATCTACATTAATGTAAAGCTTTCTGTGTTTATAATTTGAGAATGCTGACACAAGCTGAGAGCCATTCATAAAGCAAGTTTATTCTCCAAATACATCAAGTACAGAGTGCACAAAGGAGCTTACAGAAGGATGAATTATTTCTCAGAAAGACAAAAAAAAGGATTTCAGAATACATTATATTAGCCTAAAAAGATTTTGGTTTTCATCTAAATCTTTTTTATTTTTTCCTTTTTTTTTTTTTTTTTTTTTTCTCTTCTTAAATACTTACCTAAACCTTGTGACAGAAATTGTATAACTCTAGAGATATCTTTTTTTAAAAAAAAAAATACACTGGGAAACGTCCAAGGCTCAAACCTTTCATATAACCTTAGCTAGAGGTTTTACTTAAGGCTAAAGCCTCTCATGAAGTATTAAGGCTGCCACAGCTTTTCCCATTTCATTTCTTCAACCATGCAGTTGAAGAAATGAAAGTACTAATCCTTCTCAGCATGGCTTTTAGTTCCAGGCAGAACAGGAGTTCACGGAGCAGTTGGGCTATCAGATTGCGTCATGCCTGGAAGCCGCATCCTGCGTTGCCATGGCAAAGACATACAACAGTTTTCCGAGCTGTACCACCCAGGCAGAGCAGCAGTTCCCAATAGGTGCTACACACAGGTCTAGCAGGGCATCCGCGTTTTGAGCTTTTATAACTATGTCTGGTAGAGTTGGCTTGAGGAGTCTGTGCAGATGTGTTGAGTCCATCAGTAGAATCTGAGGTAGTATGTATTTACTTAGGCTCTGTATAACAACAAAACTCATTCACTTCCCATGCAAATAAATTGTGCTATCCTAAGTATATCCACCTAAACCTTAGGGATATTATTCCCCATATATATAAGGGAATTATACTGTTCTTAAGTATACTGTAGTATACTTTAGATCAGTATACATGTAAGGATATACATTATGTTTGTCATAATGGTTGTTCTGGGGTTGGTTTTGTGTTTTTGTTTGTTTGTTGTTTTTTTGTTTGTTTGTTTGATTTGGTTTGGTTTTGTTTGGTTTTGAAGCTGTTTGTGCAGTCTCCCTCAAAGATGTCACTTGTCTGGGTGCTAGTATGGGCTGAGCAAGCTGTGGCTTGGCTTTTTGGAGGGAAAGACAGCACTGGAGATTGGACTGAGATTGAGCTACATTCCGGGTTCGTATTGGTTTCTTTCTGATAATGGTTCAATGTGTAAGCATACCTAAATCACTGATGTCTTTTGCCCATAAAATACAGAGGTTGATAACAATGGCAGTCCTCCTATGTAGCAAGCTTAAAAATTAGGGGTGAGATGTAATATATGAATATATATATATATATATATTATTTTCAAAGTGACCAGTTTTTTATTAACAGTTATAAGAATTATACTTTCTAATAGATAAGATTTGTAGATTGTCTTACATAGAAAATAATGATCTAATTTTTAGGACTTGTTGATGGATATTCTAGTCACATCTTATTTTTGCATACAGTTTTCATGAGAATGCTGCCACTTCTATCAAGTGCCTAGCAAGTTCCATAAATAGCCATCTTTGGGAATGCAAGGGCAGGGAGAAGAGAGCTCACATATAATGAGATTCCACATATCAGTTTTCACATATCTTAGGTGTTGTTTTTTTTTTGTTTGTTTGTTTGTTTGTTTGTTTCTGTATTGGAAGTTATTGGAAAAGATGTATCACTGAAGAAATTGATTGCACTTCCCAAATATGTGCAGATTTGCTCTCCATTCATTTTTACTCAGGGTCTCTTTGCTTCATGCTAATTTGATGACAGAAACCATTCCTCTATAGGGAAGAAAAACCTTAAGTGTTGCAACTCTAAACTTGATCAAAGGCTTTTTTAAACATTGTGAGAATAATCAGTTCAACTTACAATCATCTCTCTTGTTGAGATGAGCACAGTGTTTTCAATTTAGGAGAATAAATGGTGCTGTTGGGTCTAGTACTTTATATAACTGCAGATTCCATGTATTTAAAAAACAGCACATCAAAGTGATTTAATGCATTAATTGCATAAAAGAAGAAACAAGTCAGTCTCTAAATTAAGGAAAGTTAATCAAGCTGGTAGATCTTGGAAATACAGAAGTATTCTCTTTGTATTTTACAAGATTCTTCTGAAACAGATTTTTTTTTCTTTGATTTAGCCTTGATTAAGTGTTTCAGGGGTAAAAATCCAATTATGACTAAATTCAATGTGTTGAAAATACCCAGAAGAGAACTTAAATCTAATTGATGTATCTGAATTCATATTCAAAGCAAGGAATTACCTAACATATGTTTCTAAAGCATTGCACCAGTGTTCATTTCCTTGCAGCATTTTGCTTCTTTCAAGATATTGACCTCAAAAATTTGAATCAAAATAACTAAATCCAATAACTCAAGTGTAGTGAAGGTTTTTCAAACTGTCTAATGTGTTCATACTTTGTAATGGATTAATGAATCAGAATTTTCTAGCACTCTTTCCTTAAGTTCAATTAACTTGTTTTGTGACCTTGGGGAAAGTCACTGTATGCCTTTAAGTATACATCAGTAACTTTCTTGAAAATGATACTTGTTCAGAGGTTGTTGGATTTTTCATTTTTTTAATGCATTGATGCTTATAGATAATATAGGAATACAGGGCACTAATGTTGTTAGTTTTACAATCTCTTTAAAACCAAAATCTCCAACTTATTTTTTATTTTTAATGTAGCATACTAATGTGTTGTTTTCTCTGCAATTATTAGGGTGCTGTTAATGCAGATGAGCCTAAAGAAGGACAAAGGTATCATTTTACTTTTCAGTCACCCAGCAAACAGATACCAACAGTAAGAAACCAGTGAGATAGTAACAAGTTTGTGACTTTTCACTTTAAGGGAAGGACATACTTTAGTCCTCTCATATGAAAAAAAGAATTATTTTTCCTTTTATTTATGAGTTGGAAGATGAACTTCTCTTGAAGCTGAGGAAGATTTAGGACTACACCAGATAAGCTGGCTTGTTTTATTGGCAGTACTCATTTGGTTTCTTCATGCTGTGCAAGCTGACATGATTAGGTTGTAAAAAGAGATGACAATACAATGAGAGATAGTTACAAAGAAAATTGGGGAAAATGTAGCCATTTTATTTTCCTCTAAAATGTAATTTAATTTTTCCAAACAGTGATAAATACATATCTTTAAGATGGTAACTGGAGGTATGTGTATGTCCCATCTGGACATTTAACTTGACTGAGTGTCTACCAACTGCAGTGACATCATAATTGTATTGATTTTTGTTGAAAAATTTCAGCAAAGATAAATTATGTCACATGCTAAAATAGTTGGAAAGTGATACTTCCTTGCAGTTTTTTAATTTGTACCTATGGTCAAAACTCAGGTAGGGCTGAATTTTCTGTCCTATGGATTAACTGTGCAACAGTGAAGGCGACACTGAAATACTTCTTTGTAGAGCCAAATTGTGCCTAACAAGATTTACCTTAGTTACAGTGCAGCATGAACCCCGTTAACCTCTTTCCATTGCTGAACAAGTGGAGTTACTTCTGACCAGCACAGGGCTCAGCTGCTAACTTGCTGGGTTCCCACCTTCCCCTGTACTACCTTGACACGACCTGGAATTTGGTGATTTCAGCAACGATATGCCTATGACTAGGTTCAGCACCGCAGTGGGGTTCTGTAGGGCTTACTGAAATGGCTATGCACTGAAAGCACCATGTGCTGATGCCCAGTTCCCAGCTAGGTCAGGCTCTGTACTGCACTGGGAGACTGCTGGTGCATTCACTTGGTGCAAAGCCAGTGTGGAGGGGTTTATAGCTCCCTTCCATCCTCAGGTACAACATATATTCACCAGACACAAATGTCATGTTACTCTGCGATCTCAACTGATGCTACCAGCACACTATATATTTACAGGGGTCTTGTAAATATAGGTAGTTCGAAGGCAGTATACAAAAGAGAGCAAAGGCTCTAGGCACTTCCTTTGACATTATGAGTTGTGGATGAAGCCTTCCTTGATAAAATATTTTTTTCTGGGAGGTCTGTTTCTGTTCTCAGTTTAGCACTGAAAAACTGAAAATATGCTATTTTTTGACTCAGTGTTGGTATCAGTTTTTACACAAAGCTGTAAAGTGGAAAAGTTTAAGAATAATTTGAACAGTTATTTCTAACGAGCTTAATTAGAATTAGGTTAACTGAGGACAAATGCAGACTGTTAGACTTTGGAGTGACTGTTCCATTTAACCTCAGATCACTAGTCCATGATCCTTATTTCTATTAATGCAACTTCTCTTGATCCTGGGGCCATACTGCTAGGATGTCAGATATGAAAGATGTACACTGGTGTTTACTCTGCTTATCTTTGGGTTTATCGATGCCCTAAAAACTCCATAAAAGAGAATACATGTGCATATACAATGCATTAGCAACTCCTTATTTGTCTCATTGCTTCAAATTCTGAGGGCTGCATCCTCAGTATCTCAGACAAGGGTCAAATAAACAAGCACAAGCAGACCTAAATATGACATAACTGAGTATATTTTGAGGGATTAGCTTTGTTTGCACCACTGTTAGCTTCAGTAATTCAGCTTTTATTCTGGAAATACTTAAGTGAACTTTTCAGATGTTAGAGAGCCTTTCATCAGCATTACCAGTGACATGCATACATTTCTCAAAGGAAACACATTTTAGTTTGTGGCTTACTCAACACTTGAGAGAATAAAAGGGAAGTGTAGAAACTGTGAAATGTATTATATAGAGTGGCTGTTAATTTCTTATCTGATATAATTGGAATTTAGTCAATAGAAATGCTACATGGCTGAGAAAAGTCTTTGAAGTATGGCTGTGATGAAAAGTAACCAAAAAAAATGAGCAGTATTAGAATATCCATGAACCCCAACACAATTATACATATTCTATTGGTTTCAGATGATGTACTTATCTTCTCAGTACCTGTTAACTTTATTGGCGTCTTTTATCAATATTACAATGACAACAGATGGTTCATATAGAGCAGGTTATGTCTTCTTTTTACGTAGAAGGATGCAAACGTATTTCAGGAACTTTAAAACAACACCACAGAAGTCAGAGCATCCCCCCTTGTGAACATCTTTTCCAACTTATTGTACCAGAGTGAATAGATGAACTGTTGACATATGCTTTCCCTTTAATTGTCTTAGACAGAAGTATTGTTTTGTACTTCAGAAAACAGATTGCAACAGAGAAAATACCTTTCTGTCCTCCTGGAAATCAGTGGTAAAACTCCACCTGATTTCTGTAGTGTCAGGGCTCACATACACCTGTGTGTGCCAAAAAAGAAGCAGGACCAACAGAAGCTGGACCGTCAGTTAATTTTAGCAATAACCAGAATAAATCATGTTTTGCATGTACCTAACATCTGTCATCCAGAAAACTGCACTGGATTTACGAATCAGGTACCAGGCATGGTTTACCCTCTGTGAGATATTTAAGTAGTAGTATTCAGCTACCTGCGTGAGAATAAACCAAGGTGTACTAGTATACAGAAATGATGAGCAAGGGGGTCAGGGACACAGCTGTATTACAGTCCCAGGTTTCTGCCCTCCCCAGTAAACATAAACTATTTTTTTTAATTTTTGCACAAGTCAAGAAAAACAACACATGCCAGCAAAAATGCTGTCTGTTTCCACTGATTTTCAAGCCAGCTGCTAATTGAGACATAACGGTACTGCTGTAATGCTGGTGTATATGACAGCTCACACCCATTTACTGTCTATTAGTGTTATTCTTCTCTCTTTAGAAACTAAATCTGGCATCACATTTTACAGCTTAGGAAAAGATCCTATGAGGAACAAAACACTACGATACAGTTAGAAGTGCCTGGTCATTAATACCAGCTACCATCTCAGTTCTCAAAAGTGCTAGTATTAGTGTTTGACAGAAGCCTATTTGTTAAGGGAAGGAAAAGGTCTGTTTTAACAGAGAATGTCTTGGTAGGATGCCTATTAAAATAACAATTACAGTCCATAGAAACAGCAGTTCTGGAGGAACCCTGCAAATATTTTGTTTGTCTTCTATCTATCCTGTGCAAAATCTTTTGTGGATAATGATGTTTGGAGTTTATTAAGGGGATTCTTTCAAGGCTGACAGACCAGAAATTTGAACTTTCCTAAAAACAAACAAGCCAGCCCTACAATTTTTTCCCATATAAAAATATTATGGTAGCCAGCACTTCAAAGACTAGGCATTTTAAGATTGCAGCAAGCAGGGAATAGCTTGAAGCATTGTTCATAAGCCAGAGCATCCCTTCATTTCTAGGGATGCTGCTTCAAGTTGGTTAGTAATTTAGAATACATCCGTACTGCAGAGATAAGTCAACATATCACTTCAGAGCTGCCACTAGCTGAACATACACAACAATGCCTAGTCTCAGTGTGCTGACATGTGAAGCCTGGCTTCACTGCCTCATCAGTAGAGCAATGACAATATGCTGAGATCAACTTTTGCTGATCACCGTGTTGTGCTTCTCAATGCTCCCCCAAACTCCCAGGCTCACTTTGGGGTCTCTGATTGCTTATTCCTGGTTTCTGGTGGGTAAATTATCTTTAACTTTTATAAATGGTCAATAGTTTTGGGCCCTGCTCTGTGCTTGTAACATTTATATACTACTGTAAAACATTTCCATCCTGCAGCAGGCTGTCTGCAAGGCAGATCCAGCCCAGAGAACTAGGCTGGTCTCAGTGATTAAGATGCTTTTCTGCCCTCTGTATCCTCTGTGAAGTCAGATAGTCCCATGCATGGGGAGCCACGCGAGGCCCTGCCTCAGTTTGCTGTGATCTGGAATTAATGTTTACGCCTGAGAGCGTGTTTGTGGAGCTGTGGTGTAGGATTAGGAATCTTTAGGCTCCAGAGCAAAACCAAAACTTCCTAGGTATTTTGTCTCCAAAACTAGCTTGGAGAGGGGGGAGAGAGATTCTATATTTAAAAATCAATTTTGGAGATGAAAATTCACAATCAGCACTTCCCCTGGAATACATGTTTTCTATAGGAAGCTGAAATTTTGCCTGAAGCTCCTGTGCCTGACTCCAAGACACATCTGGAACAGATGGTGGCACTCACCACCAACCCTACCTGAGGCACAGCTGGTGCTTACTGCACACCCAGGAAGAGCTGTGCTCAATGTTGCAAAAAGCTGCTCAGGGAGTAAGAAACCACTAAGATTAGGGCGGGGGGGGGGGGGGGGGGGGCGGGGAATGAATAGGAGAGGCACATTTCTTAAAGGCAGGAGGGTCTAAGAGCATGGAAAGGTCAGTTCTGATTGTTTAGGGCCATCCTCTTTTTAAGCAGTGAAGGATGCTTCATGCTGGAAGGGAGGCTTTTGATGCAGTGTCGGTTTACATTCAGCCCTGGGAAGAAGGATTACCATTTCCTTTTCAGAAATGTGGAAACTAGGCCACCATCCCACTCATCTGCAGGCATGTGGAAACAGTGGGGGAAATTAAACTCTCAAGCAGTTCAAGTATTGTGGCTTTCACTGCTTCATGTGTGCAAGTCAGAGATGATAATATCCAAAGCAAGTGTTACCTCCAAAGTATTGGCTGCATTGGCTCCAGCAGACTGCAGTGAGACTTAAATCAGCACTAAACGGTAGCATTTTTACAGGTATTCAAACATTTAAAAGGGTCAAATGGCTGAAGAAATAGTTCTGTAGCCCTAGCAAAACCTTCCAGTAAATTTCTGAAAATCTTTGGGAGTTCAGCTGCTGCAGGCTGGTTAGATACTGGCCAAGGCACACTGGGCCATCAGCACCCCTTGTTTGTATGCTTTCAGTCTAGTTTTCCCTTCTCGCATCAGCAGCTCCAAGCTCAGCACTGCCCACCCTTGCTGCTTACAGGTACAATCTATCCACAGGGTCCATCCTTGGGCTTTGCACCATTTTCAGCCCATGTTCCAGTCTTCACCCTGTGCTTCACAGCCTCACACACAGAGCACTCCCACAGGTGATGTAGATATCTTATGGCTGCACAAAAGGCTTCACACTCCAGGTTGTCTATTGATCATCATTTGTGAGCCCTGCAATTCCCACTATTGCTCTCTTGTGAATTGTTCCAAGCTACTCTGAGAAATTTGCTGCTTTTACTGCTCTCCCCACAAGTCACCACCTCCTTCTCAGGAACTGGCAGATGATTGAAACTGATATGAAATTTTTAAAGCATTGAAATAATATTTAGCACTCTAATTATGTTGTTGTAGGTGCTAATAATAATAATATAATATTGATCCACCAGATTTCAGGCTGGAAAACTCAGCAAGTCAGCAAGATTGGGAAATGCAAAATGATCTGTTCTCCTAACCTGTAATGAAATACTGATTTAAAAATGGTGATTGTGGAGCAATAGTGAATATTTCCACACAATCTGCCCTAGAAGAGAACTTTAAATAGCAAAATATGGATTTATAATTTATATATGGCAGGACTATGTACCTGAAAGTTGGAAAAAAATAATAAAAATTAAAAAAAAAAAGAAAAAAGAAAAGAAAAAAAAAAGATATATAGAGATTAAAAGGAGAGCTGAAAGCAGTCCCATCCATTCTGGTCTGATGAAGTGCATGTAGGATAGTGGGATGAACTCTGGGGTGAGCACACAATATTGGAGAAATGTCTGAGGTCTGAATTGCTGCCTCCTTTACTGTATTTCTTTCTCTGGAGCCCGAGCTAGTGTTTAAATTAATTTATTTTCCTGTGGCTGCTCCTGTGGAATACATTAGCTATTCATAGACATTGAGATCTATTGGGCAGGAAGGGCACTGGGCGAGAGGAAATTTGCATTAGCCAGTGTGGCTGAGGGTTGATGTAAGCTCTTCCGCTGAGAATATGATTTTAATTAGTGAGGGACAAATTATTGAGGTTGAAAAACAGTATTCTTGCCATCATAGGTGCATCTCTTCCCTCTTTGAGGCAGTTTGGGTGCTGGAGATCTCAGGAAAGTCAACACAAAAGGTACTTTGCAGATATAATGGATAGCTTAGCTCTGGGTTTCAGACATAGTCGCGAGGAAGAGAAGCTGGGAGACAAGATTCCCAAGAGGTCACACAGAAGGAAAGGCCACTGCATCCATGTTGTAACAGCAACACGGACATGAGGAAGAGGTGCTGAATGTCTGTGGGTCTGTGAAGAGCAGTATGCAGGGCATGTTATGTGAGTGCTCCTCACGTGGGGCATCTCCGTGATTGCCACTATTGGTCTTGTGGCCAAGCAGGTCTGGCTGCTTGTAGGTGAGTGCTCCCAGGCTTGTGGGTTCACTGCTGTAATGCTCTTTAATGGGTAAATGCCAACACAGTGCAGTAGATAAACATGTGCTACCTGTACTATTGACACAGAAGATCAGGCATTCATGCTTAAAGGATTACTTTCCTTGTTTGCTTACTTGCCCGACTACAGAAGGAAAAAAAGAAAAAAAAAAAGAAAAAAAAAAAAAAAGAAGAAGAAGAAAAAAAGTGTAAGAGGTAAAGTGCTCATTTTGGAGGAATAACAGCAGTAATCAAAACTCAGTGAAGATATTGAACTGTTCAAATCTGTCGGAAACTAATCATTTCCTGTTGTTTTGGGCAGCGATTTGGGGAGGCAATCTATTCCCCCTTCTGGTTTCTTGTTCTTGAGAAGACTTATCCTTTTAGCAGAGAATTTGAGTGATGAAGCTTTTATAGTCTTCAAAAAGATCAGATGCAGATGCTGATAGCATCATAGGGGTGGCATCCTGAAGCTGGAGCTTCAGGATGGGCAGCATGTCTATTTAACAGAAAATCACACAGCCATCTGATGAGCTATAAAGTGTTCCCTCCAATTTCCTTTTCCTAGAACAGGGACCACAGTACGTAAAATCAAAGGGCTGTTTAGTGAGTTCATCAGAGACAAGCAATCCGCAGAAAGAGCAAAAGGCTTGCAAGGCTGGTTTTTAAACAGATTTAGGGTTTATTTGTCTGTATTTTCAAGGTCTAGTTTCTTCATGCCAGAGAGTACACGCACACAAGCAGATTTCCTCCCTTGCTGCCCTCTGTGTTTTGTTACTTCTGGCAGAGAGTTAAGTGGGATATGCAAAAATTCTACTAACGTGTTCTGGGAAGTGCTCACAAAGGTAGGATCCTTATACATGTACATTTCTCTGCACTGCTATAATAGGAAAACAGAGAAGACAATATGGCTGGGAAAAGCATGATGTGTACATAAACCACAGTCTAAAACATAACTGCTTGGTCAGATCTTTTAAGAGCAATGACTTCACCTTGGTGTCTCTGATAACAACATCCATCTCTGCATACAGCTTTCCACCTGTAAAAGAAAATGGGGTTGGGTGAATAACCTTTTTCCTCTTTTATACTAGGCACACAAGAACAAGTTTGAATTGGATAACTATAGAGCAAGCTCTGCAGCCCTGTAGGCTAGCATTAAATAGCATCATTTCAAAAATCCTATATCTTGTTGGTAAACATTTCAGAATTTAGCTTATCTTATTAGACAAAATGTTGCAAATGTCAGCCTGTGTGTGAGGCAACACCAACAAAAGTTTGGAGTACTTAATCTCTGAATTTTATTTTGGGTTCATATTTAACTAAGAAACTTGCTGAAATTGTTGCCTGTTCAAAAGGGGAGGGGGACAGATGGCTTCTGCAAAGTTGGTTGTTCTCCAGAAGTTTTGTTTCTATGCTAACTTTACAAATGTAGATAGGATTTTATAAATAGGTATGGTATGAAATGCAACATGGCCTGCGAAATTTAAGCAGCTCTTGAGTTAACCTCTGAAAGACTGATTTGGTTTAGCTAAACCCTGCCAAGTCAAGAGTTGATTTAAAGTCAATTACCAAGCCATATGTTGTCCTCTTCTTAACAAAAGCAGAAAGCTTTTTTTTATAGCAGCGCTCCTACACTCTCATATGCTCCTTCCCAGGAACGCAGCCCAGTCTCACACCCATGGCTGCTTCCCCTTTGGCTGTGCCCACCTCTGCTGCAGACCCCAGCATACTGGCCTGCCCTGCTGCTCTGCTCCCAAATCCATTTTGATGCCTGGCAGGTACTGCAGCCTCACATGCCTTTGGTTCCCTGGGCAAGATGCCATATGGGCCATTGCCCATATCCCAGGGAAAGGGGAGGTGGGAAGACAGGATCAGCAAAACCTGTGACCACTATGTGTAGCCATACATCACAAGGTTGCAGGGTGCAGTTCAGGTACTAAGTGTTAAAAAGTCATGGTGATAATTGTGGGGGAAGGCAAATGGGCACATAATCTGTGAGCCAACAGCTGGCATTGATAATGCTGTGAGCTGAGCTCTAGGAACCACATATTAGTAGCAACAGTTAACAAGAGAAATGTCATGATAGTTTTGTTGATACTTTGTGTAGGGAACTTAAACTGGAGAAGTCTCAGGAACTGACAGGAAGAGTGTCTCATGCAAAGAATTCTTTCTTTATTTTGTATTATTTATTTATTTATTTATTTATTAACAAGAAACTATTTTGACCAGCTACCTGTAACCCAGGAATCTTGGTTGGAGATTTATTTTTCAAAATTCTTTTGACAATTGTTTTCTCCACAGTGTTAAAATAAATAAATAAATAAATAAATAAATAAATAAATAAGAATAATGTGGCATAGGTCATTTCTGCCTTTAGGGATTCATTACAACTCTGCTAACTCTTCCTTCCACATATTTCTTCAGTGGTAAGACAGTTGCTGAGAAAGACAGTAGTGGGAATTATCCTCTCCAATTCTATACTTTCCTATTCTACTTCATCTATTCCCAACTCACACTAGTTGCAAGTCCATCCTTCCATTTTAGATGGCTGAGTATGGCAGCGCTCAGGTCACTGTCAGTAAACATTGTGTGGTCTTTTGCCAATGCAAAAGGTACTGTTGGTTTAAACTTAGAGAATAAATCCTGTAGGAAGCCTGTGCCATGACTACCAAAATGGGATTTGCAGTGAAGGAGCTGTTCAGTTGTCCTTGCAGAGCATGGGATGTAGCTTCAAGCTTTCTGAACACCTTCCTTGTAAATGTGCTTCTGGTAGCAAAAGGAAATGAGCTAGAGGCATATCACTCCCTTGAAGTGCCTCCAATTTGCTCCTGCAAAACTTAAGTGAAATCTCGTATTATAGGACACATAAGAATACACATTGATACATATTAACATGTAAATAACTTATAATGTCAGCTAAATATTTTAATCTAGTTATTGTTCTACATAGCTATGGTGTATTTTTAAATTTCTTGTCTTCTTTGAGAACTTTAGACAATCTTCAATATCATTGGTCCTAGTAATTTCAAAATCTAGTGCTTTCCAAAATATTTATATTTTTCAAAAACCATAATTTTTTTCTGTTTAAGAAGGTTTTTCCAATGAATCTTAAGATAGAAAAATGCGTTAAGTTAGAAAAATGCATTGTCTGGTCTATATGCTCTGGACAGAACATGAGAGATAGCTACATAGATATTTAAAGCTAGGAAGGACCATTCTGATCGTGTAGTCCAACGTTATGCATATCTCTAAGCACAGAATTTCACCTGATAATCCCTAAAGCAGAGGGAATTATTCTTCCTTACTATATTAGCAAACATTATTAGGCCTAAGAACCTCTGGTAGAATTTCTGCATATCTTTATGAAAGACTTTGCATCTCAATTTAAAGAAGATTTAAAGATGAGCCTTGCTTTCCTGGTGCCAGCCCATCACCCTGCTTCAGGCAATCGGGCAGAAGCGCAGCGCACATGGTAGCATAATTAGAAGAAAACGCAATGGTCTTTTTTCTTATCCACCACATCTTCAAGTAGAGGAACCTTTTCTGGAAGCTCAGAACCAGACAGAAATATACCCTCTTTTCTTTGTTTCTCTTGGCTGTTTCCTTTCTCTAAAACATCACTGATATGAAAACTCAATTTTGCTTTGTTGGCTGCATTTGAAATGCCCATTGTGCCATATCCCTCTTGCCCCTCCCTGCATGTCACTGTAAAAGCCCCTCCTCTTTTTTTCTCCACTGCTTCTCACAGTCTCTTCACACCCCCACCAAGAAAGGAAATATATTCAGGTGATGACAGGGTCCTCTGCCACTCTGCAGCCTTGCTGCTGTGCAGAGGACCGGACACAGGAACATTTTTCTGCACCACTGAGCACTGTGTTCAGCCACAGCTGGAGTGCCAGTGGGACTATGCAGTCCCCAGGGCCAGGCTGGAGGCACCTCACGTGCAGAGGTTTGCTTAGTGGCAGATGACGAGTCAACTAAGCTTCAGTGATGCTACATTAGACTTTGGGGCATTTAAAGTAAGGAGGCAAGGTGACACATAGTCATTCTTGGGGGAGGGGAGGAAATAATCTTTAAGTGATTCAGATTCACCAAATGGGTGAATTAGAAGTGGGACTGTAAAATGTCACTTTGTATGCCGCATGCAGGAAGCTGCCTCCTGCACTCCCATCCATTTTATAGTACAGTAATCCCATTGACTTTGCTGTATTTTTTTCTGATTTACACGTATCTGAGATAAACACAAAGCCCAGTGTATTTCCAAGCCATCCATCTTTGTTTGTGGGGAACTACTTTTGAAAGAAACAGCTCAGCCATGCATAAGAGGAAGTCATAATCGAACTGTAAGATCTGCAGTGGCACATTGTGTTATTAGCTCCTGAGTAGTCTGTTTTATAGCACAAATGAAGTGGAACATACCATTTTTTTCCAGCTTTAGAGAAACCATTTTTTAAAGCAGACCAAACTATGTCAATAATCTATGCTATTTGTTCTATTTTGCTCATATTTTGTCTGTGTACAAAAAGTTGTGCTGTCTTGGTATATTTTCTGTAGTGTACTTGAGCTGTGCCTGTTAAAATTGGAAAATACATTCTAAAGATATGAAAGACTGTGTTTCCAGAGGCCTTGGTGTTATTCTGTTCCCGAGTTTCTGAGGTAGATTATAGCCTTCATAGCAAGGTCTAAGTAGAGAGCCTTTTATACAGAAATCTGGTCTGAGACAATCACAGTTTCCTCCTTGGTGTGTTTCTTTTGTTTTTGTCTGCAAACATAGGAGTAAAATAAAATTATATATCCCATGTATATGCTGCCCTAAACTGATACTGTCATAGGATACACTCAAGAATAATTATTTTCGAACTTTACACAGCAAGTGTACAAAGCCACACAAAAAGGTTATAATTACAATCACTTACTGTTCTTTATTGTGCTAGTGTACTTTGGGTTGTGATGAAGTAACGAGCTGAAAAAGACGTTATATATTATTTGATTTTAATTAAATAATGTTTCATACATTCATCCTTAGAAAAGATGATTCATTAAAAAAAAATAATAAAATAAAGAAATACTCCAGCATCAACAAAGTGGTCTATAAAAAGCTTGAGATTTTATTTTTCTTTTTTTCAAAATTTAATCTTAAAGGGGATGATCTGCATGCTGTACATCAAAATTTTACAGTAATTTCAGGTTGCCCAGGGAAGCTGTGGGTGTCCCATCCCTGGAAGTATTCAAGGCCAGGCTTGATGGGGCTTTGGGCAACCTGTTCTAGTGCGAGGTGTCCCTGCCCATGGCAGGGGGTTTGGAACTACATGTTCCTTAAGGCCCCTTCCAATACAAACCATCCTATGATTCTCTGAGTCTGAGACTCTGAAGGTAATTATTTCATTCTATTGCATTAGAAAGCTGTAGTAATAATAGTGGTATCCACCTTCTGACTAATTGGTCTGTGTTATGGATTTAAAGATTGCGATGCTGTATTATCAACTCAGTTTTCACAAAGTTATTTATTTCATCAAGAACCTTTAGAAATATCTATCACTTCTGGATTCTGCTTTGTATCTGTATTCTATTTGAAAATATATACAAATCTATACCCCAGAGAAACTCAGCAAACTTAAGCTCCAGATTGATATATGCAGCAGTGGGGTACAGCTCATGGTTCTGGATTACTGAAGATGTAAATTTGCATTGTATCCCTTTTTTTCCCTTGGAAATGTCCTATCTTTAAAAAAAAAAAAAAAGGGGGGGGGGGAAGGGAAGGGAAGGGAAGGGAAGGGAAGGGAAGGGAAGGGAAGGGAAGGGAAGGGAAGGGAAGGGAAGGGAAGGGAAGGGAAGGGAAGGGAAGGGAAGGGAAGGGAAGGGAAGGGAAGGGAAGGGAAGGGAAGGGAAGGGAAGGGAAGGGAAGGGAAGGGAAGGGAAGGGAAGGGAAGGGAAGGGAAGGGAAGGGAAGGGAAGGGAAGGGAAGGGAAGGGAAGGGAAGGGAAGGGAAGGGAAGGGAAGAAACAAGTCAAAGTTAGCGTAATATTCTACTTTACAAAGGGACTATTCAATGAAAGATATTTCAAACTAAATATCAGTAGCCCTTCCTAAATAACCCCCTGATTTTTTTGAGTACTAAATTTCTTTAGATTCTGGAAAATGATCAGAATTTTTGACAATAAAGCACCAGACTAAGATGGCTTCCTTTATGTGATTACTTTTGAAAAAAATAAATATGGACATCAAATACAAATATTGGTTAGAGATACAGTACAGAGAATGTATCACTATTACTCCATTTTCTTTAGATCACTGGCTTTAGATCGGACCCTACATTTCTCGTCTTGTGCAGCCTGACAGTGAGTTGTAATGTAAGACATTACAACATGTAATGTAATGTATAATAATAGATGCAAGAGTGGGTTTTCAATACTGCATGGATTTTTCAGAAAGTTATTGAGGTCACTAATTCCTTTCATGCAGGCTATGAATAGAAGTGCTTTTCCAACACTAACGTAGAAGAAACATAGTCTGTGATCTGTTATCAATTCATAAACCTTTGTCTTGCAAAGTGACTGATAGTCTATTTAAAAAATTAAAAAAGTATGTACTGCAAGCAGAATCAGTCAGAGAGATTATAGGTATACTTCATAACAGTATTTTCTGTAAACTAAAAGCAATACTAATGGTTTCCTTGTTATAATTTCCAGATACAGGAATTGCAAAGCTATATGTTTTATTTTAAACATTATGCACACAAGGAGATGCCAATCAGAGTGCCTTTTAAAAATCAAAATCAGTGTGACTAGCAGAATATTGAAATTGATTCCCCTGACCTCTGATGGTACAGTGTCAGCCTGTACTTTATTAGTTTTTTGGTGTATCTAGTGCTGACCATATGTATTTGAGTGAGGTGCTACCACTGGGAATGCTGGAGTACAGACGTACGAATATGTGATTGTAGTATGTGTATAAAAATCAGTTTGGGAAGCATTTGATTGCCTGAAGGGACCAGAAGCAGTCTGACATGAGGATTGTCTGTAAGAACAAATGCCTGTCCCTCGTGGCCACTGGGACTGTTCCTGGAAGCAGAACAGCAAGACTTAGGAGAAGCAACTGGCAGGGTGCCAGTTTGACTCCTGCGTCTTGCTATGCACTGGCCATATTTGATGCCCTCTGCAGTCTTCAAGGAGAAGATGCATGACAGAAGTATTTTGTGTGATTTGGAGGTGATGACTGAATGAGCAGGGCATTCCAAAATAGAGTTATAGTTATAGGGCTAAGAAAAAGGTAATTCTTGTAAACCTATGCAATATCTTTTCTTATCTCCTTGATTTCAGAGATTTCACTGGAAACTATCTTAGATAGAACAGAAAAAAAGACTAAAAATAAAAACATTAGCAAACATACATGTAATCTTTCTTCACATGATTCTGTATAGTATATTAAAGGTATGCTTTCATGCACAGGAGAGGCAATTGTCTCTCCTGTGCTGTCTGGTAGCAAGTTCTTGAAAAGTTCTTGAAAGCCCAAATATTAAAGTCACAATATATATTCACTGTATGTCATTTTGAATACTATTTTTAAAAGGTAATTCACAAATTTATATTATAAAGAAACCAACTGCAATTTACTCTTAACAGGAAGCAAATCTAAAATTCAGGAGTAATCTCAGAGATGCACGTATTATTTTGCTGCTTGTGTTCTGAATGCAGTCAAACTTCCTTTTTAGTGAGACACTAAAAATAGTCACGCCTGTAATGTATGTCATGAGTCAGAAATCAATAAGAATGTTCTGCAGGACAGTCTATTGATTTAATGCAATTAAAGTAAGACATCTATTTTGGACTTCTTGAGTGTGTGAAACAGGTAGCACTTTTGTCAATTGATTGTGTTTCGGATGTAGGTTTTGTTCAGTGCTAGTATTTTAGTATATATAAGGAGGCTAGTATATACAAGAAGGGTATTTTTCTTTTTGCATGATTGCTTGACAAAAAATATCTGGGTAAGCACAAGAAGTTAAGCACAAAATAAACGTGTTTGCTCAATATATTTTTTAAAGAGGATAACTATTAAATTCTTAGTTTAGAGTGAAATTCTTTAAAGTGCAAGGCATCAGTGACAAAAGTAGTATCTGTGGTAGTTTACAGAAAGTGTAAAACTGAAATCTGGTTTAACATAGATGAGTTTAACTGCATATGTACTAATCTTACTTCTTGTTTTGAAAAAAAAAAAAAAAAAAAAAAAAGTGAGAGGAGCCACTGACACCATGTGGAAAACTTGGAAAATGCCTTGTATAAAAATCATTTCCTTTCCAACTTGATAGTTTGCTATATCTCTTACTTTCTCATTCATCCATTGTTAATAGAACAGGGTGAAGAGGGAATGGTACTTCATAAGAATGCAGTCTTTTAAAAGTGGAAGTGGGCCTTTACTAAGGGCACAAAAGACCATGGAGTAGGGATGGCTGGGTTGGATTAAAAGAATTCAAGTCAACAAATCCCTACCCTCTGGTCAGTGGACCTTGGAATCATGAGGAGCCATTAACAACAGAATAGACTATGCTTTGAGGAAAAAAAAATGGGCAGAGAGTGTATCTGCATATATTATTGTTCTGATCATAGTACTGAACCTGTCTCTTTGTGAGTGTGGTCCCCATCTGTATGGCCAAAAGTCTGTAAATGGAGACAAAATATGTTCCTTATCTTCTGGGGAGTGGGAAAAAACACTGGTATTATCTTCCTTTTTCTCAATATCTTTTTTTCTGTGTGAGGTATAAGGTTTCTGAGAATAAATCATCCTCCTCACCTAATTTGATGGCAGTGTTTAGACCATCACAGTTATTTAGAACAGAATTTAGTTTTACCTCCAGAAAGAGAATCTTATCAGATGGCAACTGAACTAAAGGCAAGCTACAGGAGAAAAGGACACTCCTTCAGAACTAAGCCTCTTTTCACTAAATATTCCTGGAGATAAAAATGTCCCCAGTAATATATAAGGTGAGGCAAGATACACAGATGCACAGAGAAAATTACTCAGAGACATTGTTGGCTCTCAATAAACAGGTTTTGAAAGCACAGTAGCATAGACAACATTCTAAGGGTGCAGTGTCTCAATAAAAATGTCCACCATTGTTGTCATGATTAAACTTTAGTTCTTTCTCTTTCTGAAGGATACATGTATGTTTAACAGATTTATGTTATAGTATTCCTTTTCACGACAAAAACATTTCAGTGGATTTTTGAAAGATTTGTTGGGACATTCAAATCAGCCCCAAAACTAATAATGGCATTAAGTCTGAATTATTTGGTACTTTTCGTGCAATTTTTATTATATTCTGACGCTCTCTGATATATATGTTAGATTAATTTTTCTTATTTTCCTTGAACAAACTATGTAATTAATGAAATACTAAACTACTGCGAAGCAGCAAGGATGCCCACATACATGTTTATCCATTCTCATCATTTCCAATTTAATTTTCAATAACTTTGGTTCTTAAAGGGAAATCTATTTTTTACAGTACAGAGTTGTTTAAAAGGAAATGCAACTTAATAAAGGAACCTGTTGACTTTTCTGAAGATAAAAATAAATAACTAACTAAATAAAGTCATTTTGGTCAGCATTTCACAAGTAGGCCAGCAGAAGCTGGTGATAAGTTGTTGTACATTTATAATACAGAATCGCACATTCAGTAGTGCCACGCTGATGATCGCTTATGTGAGATGAGTGAACAGTCTATGTGAAACCCTAAGGCCTAATCAATTCCAAGTGATTTCAGTGCTTATTTCTATGCCACATACCTGCTGTTTATTTAATACAAGTTCTATCATTTTGTTAGTGCTCAGATGCCCATCACATCAAATCAGCTGAAGTAATCTCAATAAGCCTACGAATGAAAGAGCTGTGGTTTAAAATAGTATCTTGTTTTTGAGAGTGTTTTTTGTATGTTTGTTTTGTGTGCGTGTGTGTGTGTAACAGCAATGAAAGTTCTTATAAACTAGTGTTACAGTATTGTGAAGCTCATTCTATTTTCAGTGATCTTGTTTTGTTCCCATTTGGGCTCCAGTCCTCCAAACAGTGGGCATTTGTAAGGACACTTGCACCTCATCAGGTCCCTATTTAAAGACTTGAGAACCCCTCAAAGATCCACAAGTGTCCCCATTTGTGGACAACTGCAGAACCATAACTTTGTTGAACAAACCAAGGACTTAAATGAACAAGGTCATTCCACTGAGTTCTTCTTTTACAAATATTTTTTTAAGAAAATTCAACAACATTAGAATTTAAAAACTACAGAAACTTGAGAAAGAATCAAAGACATTGAGGAAGAGGTTAACATTGTTTTATTTCTTAGATAATAGCTGAGGCTGAAATTTCTGATGCATACAATTCTTTATAATTGTTTTGGTAAATCACTTATTCTACGTTCTGTATTTTTGGCAAGCTGCTTTTTTTTTCTACATTACAACCTATTTTTTATCTGACCTTCAAAATATTATAAACTTTTCATTTTTCCAGTAGGTTTTAATTTACATATTGTATTTAGAGCTCAGTTAAAACAAAAATTCAAGGTGAGCTGGCAAACTACTGCAGAAATTATTGAGTTATTGTGGTATTAGAAGTATTTCCTCTGCAACCTTTCCGTTATAAATATTCTGAAGACCTATATAAACATTACAGCTATCATTAAAGGACTCAGGCTGTTGTTGGCTATTGTCTGGCCAAATTTCCCAGACAAGATCTACTTAGAGACTTAGTGCTTACTGCTCCTTTTTACTCTAACCAGTAAGGAGATACTTATCATTTTCCCTGGGGTATTTAGGGAACCTGGAATTTTCTTTTAGAAAGCAACTAGACAGGCACACTGAATCCTATGACTACAATCCTATGACTTCAAAGATAATTTTTTTTTGTAAATTTGATATTCAGTATTATGAAAAAATATAGGTTGGATTACTTTAGGATCCTAATTCCTATGTTATAAACTAAAATTTAAGGTACCCAGACATATATATTCAAGAAAGTAATATAGCCTCACCTATTAAAAAGAAACAAAACAAGCAACAACAACAAAACACGTCTTTTTCCTTTTACTAATTTAGTTGAAACACTGTGTTGTGACATAGTAAGTGACTTTATAAAGCCTTAGACAAGCAGTATGAAGGAGGTTCCACTTAACAACAACATTATTTCCATCTAAAAATAACTGATTAGATGGTAGGAATTACATAGGGTTGGGAGGACACTGACACTATTTGTGTCAGTTGCATGGGTTACAGTTAAAGGAAGATTCATAAAAGTTTGTATAAAAGACTGGATTATACAAATCAAGACATGATATGAATGGGATGGGATGGGGTGGGATGGGGTGGGATGGGGTGGGATGGGATGGGATGGGATGGGATGGGATGGGATGGGATGGGATGGGATGGGATGGGATGGGATGGGATGGAATAGAATAGAATAGAACAGAATAGAATAGAATAGAATAGAATAGAATAGAATAGAATAGAATAGAATAGAATAGAATAGAATAGAATAGAATAGAATAGAACAGAACAGAACAGAACAGAACAGAATAGTTCAGTTGGAAGAGCCATTCAAAGATCATCTGGTCCAACTTCAGGGCTAACCAAAAGTTAAAGCATACATGTATTACTGAGGGCATTATCTAAATACCCAAATGCCTCTTGAACACATACATGCAACAGGCATCAACCATCTCTGCAGCAAGCGTGTTCCAGTGTTTGACCACCCTCACAGTAAAAAAAAAAAAAAAATTCCTAATATCCAGGCTGATCCTGTCCTGGTGCAGTTTTATGCCATTCCCTAACATCCTGTCATCTGTTATCAGGGAGAAGAGACTGGCACCTCTCTCTCCACTTCCTCTCCTTAGGAAGTTGCAGAGAGCAATGAATTAACCTCTCGGCCTCTGTTCTCCAAAGTAGACAACCTTAGTGTCTTCAGCCTCTGCTCACATTATATGTCTCCCAGACTTTATGCTAGCTTTGTTGCACTCTGGATGCATTCAAGTATCTTTACATCCATTTTATATAGCCAAAAACTGCACACAATATTCAAGGTGAGGCCACTCCAATGGTAAATACAGTGGGAGAAATGGCTCTTTTGACTGGCTGTCTATGCTGTGCTTAATGTACCTCAAAACGCTGTTTCCCTCTTGGCTGCCAGGGTACACTGCTATTTCATGCTGAGCCAGCACCCCCAAGATCCCTTTCTACTGAACTGATCTTCAGCCACTCATCTCCCAGTCCGTACCTGTGTCTGGCATTGCTCCATTACAGGTACAGAATCTGTCATTTTTCTTTGTTGAAATTCATGCTCTTGATGATTGTCCAATACTACAATCCACCTAGATCCCTCTGAAAAGCCTCTCATCATTCCAGACAGTCAACAGCATCTCCCAGTTGAGTACCATCAGCAAACTTGCTGAGGATGCCACTACTGCATCCAGACTATTGATAAAAATGTTGAGCAGAACTGGCCCTAGCACTGAGTCCTGGGGAACACCACTGATGCTGCCAGCCAAATGTAGCCCCATTCACTACAATCCTTTGAGCTCTGCCATTGAGCTAAATCATCAATCAGCATAGCATGAGCCTGTTTATCTTACAGTTGGACAATTTGACCAGGTTGCCTTGAGGGACAGAATCAAAGGCCTTGCTAAAATTCTCTTTCTCTGTGCCCACTTTCTCTGTTTCTCAATGGCCTTTCACCTTTCCAGAAAAACAAAACAAAACAAAACCAAAACCAAAACCAAAAACAAAACAAAACAAAACAAAACAAAAACAAAAACAAAAACAAAAAAAAAAAAAAAAAAAAAAAAAAACACTTCCCCACATTCTCATTTCATACTCCAAGATCTGCTGTTCCCTTTTTCAGGTGTCAGTAAAGTAACACTTTTGTGTTTTCTTCCTCATGTTAGCCACTTTCATTGGACTGAAAAGGAAGTTTAGCTCCTTTAATTCCTTTAAGCCCACAGTTGCTCCACCAGGCACAATTTGACTCAATTTAGCTAATCGTGCCTGTAGGAGGTTTTCCCCCTTGATTTCTGTTTGGTTTGGGCACATGAATTTCCCAGACATCTTCCCTGGCTTTAGATGATTGTGGGTTTTAACACGTTGTTTATGTCAGCTCTGATAGACCCCTGAAATACCACTTTCAAAAATGAACAGATATTTACTGTAACCCATGTAAGTTGTTAGAAACATTATTTGTGGAAAACATTGAGGGAGGAGATAGGTATTTATCGTGCTATTACCAAAGTTGGTCATTGGTAATAAGTTTCTTCTCTTCTTTAAAAAGACAAAAAATAATTGCAAATAAAAGTAGAAAAATTGCAGTAGGAAAATATGCTCAGAAGGTTTCTCTGCACATCTGCTTTTACTAGTGACTGATCCTAATAATTAGGAGCAAACATACAGATCTATCTTTGTGCCTTGAGATATCCGTGTTTAACCAAGTATTAATTAATTAAAAATGAATGTGATTATTCATATTGACTTTCGGCAATATGTTCCTTAATGCACTGGTATCAAATGAGTAAAATCTGAATGGAATAGAATCTTTTAAGACTATTTTATTCTAATGAACTTAATTTTATTATTTTGAAATCACTAGTACTAAATACTGAAACATTGGAAAAAATGAGTTTAAACAATGACAAACCTCTGAAATCACAGCCCAGTTTAGTATTCCTACATACAGGCTGAGGTGTCTGAAAATGTAGGCTTATGTTTAAATACAGCCAAATCTATTATAACCTGATAAAAGCTTGCAACTCCTTTTTGCCAATCAGGCAGAATTAGTAGCAGCTTTTGAAAACGGTGATTTAAAGTAATAACAACAGGGAAGTACCTTTTCTTCATGGAATTATTTTAAGGCAGGCCATTGAATACGCAGTGAGACCTGAGCCCACTGGCATTTCTTCACATCAGTAGCTCAGTGGAGCTCAGTGGGATTACTCAAGGGTATAGTTTAAGCTGATCCAAGAGGGGTTGCAAGGAAGGGTTGTTTGCACCCTCCTGCCAGATTAGTGCATTCCCAGGTCATCTGGCAGCTGTTGTTTGATCCATAGCAGATACACCACTACATTTCTACTCTTCAGCAAACACTGCCAAGACCATGCTGGTTTTAACACAAGTTAGAATTGCAGAAATATACCTGCACAGACAACACTTGGTCTAAGAAAAAAGCTTTTCATTCAAATTTAACCCATCAAACACATTTTATCATATTTGAAATGACACTGTGAATTAATACAGGATAAGCACTTATGCTCATAGTGTCTTATGCTTTTGGTTTGGTATGGGGAGTCCTAGAGTCGGACTTTATTGTTGAACCTGTTTGGTTAGTCAGCAGTACCATACACATGAGACTTTTCTAGTTTGAAAGCCCAGGCAAAGCCACTGGTATGTTTTGTTTGCTTGTTTGTTTGTTTTTGTTGTTGCTGTTGTTTGATTTTTGTTCGTGGTGGTGGTGGTGGTTGGTTGGTTTGGTATTTGTTTTCATTTCTTGTAATGTTACTGATGTTTTCTGATAGCTGATGTAAACAAATTTGCACAGTAAGTAAAGAAATCTATAGAAGCTGTATTTATCTTATATTAAATTGAACTCCTGCTTATCCAATAGACTAGAATAATTGTAAGTCATTCCAGTCCATTGGATAAGTACATAATTATATATTTAAGAAAGAGATAAACATATACTAGAGGTATTAGTGAGGAAGAACTTTGGTAGCTGCAAATTGTTACAGATTCCTTTGGAGCACATCTAAAGTAGCTCAAGTTTTAATCAGAATTATTCATGTATCTCTGGTGTAGAGTGCTCTAATATTTACATTAAATGAGCAATAATGCTATTAAGGTAAATACTATATAGGAAATTATATTTAATTTCATAGTATGAACATATAGTGTCTCTTTACTTGTACTTATTATTAATTTTAGTGAGAATATATATGAATTCAATTATTCTTTTCCTTAAATATTTGTCAGAACCAGGTTTGAGATGCAACCTAAGGAGAGTTTGCTTAGGAAGTATGAAAAACAATTTTTTATCTCAAATTTCATTGCAACTCTGACAATTTTGAATATCTACACTTGAAAATAAGCTCTCTGTCCTCCCAATGCATGTTTATTACATAAAATAATGGGATTCAACTAGTCATATTCATTCTCAGTAAAGTTAATAGGACTTAGTCAAGTTACTAATTCTTGAATATGACACCCATGAAACATGAAATACGACAAAGTTAAAACAGACATTTCTGACCATACACGAGATATACTCATGAGCCATAAACTTGCAAATTCTTGTTCTCCTTCTGGATTCTTTCTCTGAGCTCTTAAAGCCGTTTGTGTTACCTACCATGACATGAAGTTGCTAGAATCTGAAATGAGATGAGTTAATGGCATTGCATTATTTCCTGATGACAAATTCATTAGCATATGTCACTGCTCTCACTTATAATTCAAGTCTCTGCTTGTTTGGAGCTCATTGCAAGGGAAAATCTGCAAGGTTTTATATTTCCATTTCTTTACAAATGTTTTATATGGCTTTTATGAAGTTGAGCAATGCATTCAAATGAAGGGCTAATTTGTGTGTTCTAGGGGCTACACAAAAATATGTTGTCTTGGGGGGTTTTAACCCCCCCACCATAGGCAGGGATGCCACCCACTAGATTGGGTTACCCAGGGCCTCATCCAACCTGGTCTTGAACAGCTCCAGGGCTGGGGTACCCACAACATCTCAGGGCAACATGTTCCAGTGCCTCACCACCTTCCAAGTGAAGAATTTCCTAACATCTACTTTATATTATTTCCATTACCTTAATAAGATACAGCTGTTTTCCTAGAAAGCACATGCTCACTCAGCACCACAACTTTCGGCAGAAATAAGTTTCTAGTCATACAGACTAGAATTTCAGGATTTCACCATTAGTCATGTTAATTTTCCCTCAGTGCTTAATGGAGAAGAACAACAAGAGCCAGGTTTGAGTTATCTCCTGTAAGAGTCCCTCTGACATCTGCTATAGACAGAGCTGAAAATAACTAAAGTTAGGTGGGGTGAATTCAGGCCTAAATGGGAAATATACAACTGAAGCAAGTAAATTATTGTCTTCTTATTTCTTCATAAATATTCTCATTGTATGAACTTGTGGTTTGTTATATGAATTATTACAGTGTTTCCTATATAGTAAGATGTATTGTTAAAGCTATCTCCCCATCTATGTTAAATATAGTATCATAGAATCATAAAATCATTTATGTTGGAAAAGGCTCTTTAGATCATCAGTGCTAACTATCCACCTAACTACCAAGTCCACCACCAAGCCATGTCCCTAAGCACCACATCCACATCTCTTAAATACCTCCAGGGATGGTAACTTCAACACCTCTCTGGGCAGACTGTTTCAGTGCCTAACCATGCTTTCCATGAAGAAATTCTTCCTGATATACAATCTATACCTCCCTTGGTGCAACATAAGGCCATTTCCTTGTGTCATAGTACTTGACACCTGAGAAAAGAGACTTGACGCAGTCCTTGCTGAAACCTCCTGTCAGACAGTTATAGTAATTGATGTAGTCTCCTTTCAGCCTCCTTTTCTCCAGACTAAACAGCCCCGGTTCTGTCTGCTGTTCCTCATAAGTCTTATTTTCTAGTCCCTTCACTGGCTTCATTGCCCCTCTCTGAACATGTTCCAGCAACTCAATATCTTGTAGTGAGGGGCTCAAAACCGAACACAGTAGAAGAGGTGCAGTCTCACCAGTGCTGAACACAGAGAAACAATCACTTCCCCAGTCCTGTTGTCCAAATTATTTCTGATTCAGACCAGGATGCCATTGACCTTCTTGGCAACATAGGCACACTCCCAGCTCATGTTCAGCTGGCTTTTGACTGACACCCTGAGGGCCTTTTCTGACTGTCAATTTTCTAGCCATGGTTCCCAAGCCCTATAACCCTGCATGGAGTTGTTATGACCCAAGTGCAGAGCCCAGCATTTAGCCTTGTTGAATGTCATGTGGTCGGTCTCAGCCTGTTGATCCAGCCTATCCAGATCCCTCTGTTGAACCTTCCCACCCTCAAGCAGATCAACACTCCCACCCAACTTTGTGTCATCTGCAAACTTACTGGGGGTGCACTTAATCCCCTCATCAATATCATCGATAAAGATATTATACAAAACTGTCTGCACAAGTGAGCTCTGGGGAACATCGCTTGTGACAAATTCACCGATTATATTTAATTAGATATAACATTAGATTTAACTCCATTCACAAATGACCTTTTGGCCAGGCCATCCAGCAACTTTTTTCCCAGCAACCAGTACATCCGTCCAAGCCATGAGCAGACAGTTTCTTCAGAAGGCTTTGGGAAAAAGTATGGGAAAAAGTATCAAATGCTTGTCCAAGTAAACAACTTCCACATCTTTTCCCTTGTCCACTAAGTGGGATGCCTTGTCATAGAAGAAGATAAAGTTAGTCAAAAAGGACCTGCCTTACATAAACCCATGATGACAGGATCTGATCACCTGGTTGTCCTGTATGTGCCATGTGATGACCTTCCCTGGCACTAAGGTCAGACTGACAGGCCTGTAGTTCCCCAGATCTTCCTTCCTGCCCATCTTGTAGATGGGGGTCACATTTGCTAACCCCCAGCCACCTGGGACTTCTCCATTACTGAGGACTGCTGGCAAATTAGTAAAAGTGGTTTGGCGAGCACCTCCACCAGCTCCTTCAAAACCCTGGGATGGATCCCATCCAGCCCCACAGATTTGTTTGTATTCAAGTGGTGTAGTAGGTTGCTAATCATTTCCCCTTGAATTATAAGGGTTTCATTTTGCTCTCTGTCTCTGTCATATCTACCTGCATAGAAGATATTCAGCTAATTTGGCCATCATCAGCTGCCAAATTCCAATTTATAGAGCTTTGAAATTTAGTACATGCAATTCAGGTTCTTTCCCTCCCTAGTAATGGCCTTCAGAAGGACAGAATACAACAGTGGTGACATGTCAGTCATTATTATTCACCCAGTGTTCCTTGCATTATTCTTTTTTGCTTTTCTTTTTCCCTCTAGTTCTCTGTCTCATTTTACAATAGTAACTGATGAGTACTCTCCATTATAAGGAACTGTGCCAATTTTTTTCAGGGCTGACCATGCAGTTGTTCAAATTAATTGGCAATTGTTAATGATCTGCCTTTTCTCAGTTGGGTTAAAGCAATCTGCACTGCTCAGGGTTATTTTATAGGGCAAACACAGCATCATAATTACAAGAGAAAGTACAAGAAATGCAGAATGGCATTAGATTGCAGACATAAAGAAGGGCAATTTTCTATGTAACCATTCTTATATCCCAAAGTGTTTAAAGCTCTCACTGTTTTATTTTGACCTTTGGACCATAGCTGAGGGATTTTTGTTTGTTCTTTAACTTGTTCTTTGTAGGTTAACTTGCCATTAAATTTACTACTGTGGTTTTCTTTTCATAAGTTCAAGGTATAAGCTGTTTAGAAATTAACTTGTTATTTAATATTCTATAGGTAGCAAGTGAGTAGTTAGATCACCAAAAAAGTGCATAAGGAAGAAAACCTTTACTGCCACCATTTTGTGTATGGGGAGTCCAAGGCAGAATGGTGGGATGACTTCGCTGCTGACCCAGCAGGACAGTATTTGGCCCAGCAAAAAACACTGTATCCATGTTTTCAAGCTAGATCCTCATACAGAGGACCTAGATAACATTTAACTTTCTTATTTTTCAAGATTTTTTGAAGAAATCTGGCATTCTTTTAATTCCATGTAAAAAAGGTTTAGGTACCCTCAGCACTGCATGGTGCTGAGCTCACTCCTCATTCACTAACTTTTGTAGCTGAGTGTTCAGCGTTTATTACTCCACCTGAATCCCTACAAGTCCATGGGTCCAGATGGGATTCATCCCCGGGTGCTGAAAGAGCTGGCGGACGTCATCGCGGAACCTCTTTCAATTACTTTTCAACGATCCTGGGAATTTGGAGAGGTCCCGGTAGACTGGAAGCTGGCAAATGTTGTGCCAATTTTCAAGAAGGGTCAGAAAGAAGACCCTAGCAATTACAGGCCTGTCAGTCTCACGTCAGTGCCTGGTAAAATCATGGAGAAGTTGGTTCTCGGACTTATTGAGGCGCACCTGGGGGACAAAGCAGTCATTGGTCCCAGCCAGCATGGGTTTGTGAAGGGTAGGTCCTGCCTAACTAACCTGATTTCCTTTTATGATAAGATCACCCGTATGGTGGACCAAGGGAAACCAGCTGATGTGATTTTTTTGGACTTCAGCAAGGCTTTTGACATGGTTTCCCATAGGATCCTACTGGACAAAATGTCCGCCATACAGCTAAATAAAAACATCATACGATGGGTGAGCAATTGGCTAACGGGCAGGGCCCAAAGGGTTATGGTAAATGGGGCTGTGTCAGGCTGGCGGGCGGTCACCAGTGAGGTCCCTCAAGGCTCCATTTTAGGGCCGGTACTTTTCAATATTTTTATAAACGATCTGGATGTAGGAATAGAGGGTATTTTGAGCAAGTTTGCTGATGACACCAAACTCGGAGGAGTTGTGGACTCAAATTAGGGCGTAAAGGCCTTACAGAGGGATCTGGACAGGTTGGAGAGCTGGGCGATCACCAACCGCATGAAGTTCAATAAGAGCAAGTGCCGGGTCCTGCACCTGGGACGGGGAAACCCTGGCTGCATGTACAGACTGGGCGATGAGACGCTGGAGAGCAGCCTAGAAGAGAGGGATCTGGGGGTCGTGGTAGACAGCAAGTTGAATATGAGCCAGCAGTGTGCCCTGGCAGCCAGGAGGGCCAATCGTGCCCTGGGGTGCATCAAGCACGGCATCGCTAGTAGGTCAAGGGAGGTGATTGTCCCGCTCTACTCTGCGCTGGTGTGGCCTCACCTCGAGTACTGTGTGCAGTTCTGGGCACCACAGTATAAAAAGGACATGAAACTGTTGGAAAGTGTCCAGAGGAGGGCTACGAAGATGGTGAAAGGCCTGGAGGGGAAGACGTACGAGGAACGGCTGAGGTCACTGGGCCTGTTCAGCCTGGAGAAGAGGAGGCTGAGGGGAGACCTCATCACAGTCTACAACTTCCTCGTAAGGGGGTGTCGAGAGGCAGGAGACCTTTTCTCCATTAACACTAGTGACAGGACCCGCGGGAACGGGGTTAAGCTGAGGCAGGGGAAATTTAGGCTGGACGTCAGGAGGGGGTTCTTCACAGAGAGGGTGGTTGCACACTGGAACAGGCTCCCCAGGGAAGTGGTCACTGCACCGAGCCTGTCTGAATTTAAGAAGAGATTGGACTGTGCACTTAGGCACATGGTCTGAACTTTTGGGTAGACCTGTGCGGTGTCGAGAGTTGGACTTGATGATCCTTAAGGGTCCCTTCCAACTCAGGATATTCTATGATTCTATGATTCTATTAGATGAAATCCTTTCTAATTGTAAATGCGGAATGAGTCAGCCTGTTCCAGTCATGATAAATGAACCTGATTAAACATTTTGTGTCAAATATAGCACAGTGGAAAGGAAAGTCAAGAGTAAGTGGATTGAGGGGCTGCATAATTACAACAAATGGTGCTCATTCACTTCAGGGAGGTAAAGCTGTGCAGCAACGTCAGCTCACTGAGGTCAGGAGAATTACAAAAATGTTATGAGCTCTCTTATCCACTTGAAATCTGTCAGACAGTATGTGTATTTAGCTTTCTAGCCTCCAGATACCCTCTGAGATTTGTGTGTTTTTGCTGTACATGCCTCAAACTTTAAAGGTGAACTGAATGACTCCCAGTGACCTGCCCAGACCTCGACTGGAGTTTTCTGCTGGAACTGTCAATGAGGTGCTAATGCAGACTTCTGAGCAAAAGTCAGCTCAGACAGATAAATAAAAATGGAAATGTTTAATAACTGAAAGAAATAGAATCTGTTCTCTATAACTCCTTATTTACACTAAGTTTTAATTTGATTCTGAAATCTTAAATGTCTGATTTTATCAGGCAATTCTCAAAATTGTTATTAAAGCAAGCTTTCTTTTGTTTTGTTTTGCTTTTAGCTGATGAAATCCTTCTTACATTTCTGTCTGTGAATGGCTGTTTTGCAACATTTCTCTTGATTAAGAAAAGCACATTGTTTGCTTTTCAGCTTTCTGTTGTGCTCTAATATATACTGGCAAATAAAAGGAAGAGGAAAAGAAAGAATGGAAGAGTGTGTTTTATGGATTCTTAGATATTTAATAAGATTTTTCTGTTGCATAGACTAAAATTTATGGGGCTGTTGGAAAATATTTGCTACACAAGACTGGAATTTTGATTCTTCGCTGAAAGACTTTCCGGAATAACTACAACGCAAGTTTCAATATGCAATATATTTTTAGTATGGCCACCAGGGAAAAACTGCAAAGCTGGCAATTAGCATTTCCCATGTTTCAGATAAAATATCAATAGCACAAAAATCTGCAGTCCCACAAGAGCTCATCTATGAGCTTGACTTTGCATACACCATTAAAGTATTGAGGCTATGTAAGAGCTGTAGAATTAAGCAATTGTGTCAGGATTGTGCATGGGAGAAAGCAATGAATATTTGACCACCTCAGCTGTTTAGCCAACCTTAAAAATTTTCTTGACCTGACTGTTTGAGAAAATTTATGAAAAAAATCATAAATTCATTTGCATGATGGAGGAGAAAATGCAGTACATGCTGTGCTCTGTGACAGCATGATTTTCAGCAGGGCTTGTTTTAGAGAGCAGGTCCTGCTGCAGGGCAACCTCTCTACTAGCAGTGTCATCCTCTGGCGTTTTCTGCCTCTACAGCTTCGCATCCCTTGTGCAGCTCATTGGCAGGTTGGTAGGATGCAGAAGGTGGGATCTCCTAGTAGAAGAGGGTCCACACAACTGTATGGCAAGCTTAGGAGGTGCCAAATGATTAGATGTGTCATAAATACTGCCTGTGTTTTGAAAGAACTGGAATATGAGTACAGCAATCATGTTTTTCTTCACTTATCAGTTCTCACCTTCCAATATCTTGATGGCTTATCTGAATACATTTAACCATAGATGCTATATGTGGCCAGTAAAACATGCAGTCTTATTTCTAAGGAAGCCAGGGTGCTTGTGTCTCTCCATGGTCACTCCAGAAATCAGTGGCAAACTTCTATTCCAAAGCACATATGTATTTCTCAGGACAAATACAAACTTCCTGTCAACATTTTTTATGAAAAATAGGAAATGGAAAATATGTCTCTGGTTTGTAACAAAAAATGTCTATTTTTTTTTTTTTTTTTAGTTCCTTATGTTTTGCATGTGGAGCTCTTGTGTTCTGTAAAAATGTCTCTTGTGATTTATTAAAATCTCACAAACTCAGTAAGCTTAGAACAAATAAGACTGAAGATGTAAGTTTGTACTTCAGAACTAATTCAGTCTTAAACTCTGTGAGAAACAATGTGACACAAAGACATGGAAAATGATTACTTTTAGAAGTATTCTATTTCTGTCTCCTGGTCACATTTTAAGGACACTTTCTAACTCAAGTACTTTTCAGTTCCATTTGCTATGTTATCCTTTGCCTAGAACAATAAGAATTATCTTCTATCTGTTGCAGTCTACTGTAATTCAAGACCCTGATCACTTTTCACATATGTTTCTCCCATGAATGTGGCTAGGCACGTCCGAGCTTTTCATCCCTCACCCCTTTTTTGGTTTCATCTCAGGTTAATTCCTTGCTGGATTTACATTCTCCAACAGGTGTGTATTACTGACAGGTTTACTGGTCAGCATCTTCAGAATTGCTTAGGCCATGCTGTTATATTATGGTGCCATCTGGGGGGAGGGAGGGGGAAGGAAGAAGTAAAAAGGAAAGAAAAGTATATGTTGTAAAAGTCAAGTAACCATCATTCAAAGACAGATAAACCTTCCAGTTTATTGACAGGGGTTATTAATAGAATAATGATTATAAAATTAAGAATCTGTAAAGGAGAACACAGAATGAGTTACAGAGGACAGGATTTATAAGTGGCAGAGAATGCACCAAGGAGTTTGATGCATAGCATAGAACATTATTCTGTAAACACATATAAGAAAGATTATCCAAAATTGAAGAGTAAGTCCTTAAAGCAAAGCAAATACTTTAGCTTTGCTCCCACCAAGATTTTATTTTTTAGTTAATTGTCTTAGAAGGGATCATGCTCCTTGAATTTACTGAACAGGAGTTGCTGCAGATACTTTTGAAGAATAAAATTTAGTCCAAGAATTAGAAGGATTAGGTAGATCATTGTAACTATCCATAGAATGAGGATCTGAAATTAACCTCCAATAGAAAGATCAAGAATTTACTAGTTTCCATCTGAAGGCTTGATCAGTTGATGATCAGGATTATTTGGCATGGTGAACTCCAGCAGAAGGGAAATGGATTCCTTGACCTAAACAATTCCTCCTAGCCTTCCTTCTCTTCTGGTGGGAGCTGGTTTGCCTGAAGGCCCCTTTCTCTTGAATAAACACTTTACTCCTTGCATCAGGGAAGATTCAGTAAAACAATGTCTTTCTGCCTGTGGCTGCCTAAGAAAGCCTCCCTAGAGGTAATCACATTGGTGACATAAACCTTCAAGCTATAGTCACATTTTGGTGTAAAAACCCTTCTTCCTTCCCATAATAATATCTGTATCACTAAATCAAGAAAAGTCCACATTCATGACTGTGTTTTATCTCTCACTCATATACCACAACAGATGTTGGAAATCTCAAAATCATTCCTGGGTCTTCATGATGCTCTTTTGGGATAGAAAATTCTCAGTATCTTACAGTGAAGGTAATGAAACAAAGAGATTTTTCTGTGTAATACAATGTGCTGCCATTTGTCCTGGAAGCAAACAATTTTTGCACAGGAAAATATGCTCTGTAACTAAGAGCAACAGATCAGCTCTGTGCTCTATGGTAGCTACTTCCACAATAGTTCAATTCAGAGTTTAGGTGGCTTTGCAGTTCAATGTATTTTTATTTTTTATTTTTTATTTATATTATTTTTTCTGATAGACATACCTGGCAAGTCCACCTGTCTACAAAAACTAATATAGCTTCCACTAGTTCTTTTGAGTCCTCAAGCTTCTGCCTCTTTTCAGATTTATACCTGTGCTTTGACTATATTGAGGCCATTTGGCAAACATATGCTCTGAAAGCAATGGTGAAGCTGCCAGGAATTACATGGCTTCCTTGATTAGTAAAAAAAATAGTAAAAAATAACCGAGACTTCAATCAGCTGTGATTGTCAACACCTCTCTCAGTGTTGGCAATCTACAAGCAGTGCTAAAACAGTCTGTAATCTGGCCCTGACTCAAGAAAATATCACTCTGAACTAGTAATCTTGCCAACAGATATCCTGTTTCAAATCTTTTTTACTTAAGTAATTGCCTTACGTTTACCCCCAGAACCTAAGAACCTTTTGAATATGTTTTAATTTCAGAGTGATGCATGTTCATTGAACAGCTAAGGACAGATATGCACACTTTTAGATATATCAGCAGAATACAACCTAATGTATCAAGAAGTGTTGTTTTTATGCTCTAAGGATTTAGAAAACAAAACTATATTGAGCTGGCTCTGTTTTCTCTTCTCAAACACACTGCAAATGTTGAGATTAGTGGTCATTTCCTCTTACTAGGTATCCCAATTTTGGTGTCTGTTGACTCAATCAAATTATTTTGAAAAATTTCTGATATTGTTATAAAAATTTTACTTCTCTAAAATCAAAACAAACAAACAAATAAATAAATGTTATTCTTAGAGAAGAGAAATATTTTATTTATTTCTTTTTTTCCTTAAGTAGTTCTCACCTGCCACTTTGGAACTGTGCTTGTTTAACATTTTAGATATAAATATTCATATGAATATGTGTGTATATGTGTTTGTGTGTACTATGTGTGTGTCTAAAGGATATTCTTCTGTATCTCTGTATCAGATGATGCACATACATTCTGATAATTGTCCTCTTTTCTCCTTAGTTTTTACTCCCATCTACCTTCTTATCCTAACTAATCACAATTTATTCCAGCTCCTAACACTGGAATGGGCTTCATAGCAAGGTGGTTTATGCCCCATGCCAGTCAGTGTTCAAGAGGCATTTCTTCTCTTCTCTTCTCTTCTCTTCTCTTCTCTTCTCTTCTCTTCTCTTCTCTTCTCTTCTCTTCTCTTCTCTTCTCTTCTCTTCTCTTCTCTTCTCTTCTCTTCTCTTCTCTTCTCTTCTCTTCTCTTCTCTTCTCTTCTCTTCTCTTCTCTTCTCTTCTCTTCTCTTCTCTTCTCTTCTCTTCTCTTCTCTTCTCTTCTCTTTTCCCTTCCCTTCCCTTCCCTTCCCTTCCCTTCCCTTCCCTTCCCTTCCCTTCCCTTCCCTTCCCTTCCCTTCCCTTCCCTTCCCTTCCCTTCCCTTCCCTTCCCTTCCCTTCCCTTCCCTTCCCTTCCCTTCCCTTCCCTTCCCTTCCCTTCCCTTCCCTTCCCTTCCCTTCCCTTCCCTTCCCTTCCCTTCCCTTCCCTTCCCTTCCCTTCCCTTCCCTTCCCTCCTAAAAAAAAACATAAAATCCAGTTCTGTCATCGTAATTAATATAACTCCTCACTCTCAATAGCCTGGTTTTCACTTCACTGACTTAAATATGATTATTTCTGACTACTCTTTTCAAAAACTGTAACATTCCTTCCGTCCTGGAATCTCTCCTTTGGGAAAGCATGGGGCGGGATGGCTTCATCTACCTCCTCTGCTGCCATGCTCTGATCTGCTGTTCTAATTTGAACAAGAAGACACCATAAAGATCTCTACGCATTCATGATCATACTATAGGAACAATGAGATTTAAGCACATAGATCGTGGATTTTTATTAGAAGACTTGCTATCTGCTAAGACATGCTGAGGAAGTGAGGAATCTGAGTTCTGACCTTTTTTTTTTTTTTTTTTCTCATTTAGCAAACATAAATTAAGATATTGTTATCCTTGCTTTCTGCCCACACCTTTGTTAAATGTCATAGTTCCACCAGTAATAGAAGTAACGCAATGTTAATGCGCTGGTTCCTCAGCCACTGCTATTCACAGTCTTTGTCCTAAAGCACCCTCGGCAGATATTTATGTTAATGCCACTCTGGTTGGCAGTACCAGAGAAACGGGTATATATTTTATTTCTGACATGCCTATTTTGGGACTGTTAACTTCCCTGAAAGCATGAAGTGCAATATTGGTATCACTATCACCCCATGTCTGCTGTGTCCAAGAGAAGCTCTCACACTGTGCTCGTTAAAAGATAAACAGGGGGATAATGGGAAATTAAGTAGTTTTCATTTTGGCTTGAATGTTTTCATCCAGTTTCATTAGTCCTAGCAGGTGCTGGAAGACTGTGTTTTCATATAAAGGGTGCTTTCAGCATGTGTGACCACGTTGCCTTCGTATCATCAAAAAGATAGCATTACATCTTCATGATGCACAGTATAAATGTCTCCCAGATTTTTACTCTGACTTTCTTTTTTAATATGACCACTAAGTGATTTTATATGTAGACTGGGTGTTTTATATTTCATAGAGTCCTAGAATCATAGAATGGCTTGGGTTGGAAGGAACCTTAAAGATCACCCAGTTGCAGCCACCCTGGCATGGGCAGGGACACCTCCCACCAGACCTGGTTGCTCAAAGCCCCATACACCCTGGCCTTGAACACTTCCAGGGATGGGGCATCAGTGCTTCACCACCCTCAAAGTAAATTTCTTGCTAAAGTCTATTTTAAATCTACCCTACCTTTTTATTTTTTATTTATTTATTTATTTATTTAGTTAGTTAGTTAGTTAGTTAGTTAGTTAGTTAGTTAGTTTAAAGCCATTCCCCCTTGTCTTAACTTTGTACTCCCTGACAAAGAGTCATTTTGTTTTGTTTTGTTTTGTTTCATTCTTTTTGTTTTTCTTTGTTCACATCCAAATTGTACCAGTTAATTTTAACAGCCTGGTGTGTCACTGGCAGTGCTCTCCTTCATTACCTTGCCTGGTAAACTTGAATCACGTGCTGAAGGTCTGGTGCTTCTTTGTTGCGTATGTGGGAACAACTTTAAATAAACACAAGTGCTGAAAGATTTCATGTAGCTCCTGTTTCCAGAGAAACCAATTTCCTGTTGTCTGGGCATGTTCAAAAAGGGTAGGTCAATTGTAAACTAAGCATAAACTTTACTGCGGCTTTGTGCTAAATAAGAAAAAAAAAAAAAAGTTATGATTTAAAAGCTAATTGTGATAACAAAGTCTTAAAGCAAATTCTTTTAACAATGATATTGGTGAATGGGTGAGATGGTTTCTCCAGGGATAAAAGCAGAAACTTATGGGAATGTTCTCATTTTTCTGAGTTTTTCAGTTTCTCTGATTAATTTTCTCCCTTTTTTTTCTTCTTTTCTTCTTTTCTTTTCTTTTCTTTTCTTTTCTTTTCTTTTCTTTTCTTTTCTTTTCTTTTCTTTTCTTTTCTTTTCTTTTCTTTTCTTTTCTTTTCTTTTCTTTTCTTTTCTTTTCTTTTCTTTTCTTTTCTTTTCTTTTCTTTTCTTTTCTTTTCTTTTCTTCTTTTCTCCTCTATTTGAGTCTTTTTCCTTGGTTAGTTGTTTTTTGTTTGGTTAGTTTTTTTTGTTTGTTTGTTTGTTTGTTTGTTTTTCCCCCTCCTTCTCTCTCTCTTTTGTTAGTAGTGGAGTTTTTGTTTGATTTTGAGATATGCCTTGGGAATTTTCATGTTCATATATTGCTCATTTTTCCTTTCAACTTGGGAAGCAAAACATCTGAAAAGACTTTGTTAGTATGTGTCTTTTCCTTGGGATTTAGATTTAGATTTATTAGCTTTATCATGCTTTATGTACTTATGAACATATAATAATAAACTAAAATAATCTCACTTAAGGTAGATGGCCTTGGAAAGGAAAAGTGGTAAAAGACTGCTGAGACTCCTCAGAAGAGATATGGGCAGCAAAAGTTAAGACAAATTTGTTAGTATTGTTTTAGTTTTTTATTGTAAGCCTGTTGTGCATTCTGCACAACATGGGGACTGTAAGTCATGCTGACTCACTTCTGTCCTCTTTTGGCCATGTTTATCCACTTGCACATTCCCATTACTATCCTGTTGGTTATCCTTTGTGATTCTCTTTTTTTTTTTCTTGATGGTGCATCTTGTATCTTTGTTCACTTTTTCAGATTTTGTTGTTTCCCGACATTGCACATTTTCATCTGGAAAAGTGGTTCCTTCATGTTTTGGATGTATTTGAGAACCTAGTTCAAGATTCCTGTGAATTTCACTGATGGCTTTAACTATGAAAGCCGCACAATTGATTTTGTTTTTCGCCTGGCATAATGGCTCCCTCATCTGTGGCTCGTGATGCTTAGGGAGCATCTGGACCACACAGACTTCACTTGCTTGAGCGTTCTGAACTGACAGACCAGCTCCTTGGTGACGTGACCTTCTTACAGCATCTTGGTGATTTTTGATGGCCTTTTTTATGGCCTTGATTTTGGAAGCAGCAAAAGGCATTGTGCTTTTTGGTTGGCGCAACACTTCTTTCATCTGCGCCCCTTGAAATGGTTGGTCCGGATAGCCTTTTTCACACTTCTTTTCTCTTCTGAAGCAGACAGTTTCTGTGCATCTGGGAAACTGGTAAGACAAAATACACACGTTTAGAGACCAAAATCAAAGAAAGCCTTCAGCAGTATAGACAGAGATGCTGGCTGGTTAGGCTTAGTGCTGAATCAGAGTCATTCTGCTTCCAGATTCATACCCTGACTGATGGGAATTTCTCTGGTTTAGTTTACAGTAAGAGAAAAGTGTGTGCTTCCTGTGCCCTGAAGTTCTAGCATAGACACCTTTGTCATTTGAGCATCATACCACGCCAGCATAATTCCTCTGTTTCCTGATATAAAATGGTTGAGCTACAACTTCTAGCTAGGATTTTCAGAGATGGTGAAAACATGCTTTGTGTCCTTTAGTATTTCTGTGTCTTCTCCCACTTTCCTGTTGGAAGACGTCAAGGGGATGCGAGTTAGAAGCTACTGGTGGGAGACAGATAAGGTTTTAAGGGGACAGAAAGGATATGAAGAGGCAGCTCACTGGAAAGGGGTGCTGTTCTGGCAGTAGTGTTCTCCAGATGCTCTAGGGTAATTTTCTGTGGCACTGAAGGTTGTGAATTGCGAATTGTGCGCTGCTTAGCTGGTAGTTCAGCACACCATCATGCTTGGCAGTATATTGCACTTTCCATGTGCTCTTGTCTCCTTGCAAAACAAGGTTATTTGGCATAGTTGCACATGCTTTCCTCATGTTTCCAACATCACTAGAATCACAAGCGGGATATTGTAGGAATCATTTTCAACTGCAGAACCTTCCTGCACTCAACTTCCTGCCACCCAGGGTCTCAAAGCAGCTCTTCAGCTCCTTCACAGGGATGGAGAAAGGCTCAATCTGGCAAGCACCACCCAGGAGCTCCTCCTTGACCACATCTGCCCTCCCGTCATCTGCTGGATCTTTCTCCACAGTGCTGCCATGGCTGCTTTTCACTGGTGCCAGGGACCATGGGGCTGGTGGGAGTTGGAGCTCCAGGCTGGGTCTCAGAGCACTTCCAGACTCCCATCTCTCCTTGAAGAGCTTCACAGAGCCCTTTTGCAGGGTCAAGATGGACAGCTCCATCATGCCCTGTCAATGCAATAGGTAGATGATGACATACATGTAGCTTGTAATTGAATGAATTGGATGAGCTTCTGTCTCCATTGTTGGGTTGTTTAGAGTTTTTGTTTGTTTCTTTTTTTCTTTTCTGTTCTTTGTTTTGAGACAAATATTTAACCAGGATTTGAGTTGTCTGCAGTATTTTACTGGGGAGGGAGAAGCACAGGAGAAGAGCTAGGTTTCTGCAATCCAAGGATATTCATGAAGGAAATTCTGTTGTGACATCTACACTTGTCAGCAACGAATTTGAATTTAGACCTAAAGTTGGCTTTAAGCCATATCCCTACCTGCTCACAGTCACTTAAATCACTACAGCTCGCTTATGGCAATTCATTCTTAAATAAAATACTTGATGAAGATTGCATGTCTGAAACTTAGTAATTTGAATTGCTTCCTTTATTTTCTTTAAAAAAAAAAAAAAAAAAAGTAAGAAAGTTGGGGGAATATGAAAGACCAAAGAGACTTGGAGTTGGGCTTCAATGTCTTTTAACATTTCACACCGCCTTTGCTGACTGCACTTTTTAACCTTTGCTGGCCACTTGTAATGTTATCTTTTTAAAATGAAGGGGAGAAGAGACAAACTATGTACATTATGAGAGAAGGACCAACGTGTTGCCCAGGAACGCTGTGTAGTGGGTTTACGTGGCAAGGTTTTGATAGCAGGGGGCTACATGGGTGGTTTCTGTGAGAAGGATCTAGAAGCTGCCCCCATGTAAATCATTCAAGCCAATGTGTTTTCCAAACCACTGTAGCCCAGCCCCCAGGACCCAGAGGAAGGGACAGCACAAAAAAAACATCTGAGCCCTTAGTTTATGGCCAAGCTAGGAAGGGAAACAGGGGGATGCAAGAGAGAGGACTGGAAGCCACTTCAGTTCTTCCATCTATCTGGTGACTAATTTTGACCAGCCACATTAGTAGGGGATCTCTTCTCCAATGTAGACTCCCTGAATGTGCACGTGAGAGCTAGCTGCATGCTTCTGATATCATCACTTGAAGAGCTTTCAGTTTCTTCTGCAGGCAAACAGAGCCTCAAGTATCTGCAGCATCTAGTTATTTATTTATTTATTCATTTACTGCCCCCTTCATTCCTATATATCACATGAACAGTATCAGGCTTCATGCTAGGCAACCTATGTCCAAAAAAATGCATGAACTTGTGTATTTGTAAGGAGCTAATCTTACCACTGGGCTCTTCTTAGTTGAGTTTTCCTCTCGTGACACTGTTGCACTCATTACATGCCTGTTTAAAGGAAGGCAAATTTAAACATTCTCTTACTCACTGGTCTCATCTGATTAATGAACATGAAGCTTGATATACAATTCACAATATACATCTAAGAAAATCCTCATCCTACCTTGTCTGTCACAGTCGTGCTTCCAAGAAGTGAAGACCACAGGAAGATGCACCACCTTTTAACCTACCTGTCTGCATTATGGACACACAATCAGTCTACAGTTGCCACGTTACCATCTCCATCTGTGGGCATATGGAAACCAAGACAACCAAGTCAGCATCCTGGCTTTTCTTACCCAAAAAGATTGGCCAGAGACACCCCGGGGCAGAATTTGTTGTTGGTGCAACTCTCCTAGAAAAAACTTAGGGGCAATTTCTTGGGTGGACCGTTGCAGTAAATAATAAAAGCCCCCAAACAGAGAGAGCACTTGTTTTTTATTTTCATTCTCCATTACTTAGCTAATTTCAAATTCTCTCTTAGAGCTAACTGGCAGAAGCATTTGACCAGCTCTAGAATGCCATTCTTGGTTTTCTTTCATTTACAAAAGTTGGTGTTTTTGTTTGGTTGGTTGCTTTTAATATTTATGAGAAGCATCAAAATGTTGGGTAATTTACCTTTGGGGACATTCTCTCTTCCTGTAGTATGACAGAGTCTTCTGACTTTCAGGCTACAGCTCTTTGGCCAACAAAACTTTTGAAGGACTCTCTAATAGGCCAACCCATTCTTTCTAAATGGGAAATTAAGGGATAAATCCAATATGGACTTCTTTGGACCTTGAGAGAGAGAATCAGCAGGCAAAGTCATAAGTTTGTAGTTGCAATGCCATAACTGGAATACATAAAGCAACTCAGAGCTCAGCATCAGGTTGAAAGGTGATCCAGAAGAATGTGCTAATGTACCGTCTGTTGTGCATTTGCATTCAGCTGACAATTAATAAACATCCTTGGGAACAGGAGAAGAGGGCAGAAAGAGTTTTCCATTTGTTTCAACCAAAGCTCTGTTGTTTGAATTTAAGTAATTATTTCTGAGTTAGGTGTTGGAGTTCTGTAGATGTGCTGAGTTAGATGTACTACATTAATAATTGCTCCTGATTTAGCTGATGGGTTTCGGAATGGATTTCTGAGCAAGTGAAATAGAGCCATGAGAATGCTTAGGGGACTGGAGCATCGGTCTTATGAGGAAAAACTCAGGACTCTTTAGCCTAGAGAAGAGGAGATTGAGAGGAGATCTTATCAACCACTACAAACACCTGAGAGGACAATGTAAAGAGGATGGGGCCAAACTTTTCTCAGTGGTGACCAGTGATAGAAGAAAGGGTAATAGGTATAAATTGAACCACGGGAGGTTTCATCACTATATGAGGAAGAACTTCTTTACAGTTCAGGTGACAGAGCACTAGAACAGGCTGCCCAGAGAGGCTGTGGAGTCTATTCTTTGGAGGTATTCGAGCCCTGTCTGGATGCAATCCTATTTAACATGTTCTGGGTGATGCTGCTTGACCAGAGTGTTGGACTAGGTGATCTCTGGAGATCCTTTCTAACCACAACCATTCTGTGATTCTGTGATTCTGTAAAATGTCTGCATTTACTAGAGAGAACACTGTAACACATTTTCTTCTTTTCAAGACAGGAAGGTTGCAGATCCCTGGTTCCTGTCATTTTACTCTGACATAGGTGGACATTTCATCCTGTATAATGATCCCATGATAGCTTATATTAACAAAAGGGATGGAGTGTTCAAGGCCACATTTGAGTTGTACACTAAAACAGGACTGTTCACGCTCAACCTTTTCCCACCACTTCAAATGTCTCATTTCATCATAATGCTTCAGTGGGCCTGGTCTGTAGCAAAGGCCTTCTGGACTGTGTTGAAGGGAGAAATATCCCTGAAATATAAAGATACAGAAAGGTAAAATTGTTTGCTTGCAAACTGTTTGCTTGGGTTTTCTGTCTTTGGAAGTCAAAACATTTTGGCAAAACATTTTGGCTTGTGGGTCAAAAGCAGAGCAGTGACTTAAGAGTTGACAAAGAGACTGACTCGTGGATGGTAGAAGTACAGGTTTGTTTCCTTTCCCAGCAATGGGAAACCAATATGAGGCTTTCCCTTTCCAGTGTTTCTGACATTATTTGAGCTTAGATGTGGAATCTGTCTGCAATTACAGGATAGCACTGACTGAAAGTCCACGAGCAGTCATTGCAGAATCAAAGGGTGGATGAGGTTGGAAGGGACATCTGGAGGTCGTCTGGTCCACACCCCCTGCTCAAGCAGGGCCACCCAGCACATGTCCATGTCCATGCAACTTCAGTCTTTCTGGGCAATCTGTGCCAGTGCTCCAACCCATTCTCGGCTTACAGAAATGAGCACATCTGACTTACCATCCCAGCCCAAACCAGAAGTGTTTTCAGTCTGATTCCAGTCTCAGCTAACTGTAAATCTGCCATGGTCAAAAAAGTAATAGATCATTTATACTGGTGTTAGTAAGATCAAACATCTGCCTTGAAGCCCTTATTTTTGCACAGTTGCCTTGCAGGGAAAGACATTGTGTTCTTTAAACAGCCAAAATATGGAACTGGGGAATTTTGCCAGTGGGAGAGGTAGGAAGTTAGCAGGGGTAGGGGAAGTTATTATTATTCAGAATGCAGTACAACAGTAATGTACCATGGGGATGTTTCTGCTGTTTTATATTAACAGTATCTGAAAAAGCAAATATTTCCTTCGTGATATAAAAATGTAGCATTAGCAACAGGTTTCAGATGCAGTATGACAGTATCGCTGAAAAAGCAAATATTCCACTGAGAAGGACAACTCACGAAAGAAAAGATTTAAGTTACTTTACCTAAACAAGACCTTATAAACTGTTTTCAAGTCACCTTTTATTACTATTGATTTTATGGAGGAAAAAAAAAAAAAGAAAAAAAAAAAAAGTTACAGACTGACCAAAGTGGCTTTAATATCTGAGGGTTTTGTTGTTGTTACTGTTTTGTTTTAAAATGAAAAATAGAATAGCTCTATTCAGGGAATTATATTGATTGTTAATCTGTTTTGATTGCTGGAATACATGACCTACCAATTATGAAATTGTTATTCTGATAATCAGTTACTTATTAGTACAGTCTTTCTTGTTAGAGTAATCTGGTGTCCTTAGTGACATTTACAAAGTACAAGGGAATGCACTGAAGACAAGTGTAACATTTATTACAAATATGAAGATTATTATATGCTAAATAATACTGATGTTTTATTTTACTTCTTGTAAGTAGCATCTGAGTCCTTGATGTTTTAAATATTTAGTAAATTCTCATCATTTTTTGAATATGATTGTTCTGTATTCAACAGCTTTATCAACACTAACTTACACAAAGGTATATTGTATTAGATGCATGTGTGTGTTTTTAATAATAGAAATATACTTTTCAGAGATATTTTAATAGATCATTCTAAGATTTTGTAATCAGCTTGTAACATTTTAATCTGTGCTCCTAAAGTAGTACTTTACAGACATTTTTGGCTTTCTGAAGTCTGTTTAAAGTAGATGTTATCCATATTTTATAGGCATGGATCCTTGCCAGGTCCACACAGTTAATCAGTCTTGTGTCTGATGACAAATAACATTTGCAATTCACACTGCAATGTTGAATGATGTGAACACATAGATCCATTTTCCCCCTTAGTTTATACTGCATGAAACAATGCAAGATTGTGATTGTATTTCCTGCCTGAAAGCCTCCTAAAATAAACCTTAGCTGTCCCTAGAAATGTTCCTGAAAACCTGTCATTGTTTGCACTTCCTTATCATCCCTTATATTTAGATTCTGTACTTTACTTATTTAGATTCAATATTAAACCACTTCATGGCAAACTGTGTAACTGTACCCCAGCCTCTTTCAAGAAGCTGAAATATTAAATATAGTGATCGACACTGGTGCAGTACACACAGGATCTTTTACTGAAAGTGGGAAAAATGTGAACAGGAATCTTAGTCTCTGATGATCCTTCTTACAGGACTGGGGACTAGAGTGATAAGTCTGTATAGGAGTGTTACCTAGAAAATTTGGAAGTGTTAGACTAAATGTTTTCTAGCACATTATTCTTCAGGACTCCTTACTTCCTTGGAAGTTCCCATTCATTTTTCTACATTGTGAATCAAAAAAAAAAAAAAAAAAAAAAAAGATTTTTTTTGTTTTGTTTTGTTTTTCCCCTATTGTCCTGGAATTATGGGCAGGAGAACAGGTCCTAGCAAGGTACAGATACAGAGTAGAGGGCAATAGGTCTCCTGTCAGAAACTGAACTTCTTCCTGAATGGGCTGTTGTGAAGTGTTTTGCAAAAAAGATATCCCAATGTCTGGCACAAAGGTACTAAAGTTCACCTCTACCCTTCCTTAGGAAGTTCTTCTTGATGCCCTGCAGACAGAGCTGGAGGACATTAGAAGCAATGGGACCTTCCTTGATCTGTAAGGCTTGTGCTGCCTTACAGAAGACAATCTGGACAAAGATAATGTTCGTACTCTTTAAGATATCAGAGTTGAAATAGGATGTCATGATTATTTTCAGGAAGACTAACTGTTGTTGATAGACTATTTAAACAGCCTGGTTTGGAGGCAAATGCACAAGCACCTTTACCTCCTCCATAAGCTTCTTTCTCTGAACGGAAATATTCAATATATTTGTTATTTTTTTATACACTAAATTTTCAGAAGCACTACAACTGAGATCTAATATTTATTTTTCACTCTACTCAATATTAAGTCCAGTCCAGTTCAGGAAAGTCCTTACTTGTTAAGAAACAACTTCTAAAATATTTTTGAAGGACATGTGCAAAGAGTCAGGACAGCTGCTTGTTGAAAACAAGGATGTCTGGAGTCATGTTGTCTGGATGGCTCCCTTTCACACTGCATTGTGGGTCAATGAGATTGCTGAAACTGTACGGTATAGAAGGCTTTCTGAGCATAATAAAAGTGGCTTATTTGCAGTAACTATTTTCTCAAAAATACATTCATTAAAATGAAGTGGCTGAGTAAGACTGTGATTAAAAACATTAATTTAATATGCATGGTTATCACAGCCTACACTGTAAAACATTTAGTATAAGAATCTAGTGAAATGACACTTGACTATCAATAAAAATAAGATCAAAGTCTGTGTCACATGCTCACTCCTTCAGTCCAAATTAAGTTATCAGCACTTTCCTTAACAAACAGCAACCTTCACTGACTTTAGTGATCAATTAATAAGAAATCAATTATTTTGAGAAAAGAAAGAATAAAGTCAAATTAAATGTGAAGCCTTTGTAGACTTCTGTTGCATGAGACTTTGTAGTTGGAGTCTGTACCATTAATTACAATTTTATTTCTTTATAATATTCTTTTAAAAATATAATAATTTCAAAAGTTTTCTGTTTCCTTCTATGTCCTTCTGGTTTTAAATGTCTAAGTATATCAGAGTATTGTTATATCCATAATAGTCACCTGAAATGTCCATATATTTTAAGAGGTAATTCCTACCTTGTTTTAGGAGACAAAATGAGCATAGTCAGATAGACATAAATCAAGAAAATACAAACTTAACGTCATCTTATTTAGAGGGTGAGAGGCATAACATATGACATAAAAACCAAATACTGTGACATATATTTATCTATATTATTGATGGACAAGATCTGTTGTGGATATTAAAATTAGTAACACTAAATGAGATCAGTAGGCATAAAAGGGCAAGGATGTGCAATAGCATGGTAGGTCAGTGAAATGTTAGGAAAAAAAAAGAGCAGAAGAGGATATGGTTCTGTACAAAACTATTGCTGGAAGTATAAGAGGTCCTGTCTGGATTACATTATAGCTCTTGAGTAGGCTTTTCTGGTCAGGCTGAGACATAGAAAAGATTTGTCATATGTCAATGAGAAACATGAAAACTACTGAGAATTTGGTCACTATGGAACACTGCAGACTCCCACTTGTCTGTCCGTGCTAATAACAATAAGTTCCAGTTACTCTGCTTTTGTCACCCAATAGTTGACAGCGCAACAAGAGCTGATTGTCTTGAGCTTATTTCAGAATTGATTACAGAAATAAATACAGAAAACAGACTGAATGTTCATGAGTTTATTCAGTTTAAATTAAATGGAAGGATAAACAAAAATAGGTCTTTAACTAAAGACTTTAATTTTGAAAAGGGAAGACTTAGAAAGACTAAGAAAACTAATTAGTGAAGTCAACTGAAATGAAGAGCTAGAGGATTTGAATATAGACAAGACTTGGAATGTAGAGGAGGCTGACCTCAAATACATACAAGACCTTTGAACAAATTTTGAAAGAAAGAATAATTAGTTAAATGAGAAACGCACCATGGGTTGACTAAGGTTTATCATGCTAAGGTTATTTCTTTCCTTATGAGATGACTATTTTTCTGAAAAATAAATAAATAAATAAATAAATAAAGCAAATAGCTTTCTAAAAACAAAGAAAATTTGATTTGCCAGGATTTCAGAAAAGCAGTTAATATGGTGTCACATAAGAAATTATTAAGTAAACCTTAGAAAATGAGGATTAATAAAAGAAATGTGGGCTAGTGGACCATAAAAGACTCTAGCTAACAATAGCAGGCTTTGTTAAAAGGACACTATTGGCCTAAAAGGGATGTTTTTAATATAGCTAACAAGTATCATTATTCAGACAAATTGTGTTCAATATTTTCTTTAATGATGTTAGTGTAAAATACAGAAGATAGATGAATTTTTAGTTCAAATAGTGAATAGAATATCATAAAAGTGTATGAGTGAGATGGAACATAATATTATCTAATAAAAAATATAACATTGCTTTTGACTAAATATTTCTGGTATAATTGAGAAGCTCATCAGCTTGAAACATTAGAGGACAGAAAACAGCATGGACTAACTAAATTGGTGAGACCATGTCTGGAATTTTATGCACAATGGTGGTCATGAATATTTAAGAAGATAAATTTGAACTGTGTTAGGAACAGAGAAGGATATCCTCCTACAGAATGTGTTAGGAAACTATTTTTATGGGAAAAGAAAAAAAAAAAAAAAAAAAAAAAAAAAAAAAGAAACATCCTGAAACAAATAAAAATTGAAGTGTTGATAAATGATCACTTTGTTTCAAGGTGCAAACTCAAAGGTGGTAAAAGAGATACTTTACTGAAAGAGCAATCTTGGCAAAAGAGCAAATGGGAATAAATTGGCCATGAACAGATGTTGGCTGGAAATTGGAAGATGTGCCTTATTACTCAGAGGTGCTAGACCAGTGTTTCAGAGGATAGGGTAAGGTTAAAACCTGAATTTTATATAAAGCTGGAAGCCTTATGAAAGTGAACAGGATCTCAGTATCTACAAGAAGAGTGGATTGTATTCAATAACTTTCAGTCATCTCCTGCATTACATATACAAACAGAAATGCAGATAATCATTTTGCATCTTCGTTGAATACCTAGCTTTTTTTTTTTTTTTAACCTATATTTCTATAAACTTTACAAAGCAGAAACATTAAATTATTCCTACCAATATTTCTGCATAGTAGCTATATAATGTTCAAAGTAGTCTGTTAACATATCTGGCATACTGACATCCCTAGAGACAGAAATATATTGTTTTTAGTTTCCCAAAGACACAAAGAGTCTCATATTATATTATAACCTTGTGGCAAAATTAAACAAGAGGTCCACAAATCTTGGATCATAATTTTTCATTTTTCATTGAAAACCCTGAACTTTTTTTTTTTTCTTTTTTTTTTTATGAAAAGGGTGTGGATGGTTAAGAAAAATATTGGCATAACCATATTTTCCTAAATAGAGATTCTTTGAAACCAGATTATGTTACTTCTATTCATTTTGTATGTTCTGTGGCAACATTATCCAAACATTATTCATTGTTATGCTCAGAAAGTAAGAGTACAAAGTTTATGGATAGGTAAGCAGGTGATGCTAATTCCAAATAGTAATAAAATTATAGGTATGTAAACCCAAGATAATCTCATTAAAGTCATAAACTTAGAAGGATATTGAAGACCAGATGGAAATCCAAATAGGAAAATCTATAATAGGACATAAGGATGCAAATTACCCAGAGCAGAGTTTTTCCACATTTAAATGTAGTTCCTTATGTCATAAAAAGATATATACATAAAATACAATCTGTTAAAGTACTTGTATTGAAATCAGAATTTCTAAATAGATGTACTTTGAATGCTTCCAAATTAATGAATATGTATGGAATTGTTACCTTTCATGCAAAGTTTCAATGGAAAATGTCAGACATCATATGATGTGTAGAATCAGAATTTCACTTTTAATATGTCTTTAGCTTTTCAGAGGTTTTGTACCTATGTACATGCATGAACATAAAAGTATGTTCACTGAACAGTTAATTCAATACAGAATATTAAAAGAACTTTGATGTAATTACAGATCAATAGGAGACTTCCTGTTTATGTCAGTAACCAATATTGTCCTTCTATTATTCTCTCTTGAGAGTAGTAGGTAGTAGAAAACAAACTGGAAGGATTTGAATTTGATGGGGGCAAAATTTGGTCAATGAAGTGTAGAAAGAACTTTCATCCTGGCTTTAGAGATCCATCTGTTCTCCTCTTAATTGCAGTATTAGAAAAAAAAAAAAAAAAAAAAAAAAAAAAAAAAAAAAACCAACCAAACAAAAAAAAACAACACACATCTACCCTGAAGTCCCTTTATCACTATCATAAGTCTTCTTTGAGTAGAGTAGAACAAAGTAGAGTAGGAAAGGATAGGATAGGATAGGATAGGATAGGATAGGATAGGATAGGATAGGATAGGATAGGATAGGATAGGATAGGATAGCCCAGTTGGAAAGGATATTCAAACATCACCTAGTCCAACTGCTTGAACTCTTCAGAGCTAACCACAAGTTAAATTATTAAGGATATTATCCCAATGCTTTTTGAACACTGATTGACATTGGGCATCAGCCACCTCTAGCAAGCCTGTTCCAACTTTTGACCACCCTCACAGTAAAGACATTTTTTCTAATATCCAGTCTGATCCTGCCCTGGTGCAGTTTTGTGCCATTCTCCTATATCCTGTGATGTGGGAGAATTACTCCCTGATTACCAGGGAGAAGAAACCATCACTTCCATCTCTGCTTCCCCTTCTCAGGCAGTTGTGCAAAACCATGACGTTGTCTCTCAGCTTTCTCTTCTCCAAAGTAGACAAACTTAAGCCTCTCCTCATAAGAATTATATATCTTAATATCTTAGTATCGTAGATTAGTATATCGAGATGTAATTAGTATCTTAGATTTCAGACTTGTGCCCTATGGCTTTGTTCACAGCTCCACTCCAACAGGCATAGTGTGTTTTTCATCTTTGCTGTGGAAAACATGCTTGGAGAAAGAACAGTGAAGACTGACAAAGCCTACTAGGCTACAGAAGTGGATTAGGATGTCTGCTGTAGGAACAAGTGTTTCCTCTGAATCAGTGTCTACCTCTATGTTCCCAATCAGAAAAGCATGCTTGTATCATTTATAGACCATATGTAGCAGTAAGGCACAGCCAGGTGTTTGAATGTAACCCTATGTATCATAAAAGAAACAATAAAAGAGCATATGCATTACCTCTCTTAAAGGCAGAGAACAAGGTGAAAGCAGAAATAAGCACCACAATGTGTTATTCACACACTGAATAGTATGTACAATGTTATTCTGTGGAGTACTCCAGGGGAGAAAACAAACATTGTTTCTATGTACTTTTGTTTTGTTTTCAAGAAAATATTGGCATCCAGCAATGCAGAGACAGTCTTTAGCAGCTATATTCTGCTAAATGCTATATTTAGCATTACTGAAAACTTGAACATTTAATAGTGGCTCAAGTTTTAGTAGTATGGAAACACTTGCTCTGACTTCCTTTCCTAGGCACACTGGCTAGCTCTGTCCTGGTGAGCATCAGCTCACCCTCAATAGCATTTTGCATATAGCATTGCAGCAAAAAGAATCTATGATTTAGGATAAAAATGTCAAGTGTAAATCTTTAGCCAGTTTTATGCTTCCTTTCCTTCTGCTGCATCTAAGTTACCTATTTTAAAGAAGTCTCCTATGGCAGTCTGGCACAAGGCAAAAAAGAGCAGCTGGCAATCCCTAACCATCAGAAAAATCCCCATGGTCCTTCCAAATTAATTAATCCCAAGATATCCTTTAAATATGCTGCTTTATGCTAAGGTCAGCTTGGTTTTCGGTCAGCCTGCAAACCATGATAGCAAATAGCTGTCTTGAAAGAGCTTGTCTTACTGTTGTAATCTGATCTTGTTCCAGTTTTAGGCAGGTAAAAGTGGAGAGATGCTTCCAAGTGAAAAATAACTAGATTTCTCATAAAGTGAGTTAAAAAAAAAAAAAAAAAAAAAAAAGTTTTTAAAAAGAGAAATTTAAACATTTCTCATAAAGTGAGTTTCAAAGAAGCTTGGAAACTTATTCAGAAACGTATTTCTTAATTGTTTGGGGACTGGAGAGGGGAATGAAGATTGCAGTGAGTATTTGTGATTACTAGGCAAATTTTTAAAAATACTTTTAAGTCTCATTTCATATTTTAAGGATGAAATTACAAACTACCTCTATTGCAAAGCTGATTGATAGTAGAAAGTGTGTATTTTAGACTAAACATGGCTCTCCTTCTTACAGTAGGATTGCTTTTAGAAAACAGTCAGCATGGGGCATGGAGAGCATTCAAAAATGAGCTGCCAGATTCTGACCTCACTGTTTTTTCTCCAGCACAAGCTCCAGTGGAGTTACCAGAAGTCAGTGGGGCTACTTGAAATTTACACCAGAGGATATAACTTTGGAAGCTAGCCGTTGCTTGAGTAGTATCTTCTGAAGCAATGTTTCTATTCTAGTTGCTTTCTGAAGCTGATGTTCTTGTGGTTGTGGGGATTAGAAGGCTACCCTAACTTTGCTTCAACTAAAATTTGTTTTCAAGCAAAAGTGGAATGCTAAGTAGTAATAATTCTTTGTCTGTTTTGGGGTTTCACATCCTTTTGTTAAGTCCAAAGCGATGTTGGATTCTGTTCCAAGACCTAAATATAGAAAGGGCTATTTCCAAATCAAAGAACGATGTACAGCAAAGCAGTTAAAACCAGGTTGCACCCTGGTTCTTCTGAAAGGGTTGTCTGGACTAAGCCAGTAATCTTTGCAAGTTGTTCATTCTAAGAGCTTTGTAATATTAATTTAATGAAATACAGTGAATAATTATAGATATATATATTTTACCCAGTTATTTCAATCGAATCTTTCTAAATGCTCATATATATATTTCCTCCAAGTTTAAAGATAAAGAGGATGCCAAATAATATTTCCTTCACCTAAAATCCTGTGAGTCAAGGAAACATGAAATAATCTTATTGGTCATTAAGATCAATACTTACATAATATTAGTAAAGGTCACTGATTTCCCTTGCAGAACAAAAATGAAGATTTTCAAATTTTGAACAGTAAAGTAAAAGGATTGTGTTTTTTGGTTTTGTTTGTTTGTTTGTTACCATTTTCATAATTTGTGAACTCTATTTTGTTAGTTATGATTGGTGGAGCCTGAGGAGAAGTCGAGTATTGTTGTTATAGTGTGAGGTCCCAAGTTAAGCAAAGTTTTCTTCTCTATGAAAGTGCCTCACTGATTTGGGTGCTGGTTCTCAGGTAAGAGAGTAGTGGGCCTGAGAGTAAGCTGTGAAAATTAGTCACTCTGCAGAACTCACAAGTGCATTTTTAACACTTACCTGTATGAATTCACACTCACATATACTCCACACTTGAAAACTCAGAAAATTATAGAGGCAAAACTGCCTGCTATGTAAGTGTTAAATTTCCCATGAAGGATTTAAGGATGTAAGTGAATACTTTAGACCAAGTGTCATGTATTTACAGAGTTTATCTTCTCTGAAAGCCACTGGTGAACAGTTCAGAACAGACAAATAACCTCAGTGTGGAATTTTAAAATCAGTGTTTAAATTCAGTTTCTTTAACCTTTATTTCTTTCTCTCTTTACCTTAAGATTCCATTTATAGCACATGTAGACAAAAGTATTATTTTTTCTTTTTAAAAAAGAAAGAAATCTGGGATAATTGAAACATTTGCTCTAGTTACTTGTAAGAGTATTTTTATAATATTAGATTCATCTGAATATTTTAATAGGATTCATGTTTGTTACTGTGCTTACTTGCTTTGTCACATAGTACTTTTTAATAACTGGCTGCATGGAAAGACACATCTAAACAAAGTTGATATTAAAATACATACCTAATTTTACTCTTCTGTATCCAGTTTGATGTGGTTATTTTGACATCCAACATGACCGGCTCATTGAAGTTGATATATAGAATAGGTCTTTCCACTCCTCCTGTCAGTTCCTTCCCCAGCTGAACTGAATAGTAACAAGATAAACTGAGCTTCTCAGACTTACATTCAAACTTTCTGTATGGTGGGATGTAGCAGAGCTATAAGTTCCTCATTTCCCCAAAATTAAATGAAATCATATATTTCTGGAAACACATGTACATATTTTTCGTTATACAGGGACAGTAGTGGTTCAGAAAAGCCTCCTCTTCTTTTAATAAAGTTTTTGATATTTCTCCCTATACAAGCTCTTTTTTTACTGAGGTCAAACTGAGGATGAACATAGGAACAATGATTCTTAGAATGCATTCTTTTAGTTTTACTTTCTTAAATGGTACTATATGTGGATCAGTAATTCTGTCTTTCTCCCTTCTCCAAATCACAGTGAGGTCTAATAAATGTGCAGATATTAGACCATTTAGAATGGCTGACCTTTAGCAGAGATTGTACTTTTCTGTGGTAATTAAGAGAACTGGATATTAAACTTAGTTTAAACCATATTCATGGAAATAAAATGCATTAATGTTTGAATTCATTCATGATGCAAGAGTGTGGTTGAGAATTCTGGTTGAATTTACTAGGAAGAAATAGATGTTGCTCATCAGTATTGAGCACAATGATGGCTTAAGCTTTTTTTTTTTTTTTTTTTTTTTTTACTTTGCAACAGGCTCAGAACATAGTTTGTTCAGTTAGTGCATGCTCATGCAAGCCCTGCCAGGTGCCAGCTGTTAATTTCTTAGGATGTGCTAACTCCCCTGCTTGAAATCATGGAAGTGTAACCTGTCTTTTAAACTGCACACAGGTGTGTGTTTCTAGCCTTGTTACTCAAGAATAAGTGATTGTATTTCAGAAATAAGTAATAGAGGTGAGGCTGCACCATCAACTCAGTTTTGAAAGTAAGTAGCGCAGCCAGTGGATCTATCCTAAAGCTATTCCTTCACCTGGACAGAAATAGCAAAAATTCTTAATTTTGCCATGGAATAAGAAAAAGTCATGAGAAAGCATTAAAAAGAGGTTAAAAAGTGTTTTGGTTTGGTTTGTGTGTGTGTTTCTTTGTTTGTTTTTAATGATTTATTGTTATTATTTAATAATCTGAAGTATTCAACATATCTGATACCTAAGAAAATTAAGACAGGGAGTGGTGAGGCTTGTCAGACCTACTTGTTGGATGAGCTGCTGGATCTTTTTCTGTGAGCAAGTTTGTTTGCTCCAAATGGCCATAGACCCACACATTCATGGATTTGCAGACTAGAGGTGGTCATTTCAAACGTCTTCTGAGGCAAACCACATGACACAAACCCCAGACTTTCACTTTCAAATGGTTCTTGCTTGAACCTTTTTAATTCTTGAAGAATTACACCCTACTTTCAATGTCTCAAAGGCTTCATATGTAAGAAAACCTGTAATATAAAGTTCTCTCTCTCTACTCACGATTCTTGGTTGTTCCCTCTAAAAGCTCATTTAAACCTGTTTCATTTAAACCTTTTTGCCTGTTTCAGTTATAATAAATATACTAAGCAAATTCATCACCGAAATGCCGTTAGGGAATCAATGTAAAAGAGTTGCATTCCTTGCAGGAAAAAATGTTGAGAACAGTGTTGAAAAGACAGAAATTAATTAGGTGAATTAGGTGAGGTCAGCTGACTCACTTCATGTACTACCAGACTCTTTAAAGTTTTATTCAAACATTCTGAAATCAATATAAAGGAGATAAATGTTTGAAGGAAGTTCTGAGTTATTAGATGAGATGCTGAAGCAAGTCCTCACAAAGTTGCCACTTTTGAGGGACATTTACACTTGTTGTTCCACACAGGTTGGACTGGTCCTGCCTTGCAGTTGCCTTGTATGAGCATTTGGTTGAGCTTTCTCTCTCCCACAATAAATCTTTAAGAGCATTGTCCTTGCCAAGAGCTTGCCATCTCCAAGGCCACTCGGTAGCCAGGGAAGGTACTGTTGGAATGACACTGCACCAGGTGGCAGTGGCACCCAAATGCATGAATGCTCAGAGAAAGCTATGGATAGATCCAACACAGAAAATTAAGTGAGACAGGGAACTGTAAGAAGGGAGTAGATTCAACAGAGGTTCTCTGAGTCCTCTGTGATTTTCCTTTTGCAAACAGTAAGTTTTGAGAGAAAGTTTCCAATCTGTGATTTTCATGGGTTGAAGGTTTTAGTCTATAATTCCTGTTTTTCTCAGCCTGGATGAGTCAGGCTAAAATAGTACTACAGCTAAGATAGATAGCTCAGCTAAACCAATTAGTCTCAGTAATACTTGTTGAAGCTTTATGTGTTGGCATGTTGACTAAGAATTATTCATACTTGTGGCACACATAAGAGCTGTGTAACTTTCAGTCAACTTGTATTTCAAACTTCTTTCAAATAGGACCCTATAAAACATAAAAATGCTTTTTCAAGTAAGTGGTTAGAAACAAGTATAGTAAAAGGAAAAATTGATTATTTATTTATTTATTTATTTTTATGCAGACACACAAAGAAAGTGAAATAACCTTGAAAGGAAGAGAATGCTGTCCTTAGACCTTCTGTTAGCATAAACATAGAAACAGGAAAACCACATGAAGCTACAAATGGTCTTGTTTTTTTGTTTTGTTTTTTGTTTTGTTTTTTGGCAGTTCTCACAGGCAAGTGTAAGTCTGTGAATAAAGGTACAGTGAACATTGGTAAAAATGGGTGGAAAGTACTTCCTTATTTTTTTTCTCTTTTTTTCCCTTTCCTCCTTCTCTCCTACCTCCCTGACTTTCTTTCTTTCCTCCTGTCGTCCTCTCCTTTCCCTTTTTCCTTTTTTTCCTTTCATCCAATTTTTTTCCTTTTTTCTCTCTTTCTTTCTTTTTCACCTGTTTAGTTATGGAAATAAATATTAATTTTTAATTTGAAACCATAACAACTTTTTATGAAATCACAAGGAATAAGTAAAAGGAAAAAAAGTGCCAAAATATTAACTGAAATATTGAGAAGATACTATTTCAAAGTTATGTTTGTATTTAGGAAAAACAAACTAACATATTTTAAGCAGGTATTAAACTAGCTAACAAACAAACAAACAAAAACAGTTATATGCCTGGAAAACAAAAAACATTTCACTTTGGGTCACATGAAGTGTTTTAGCCACACTATGTAAACATTGATTTATACAATATGTACATTTATATACACATTTTTTTCCACTTCATTCATAAGAAGTCAGTTCTTTGCACAGTTCTAATCAAAATTCTAGCTCTGTGCTTTCTTGCTCTATTTCCCATCTTTTCTTTCCATCCTCACAGAGCAAATACTAAGAGTTTGCTATAGGTCCATTTATATTTACATATTTTCATTGCTGGTTCACTATACTCTGTTATTTCTAAATGTAAAAAATCATTTCTAATCCAAAATCTGAAGGTCACTAATGTAAAAATTAGTCACTAATAAAAAGCTTATTTGTGTTCCATAAGAGATGAAACATAGTTGACTTCCGTAGCAGATAAACTGAATATAAATGCCTCATTAATCTTAGACATATTGAAGTAAGTACCCAATAATAGCTGACAATATAGAAAAATAGCCCTGGAAAGGAAGGCACATAAAAATTAGACAATGCTTATTATCATAAAGTGATGTTATGTATTCTACCGACTAAGTGTTATATGAGCACAATTCCAATATTTTGCTTAAAAAAAATGTTTTTTTTTTTACAAAAGAAAAAAAAAAAAAAGTTTTACTGAGCAAATAATTTCATGTAAACAGTGAGATTTATTACAGAAGCTATACCAAAAGTTCTCCCAGAACAATGCTCAGCGCCTTATTAATTTTCAAAGAAAGAGGTGTTAGGTTATATATTCAAACAGAAAGTGTCCTTCCAGGACATGGTGTTTCTGCATCGTTGCCTTGTATTTTATTGCTGGCATCCCCAGGTTCTTCAGCAATGCACTGAAAATGCTCCAGGAAGCCTGAGCAGTTCTCACAGTCAAGCTGGACTCTAAGTAACAGCCTGACACAAAATTTGTGCCACCATCAAATGTGCAGAAAGCAGCCCCCTGTCTGATGGTAGGAATCTGCAGATGATTTAGTGTCCATTTCAGTGAACTGAACAAATCAATTGATCATGGTTTTGCATAATTGCATATAAGTTGGAGATGAAAACTTATCCATTACAGTTGTTAGTGTTATCTAGTGCAAGATAAATGGAAGTTTTCACATGAAAACTTGAGGATTTTGATATTTTCATTCATTATGTTTGGAATGAGAAGTCAAAGTTTAAGTTTGAGTTTTATTTGTGAATATTTCAATAAAATACGAAATGCTCAGTATTAAATAAATGAAATAACACATGAAAGTCAAAATGAATAATACAGACGAAACAGTAAAATCATAATTCTTCATTTCCACATATTTGTTGCAAATTTTAAAATTGACTTGTTCTGACAATGCACTTTGATTTTAATGAAGCTGTCTTTCCAGTTGAAGGATCTTCCTCTGTAATAATTAAGATCCTCTTAGTTTTCCAGCTAAATTACACTAGAGAGTTGCTTATTCTATCAAAGTGTTTCTTTTGAATGAAAGGAAACAAAAACAAGAGAAAAGAGAAGAAAAGAGAAGAGAAGAGAAGAGAAGAGAAGAGAAGAGAAGAGAAGAGAAGAGAAGAGAAGAGAAGAGAAGAGAAGAGAAGAGAAGAGAAGAGAAGAGAAGAGAAGAGAAGAGAAGAGAAGAGAAGAGAAGAGAAGAGAAGAGAAGAGAAGAGAAGAGAAGAGAAGAGAAGAGAAGAGAAGAGAAGAGAAGAGAAACGAAAAGAAACGAAAAGAAACGAAACGAAACGAAACGAAACGAAACGAAAAGAAAAGAAAAGAAAAGAAAAGAAACGAAACGAAACGAAACGAAACGAAACGAAACGAAAAGAAAAGAAAAGAAAAGAAAAGAAAAGAAAAGAAAAGAAAAGAAAAGAAAAGAAAAGAAAAGAAAAGAAATCAGTTTCAAAAAATCAAAAAAAGCTTCAAAAAGCTTTGTCTCTAAACTGGGATAAAAAAATCTTGGATGAAATCAAGACCACTTCTTAATGTCTCTCAATCAAAAAGCCCAAACCCGACAAGCTATTCTTATCCTGAAATTGAGAAAATATATATTTAAAAAAAAAAATACTTTGGCCTCCTAAGTAAACAATAGCCTCTGCCTATTGCATCATCACATTGTGATTAGATTTATTACAGCTGCATGCTCTTGGTTTGAGTGAGTGAAATATGTGCTGTCATTTTAATTGGCTTATGTGTCATGCTGAGTTCACCAATGCATTAGAGCCTGCATTGTCCTGGTGCTGAAGTATATGTTTCCTTTAAAAAGATGAGCCAGTCCAATGCAATCTTTCAGAAATATTCCAATGCAATGAGTGGCAACATTTTCTAAATCAGATTGGAGACTTAAGCCATCAACAAAGTAACTATTACCTCCTGCATTTCCCCTCCCTCTCATCATATCTGAGAAATCCCTGTTGAAGTATGTCCTTTCAGTTCTGGTGCAAAACCTGCCCATCAAGAAGCACAAATTCTCCTTTTATTTCTGCCACAGGCTTCAGACTATTTCTGGCTACTCAAATAATGAATAACACCAGGCAGCTCATTTCATCTGTCTGTGTCTTTATATAGCAATTCTGTGAATAGAAGGAATAGTTCTTAACCCATCTTCAAGATTTCTGAATGAGGTCAGAAATGACCACCATGAGCATAATTTGCAATGAATGTTATGGATACTCAGAAATCACATATATAGCAATGTAAAATCACGTTTGCTCATAGTATAGATGTTCTTTCATGTCCCTCACATCCACCATATCAAGGTGGTTATGGAATTTGAATTCACATCTGAATGATCTGATTTTTGTTGTCTTTTCCATCTGCATACAATATGAGGTCTTTTCTAAAGTTATTGTGAAAACTGATCAAGTCTAAATAGGAATAAAACAGTCAAAAACAGTTAAAAGTGCAAGATTTAATGGAGACTGAAACCAACTGATGAATTGGATTATCATTTTTGAGTTATTACAGCCAAGTGAGGGGAAGGACTCACTTGGGGAGGGGAGATGAGAGATGTTCTTATTAATACCAGATGTACTCTGCATGTCTGTAAAGAGCTTTACAAACTTCTATTTGTATTACATTATCTGTTGAATTTTCCAAGTGGATAGTGAGAAGTAAATCATAAAAATAAAAGTATACATTCATATATCTATTTTTTTAAATTGTTAGTAACAAACAAATTTTTAGACAAATTCCTAGAAGAGATAATTGACGATAGTGGAAGCCCTGATTAATATAACAGATGCATTTTATTGTCTTGTTATCTTAGGAGAAGGGGATGACCATGTATTTCAATCATGTGACAGTAAATAGGAATAAATAAATAAATAGGAATAAATAAATACGTAGAATTCAGATATTTGTCTGAATATAGACTGATCCATGGTCTGACATCCTGTCTGGTCAGATGAGATAATCTGAATTGTCTTTGTCTGTCCTGTTGAGTTTGAGTTTCCCTTTGTTTGAAATCAGTAGACTTGCATGGATAGGAAAGTCCTGTCTGCACCCTCAGGATATCTATTATATGGGGAACTTCAGAACAAAACAAAAGTTAAGTCTTTCTCTTTCTGTGTTACCTTCTAATTTCAGAGCATCTCTTTATTTCTTCTCTTTTCTTTTTTTTTTTTTTTTTTTAGGAAGAGAGTTCAGTTTTGATGTTGATGTGCTCTAGACATAGCTTTGGCTGTGCTGCTGATTGCAGGATTTATAAAAATATATACTTGTGTGGAGCAGATGGTTTTAAGAACTTTCTTTTATTAAATATCTTAAGTCAATGAAATAACATGGAGTGATATTTATTCTACAGGCTATGTATAATATGTCCATAAAGTGAGCACTGAAATTAAATACAATAATGGGTATAACCTGTCAAAAGGTTATAACAGTATAATATTTTGTGTAGAACTGTTTTGGGTACTTTTTCTTTTCTTTCTGATTATTAGTGGTAGGATTAATTTTAAAATATACTTTAAAAAAAGTCTTGGTTCCTGATGGTTTCTAATTCCACTGTCTCTTTTGCAGGTGGCATAGAATGAGATTGTTTTCTTCCAAAAATATAAAAATTATTAATAAAAATGTCCTACTGTTTGCTTTAGACAGAAACTCAATTATCATGTACAAAATTTGAATTGCTGTTACATAGTTTTGGACAAAGGGTAAATTATGTCTTAAATTAAAGAGAAATTGCATGCATTAACAGGACACATTTGCATCGTTGAGCTTTCTAATGCCAAGGAAATATTAGAAATTGTGTATTATAATCAAGTTGCATATGATGCAATCTACAGTGGCAAATTTTATTTTTGGTTATGTTGCTGAGTACTGCAAATGGCTTGGTCCTGAACTGTGGAAGTTATGTGGAAATTATGAGTAAAGGAACCCAAATCTGGCTATAGATAACAGCCATGAAAGAGTCCCACAGACTCTAGTCCCACAGAGTGAGCTGCTTAATGATTTTCTCCTTTTGCTCAAGAGGAATAATAGTATTTTCTTTCTGCTTCCATTTAAGATTTTACACCTAGGCGCAGTAAGATGTCCTAAAGAAGTTGAGGGAGGGAGGGAGGGAGGGAGGGAGGGAGGAAGGAAATGTAGATGAATAGGGAAGAAAAGTGTGCTTGTACATGTATGTGAGAGCCAAAAGATGCACATGCACCTGCTTGGGAAGAAGAAGCAGATTTGAAGGTTTCTGTTGTCTTCTTTCCCTGTGTGATCCAGAAACACAGTCTGTAATTAGTGTAACCTAATCTTATCAGATATTTATGATTGTACATTTCACTGTAAAAAATTCAGGCCTGCCCTGAATCACAGTGAAAAGCAAAAGTTTTTGAAAGCACTGAGCAGTACCAGAGGAGGACTTGTTGCAATTGTTTGAAATATGAAATATAATTTATTTTTTAAAGAAAGCAGGATTCATGGAGTAGATAGATTTTACTGTTTTAAGCCATCTGAATTTGCATTAGTACTGGATTTGGACCTTTATATGTTATCATTTAGAAGTTGTCATAGCTCTTGGATTCTACTTAAAGGCCAAGAAATCTGAACTAGTGTGAGTAATATTAATACCTTGTGGTGGCTCTGTCAAGGAAGAAGCAATGGCAAAAATGATGCAGCTGAATATGTGCCTACTCATTTAATATTGATTCAGTAAATTTTATAAATATTTCTTTTTGTAGTATCATAGTAACCTTTACTAAGTGTGGTTATTCCACCATAATCTGTCAATGTTTTGCAATTATTCATCCCCTGAAGGCTGTGTATGAAATGCTGTGTACAGCTGTGTGTTTTGAAATGGGTGTGCTCTTTCAGTACAAAGAACTGTACTCATAGAGGTATGAACAAGTCTTTCTTCCATGCTGTTTCCCCATATGCTTCACAACTTAAAAATATAAAGCCATAAGAATTAAATAATAATAATAATAATAATAATAATAATAATAATAATAATAATAATAATAATAAAGCAGTAGGGGGAATTGAATAGAAATGGGATAAGAGAGCTAAGGGTATTTTCAGCAGTGATATCCAATCAAGTAGAAAGTTGATGAAGCAGAGATGTAACAAGAACCTAACACAGATAATACAGTCTGGAAGAATTTATTTACAGCAGTACTTAGAGAGGAATTTTGTATTTTGCCATTGCTTTAGTGAGTATATTTGCATAAGTATATTAGATATATAACATGAATATTTACAGGCATTTGTAATAGTCTGTGGATATCTACAGACTTCTCTCTCTTAAACATTACTTTATGCCAGCAAGTAGGCTTAAAGTAGTATTAGTAAGGGTTTTGCCAAAGTTGCACCTTTGGAGCATTTTCCTAAGTAGAAGTCAGTCAATGATCTGAGTCATAATAGAGAATGATAACGCTGTAAATACATGTAGCTAGTCTTGATATTATAATTTTCACTATGTCATCCTCATCTACTATCTGTAGCTTGAAAAGGCTATTTTGGACTCATCACATTGTGAGCAGAAGTAGAGAAAGTCAGTCTTAAATTTCTCATTTCCATGGGATAGGGACATAGATATATGGGATATATAGGATAGGGAACATAATATGATCCCTTCAGCAGAAGGTTGTGTGTGTGTGTTTGTCACAGAAAAGAGGTGGAGCCTTAAAGGTGTTGCTTTAAATATTGGAGCAATGACAGTAAATGTGATAGAATCGCTCTGCAGGAGAGAAGACTTTTTCCTCCTTACACCGTGCTCAAGAGCTCCATCCTCAGGAGTGCGAGTTATTCATGTCTCTAACCTGGACTACATAAAAAGGACTACATTTAAAACTCCTCTGTAGACCGGGAATCTGAAATCAGTCCTTCTTTTCATGAGTAGGTGGATTTTCAGAAATTATTTTCAGAGCAGTCAAAGTCTTTTAAAGTCTCAGGAAATATTTCTACATGGCCAATGCAGAGTACTTAAATGGAATTACCTTCAGGGGCACTCACGTATGTTCCAATTGATTGCATATTTTAAATCCAATCTGATGAAAGCAGACAATCATGTACACAGTAGCAAAAGTTCAGGAAAGGACAGCAGGATGTATGTCTTAAATAAAATTGAAAATAAAGAAAGAGTATTTTGTGTTACATACATATTTTTATAATAACCATATTTATTATATATTCATGTTCGTATGCAGCTATATTGCAGACAAATAGTTTTGTCATATAAAACTTAGCTATAATATGCAATTTACAAAAATAGCTCTTTCACCGGATCATGTGTGGTTCAGCCAGATGATAATGAGTCAAAAATCCTGTATAGATCCTTGGAAAGGGTGATAGCAGTGGCAGTATTGTTCCAAATATTCACCTTAAATTACCCATGATGAATTAATATGCAACTGCAGAGATATCTGAGTTATAAAACGTATAATCCAAGTACTGAGATTTACTAAAAATGGTGTGGTGCTTTGTTCTGGTTGGTCTGCAAAAATCTGCCTGAGATTTTCACTAGAGTGAAAATACTCTTGTAAAAGAGTATTTCACCTTTTCACCTCTTGGCATGTCATGTAGGGAATTCTTAGCCTCTCTCTGGTAGACCTTGTATTTATCTCCAATATGCATCTTTTTCTCTGCTGTCAAATCTCATGGTTAACTGAGCTCATTTTCTCTCCATGCAGATATTCTCAGTGAAAATAATCTGAAGCAAAATGTGTTGAGCATTGTCAGCCCCAACTTATTTCCATAATTAGACAGTAGGTGTCTTGATCTGTAACACATAGCATGAGCAGAGGGACTAAGACTACTTAAAAAGATAAATTTCTTAAATGTTGTGTGCAGGCTGGGCATCAAAGTATATGTAATTATATGTAAAATGTTTCTGGGTGTTTAAAATGGTGTTTAAATGGTCTTACTCATGAAGCCACAGCTCCTGTATTCAATCCAATTGTTTCTCTAACACTTCAGCATAACATTCAGACATCAAGAATGGTCTGCACTTTTCTATTATTAATTTTTTGCCTGAATCATTTTTCCATCCATCCTAACATTTTCATTCTCAGAAAATAAGTGCTGACTGAGTTAATGACTTTGTCATTGTTACTGACATGGTATAAAAATGAATAAAACCAGCATAGCATAGCGCAGTGTAGCATAACATAGCAGAGTCTTTCATAGGAGTTTTTAGATGTGAGGGTGGTTATGTTTTTAAATTTAACTGAAAGACTAACTCATGTGTGTTTACAGACAATACGATGTTAATCCTGGCAAAATGCCAAGCAAAAATACAAAGCATTTGAAGTTATGCTATATTGACAGATTAGCTCCTGAATCAGTGACTGTGGCATAGTGGCATAGAATAGTGACATAGAATAATTTATTTTCAAAATGAAACTTTTTCAATACAAATTTTAGAACTCCTGAGAATTTTATTTCACTTTTTATCTTGTTTCTCAGACACAGCTGAAATCTCCAGTGTTGCCTGCACATGGCCCTTTCAGTGAAGCATTCTGAGACTGAGTGGAAATAAGGACTGAATTATGCTTTTACCCACTAAAGTGCCTCCAAGTCAGGTTTGGCAAGAGAGCAAAAAGATGTCTCTGTTGCCATTTCCCATAATGTGCAAGTGGTATGAATAAACAGAAAACATCATTAGGGTCATCACATTTGTAACTGATTTACTAATGTACCTTAGGACATCATTTAGGTTAGCAGCTTAGGTTAATGAGTGAAATATTGAACATATACTGGACATTCATGGGAGAGCTCATTCTAGTATTTGTTGGATGGACACAGAACATTTTTGTAGAGACAAAGCAAAAAGTCAATGAGAAGGGACAATGATTTTTCTTCTTATGCGAACTGTTGTTCCTCTCAATATCACATGTAAACAGAAAACACAAGACAATTTTCTGCTACAGCTTTAACTTCATTGTTCTACTATAGTTAAGAAAACATTGTATTTGAAACTTTCAGAACAGATTTATCCACAGGTATTAAAGAAGATAGAATGTTATGAGAAAACAATTAAAATAGGCAATGATTTCATATCACTTGTGTTGTGTATACACACACACTGCTTTCATTCCAGACCAAATTTTTTGTGTCAAACTTCACGGTAGATTGACTTTTTATGGCCACTTTTATGAACTCCTAACTGAAGACATTTGTGCTAACCCAATAGTTTTGTATTACACTGCAGTACTGTAAAAAATAACAAAATAACAAAATGTAATGCATTACCTGAAGTGAAATTTGAATTTTCATTTTTCTGCTAAAAACAAACAAAAAAAATGTATTAACAAGGTGGTTTTATTTTTTTATCACTTCTGGTACATTACTAACCAGTCTGAAATACTTCTGATGACATGACATATAGTATAATAGTACATTTTATTGTATGAAGGTGAAATGATTTCCCTTCATGCTGTGAGCCAAATATAGAAGATCATATTGCAAATGGTGTAGAAAATTTATACAACAAGTAGCTTTATGTTTTCTGAAGGAATGTATGCCAAGGGAAAAACTACTCTTAATAAGAAAAAGTCCAGCATATCAAGAAAGGGCAATGGGTAGTCAATTGTACTTCTAAACTTCTAAACAGTAAAAGAAATGTTTGTACTTCAGGAATAAAGTGATGATTTCCTGTTTATCTTCAAAATCAAAAAAAAAAAAAAAAAAAAAAAAAAAAAAAAAAAAAAGCTTGTATTTTAACTAACATTCTATGACTTCTAGAGTGTACATATTTTAGGCAACAAATTCAAAATAGTAACTTAATTCTTCCATCAAATTCTGTGTTGCTGAGAACACAGGTACATCAATTCTCTGTATTTTATGTGAACTGCTGTCTGCACTGGGAATTCTGTTGTCAACTTTATATCTTTTTCTACTTTCTGCCTTTTTTTTAGTGCTTTGCTTGTAGTTTTATGCTGTTTAGTTTTCATTGTTTCTCTTAGCTGTTTGATTTACACTTTTTTTACATTTTTTCAGTTAAAAAAAAAGTTACAAATGGGATCTATATGAAATAATTAGGAATCATTTTTATTCTAAGCTTTGATCCTCAGCCTATTTAGATAAGTAATTACTGTTTGTTTCTTCTGTTTGTTATGTTCATGTGGCAAAACAGTATGAAGTTAAATCACTATACAGCACCATGAGGAATGCAGCTGAAAACTGTTCTAAGTGAAATGGAAAGAAGGGCAAAAGGACGAGATTTTTCTTTTTCCAAGTAGGACTTAATTTCTAAGCAAAAGGGAAATACTACTTTTTCCAGTAGCCAATATGTAGATAATATTCCCTAAATAAATATGATATGATATTAAGTTTTGCAGGATCAGCCAAGTTATATTTAGTTTACCTGAATATAAAATGTCAGCACAAATGTCTCCTCCCAAAATAGCAGCACATAAGCATTAAAAAAAAAAAAAAAAAAAAAAAAAAAAGTGAATTAGTGTCATTGAAAAGTGAAAAGTATCACTTCATATACTGGTGAGGGTTTTGCACCAAAACTGTTTCTTTTTAGAAATTTGTTGCAATGGACATAATAGTGTACAGTTCATTCAAAACCTTTTTAACAGAAATGCAGAATGTGCAACGATTTTTTACATACCTTCTTAAGTTTATCATCAAAGCATCTTGTTAAATAAGCTGCAGAATCAAGATATCCATGGAGAATAAAATGTTAATTTCAAACCTGTTAATTAAAGAAAAGTAAAAATTTGTTGCCACTGGGAAAATGTATGTCTCCTTCACATCTGTATCATCATGGCTTTATAACACAGCTTAAAGGAAATGGAGAAATAACATATCCTCTCTAGGGTTTTTTCAAGCTTTTCATGTGCTGTAGAGTCATCTGAAGTAAATGTGAATCCAGTCATTAATGTTCTTTGACAGTATAATATGTATATATACACAAGAAAAAAAATATATAAATATATAAGAAAAAGAAATAATAACATTCCACTAAACACATTTTTGCTAGCTCTGTATTCCCTGATCAACAAAACTGAATCATTATATGAGAGAAAGGGAGCTGGTTTTACAGGATGAGACTTTAAGAGATTTGTCTATGTCCTATTCCTAATTATGAGTATTGTGTATCATACCCCTGCATAGGAAAGCATATCTATACTTCTATGTACAACCTATTGTTTGTACATAGGTACAAACAATATTTACTGTTAATACCAATTAAAATGGATGAGTTCCTGCAGAGCTCCTTCAGGGCTTTACAAGAATGAAATAGTAAAGATCTTGGTCTTCTTTGTTAAAATAAATAAATAAATAAAAATTACTATGGTTGCTTCCATGTAACATATTTCAGTTTTTACTACTGCACTATATTTGTGACCAGAGGGCAAATAAACATTGTTTATCATAATATAACGGATAATTCTTTAATGTAGACTGATTTTGCCTCCTATTTTTCACTTTCAGTGATTGGCTTATTGTAAACTAATTATAAGATATTTCTGAGCTCCATTTTTTACATCAGATAACATGTTTTTTAATGTCTTCATGTTTGCTAACCATCTGGGGACAGGGAGTATGATAGACGTAAATGAGCACTCAGGATGGTCTCAAATGCTCAAGGTGTAGATAGTGAAAAGTCTGCTACACATCTTAGAGTTCTGTTAGACACTCTCAAGTGCCTAATTGTAAGGCTATAGGTATTCTCCTTCCTAAAAGTTTTCATTCTGAATTCAAAATCATTAAAAAAAAAAAAAAAATCTGAAGCAAAGCCTGGTGCTGCTAATGCATTTAAACTTCACTTGATTTAAACTTTACCAGGCACTTGATATTGACTAGCTGCATCTATTTTTTTGCACTAATAGACTTTATTGTCACAGGATCATCAAATACATAGTCTAGAAGGGACCTTTAAAAATCATCTGTTACAACACCCTACTCACAGCAGCACCAACTTCAAAGTTATACCCAAATTCAAATGTAGATCCTGTTGCTCAAGACTTTATCAAGTTGACTTTGAGTGTATACAAAGATATAATATTTTCTTGGCAACTGGTTCCAATGTTTGATTATTCCTAATGTGATTTTTTTTTCCTCTTAATAAGTTTAATGTTAGTATTTGCTATTGTTTAATTCTGTATATTTGGCATTATTGAGAGAGCCAAGGCTGAGGAAATTAGTTCTACAGTCATTCTTGGACAACTCTGGCAAAACCACTGTCTTAGCAGATCTAGTTTCAGAGAACCAGAGAATGCCAGAACCAGAATACTAGAGTACCAGAGAATGCCATTGATAGCAGTCTACTTACTCAGAATATTAAGGATTGGTCTCAACGTCTTGAACAATGGAAAATGAAAGGTTTTAATTTCTGGGTCCTGGTAAACTAGGATTGTTGCTTATATTCAAGATAGTCTTTCACTGGGCCAAGGAACTTGAAAGTACAAACAATAAGTACTCAAGATATAGGTCATACATCTTCCATATACTATAATTTATACCTTGGTGGATGGAGGTATCTATTCATATGGTTGGAAGCTGCTGCCTTTGTGTCAGTGTCATCTTTTTACATGACTGCTGAGAGCCAACTTGAGAAAGAGTAAAGATGCACTCAATACAAATGAGAATGTTAATAATTCATAGCTAAGTACATCACTAACTACGTGCTGAATTCATAGAGTTGGAAGTTCTACAGCCAGAGGGTATCATTATGTTCACCTTGTCTGACCTTCTGTGTTACGTAAAAGATAGATTTCTTTAACCATTTTTAATAATTAAGGCCTATTCCTACAAAACAACAACAAAATCCTCTAGATACAGAGAATCTACCACATGGTAGTAATTCAAGTTATTGATTAGCTTCTATAAGAGAAACATACAACTCATTTTAGTCTCTAGTCCATAAAGGTTCAGCTTCTAGCTATTATATAGATCACTGTGCTAGACGCTTTATGAGGCACATAATTACTCGTTAAACTCAATGTTTGTTTTAAAAATATTTTATGAGACATCAGCCACTTTTCCATAATGTAAAATTTGAAATATTAATTAAATCCTTCCACTGTGTGATCCTAGAACATCCATGTCCTGTACCTACATCTGATTTCACTCATATTTATTATTCTACTTCACATTCTCTTGTTATCTATTTCTACTCTACTACTTTCTGTAGCAGATTTAACATATGACACATTCAGTTACTTCACATGTGTTTAATATGTTCCTATAATAGCACAAAATCTTCAGGGACTCTGCTATCATTTGGAGAAAGAGCATCCATAATTTTTTTTTCTTTTTTTTTTCTTTTTTTTTCTGATGTGTATAATATAACTCTATCAGGTTTTCCTATACCTATGTTGTCATTACCATAATGGAGAGAGCTAGTGGACATAAGTAACATTGATTGATGTTACCACCTTTGTAATATTTTGACTCAACTTTTTCAAGAAGAGCAGAAATAGTGGGATATTTATGGAAATTTTCAGTTTTTCTTTGGTAGGAAGGAAACTTCTAATTAGAATTTAAATTTCTAATGGCATTAATGTGGGTGAGACTGTCATCAAAAATCAACAAGTCTACAAAATTAGTAACAGATTGGAGAGGTCAGAGAACCAAAGAATCATGGAATTGTAGAAACATAGCATCATTAAGGTTGGAAAAGACCTCCAAGATCTCAATGGTCCAACCATCGCCCTACTGCCAATGTCACCCACTAAAGCATGCCCGTAAGCACCATGCTCAACCTTTCATTAAAATCCTTAGGGACAGTGACTCCACCACTTCCCTGGGCAACCCATTCCAATGCCTGACTGCTCTTTCTGAGAAGAAATGTCTCCTAATTTCCAACCTAAACCTCCACTGGCACAACTTGAAGCTATTACCTCTAGTCTTATCATTAGTTATCAATGAGAAGAGACCAAACCCCAGCTCCCCATAGCTTCCTTTCAGGTAGTTGTAGATAGCAATAACGTGTCCCTTGAGCCTCCTCCAGACTAAATAACCCCAGTTCCCTCTGCCGCTCCTCATAGGACTTGTGTTTCAGGCCCTTCACCAGCTTCTTAGACCTTCTCCAGATATGTTCCATGGCCTTGATGTCCTTGTACTGAGGGGCCCAAAACTGAGCACGGTACTTAAGGTGCAGCCTAACTAGAGCAGAATACAAGGGGACTACTGAAGGCACAACCACACTGCCATAAAGCCAGGCCTTGTGGGATGGTGCCATGTGGTGTGTTCAATGTTGTTTTGAATATTTGTTCTATATTCTTGTTTCTTCCTAATAAGGATACTTTTAAAAGAGTTTAGAGATCATTATATTGCACCTTTGATATTTTCTTTTAACTTTATCTTTGGAGAAATGTGTTTCATTTCATTTAATAAAATGTATTTATTTTTTTGGTGGCTATAGTATAAAAACAATTCCTTGTGCAATATTAATTCCTGTACCTTCATAATATTATTTCTGTTAAGCTTGCTGCTTCTGCCAAACACTTGGAATTATCTACATTTTTGGTAGAGGGCAATTTTATATATCTCATATTGTTCACAGATTTTTTTCTGAAATCAAACACAGAAAAACTTTACAAAAGAATCCATGAAGCAGGTTATATAGTGGCTTTTTTTTTTTTTTTTTTTTTTGATATTACTGAACTAATTCATTTACTGTGAATTCCTTAGTTTTATTGGATTATGATCTAGATAAAGTCTCAGTAAGATAGAGAGCATTATTTATTGCATACTTTTAGTCTGAAATTAATAGTAAAGTCTGAGGAAAATGTACCGTGTGATTTATGAGCTTGATTTCAGTAACCTGAAAAAAATTAAAGCCTCAAATTAACTTCTTGGCTGGTGTGAATCAATAGCATTATTTAGATTTATTCTCACTGTGGATATGATTGCATGTATTTAATCTCTTCATAAGTATATTCTTTCCTCTAGATATTTCCTCTAGATATATCCTCTAGATATAAAACCCCCACAGCCACAGTCTGGAATGTCAGGAATTATGGAACTGATTCCAGTGGGAGATTTGCATCAGATGAACCAATTTAACTTAGTCCTTTTTTGACTGGTAGCTGATCAAAAATCCAACAGACTATATTGAGCCTTTACTTTCTGAAATAGTGGCAGTCTGGGACAGTTTTAAAGAGCTGGGAGATGGGTCTGCATTAATTTTAAAAAATGAATAAATCACATAAAAAAATGTGAAAATGATACACAATTCAGATCATTAATAGATCATTTCAAATAGGAATATATGATACTCCCTCTAGTGACGAAAAAATAATTTCTAATTTTTTCATTTGAAATGCAGCATTAAGTCCATAAGATGATTTATTCAAAATGTTGTTGACTAGTAAAATTTGGAAGCAATCTTTTATATTCTGATGCTATATGGTATTATTGCTTACATATTTTGAATACTATCTGAACAAGAAACTCAAATGTTTCTTTAGATGTACTTGAATGCAAGATTTCTGGACATGTATCATTATTATTAGTTCCATTTTCTGTGAAGACTCTGTGAATCACAGAACTTATCAGTGATGAATTAATTTTCCCTACTCAGTTAAAAATAAATTCATAAAAAAAGAACAACTGTTAGTTCAATAATAAATAGGCCTATTTTGTACTCATGTTTCTTATATCCTTATTTTTTTCTAAAATGACATTAAGATTCCATGTTTCTTATAGAAGCTAATACATAAGCAATATATATAGTGCAAAAATTAGATTCAGTGGGTATGTAAGGCTTATGCAGTAATTATAAGATTACTTCATTTATAATTATTATCTTTATTAGATGTAATTCAGTCAACCAGTATAATTTATATACTTACAAGACTCTTCTGGTTTAATAAAAATAAGTTTGCTCCCCTTGACAGCTTCATTCCTTAAACGAACTCTGTGTATTGAAATCTGTACTCTGCAAGCTTTCTTCTTGTGGAGTTCAGCCAACACAAAGTTTTCTTGTTGTGGCTATTGTTTTATTTTACTTTCAGAAAAACATTTACTATAGCTAAGTCAGAAAATGCCTCATAATTTTTATTCTTCATGGTCAACTGATTCTGAGACTAATATTCTTGGCTAGGTTTTCAAGACCTAATGAATTATTAGATTTAATGTTTCTTTATTCCAGAATCTTTTTATACTGGAATTCGAATTGCATTACTTGAAGAAAAAAATATTAAACCATAAAAAATTAAATATTAAAATTATTAAATTATTAACTATTTATTATTAAAATTATTAAAATATTAAAAATAAAATATTAAACCATAAAAATAAGAAATATATTTAATAAATTAATGGTCTTAGTGCTATATTGTGCAGATTAAAAATTAAAGTCACAGTTTGATGTGTGGTCTAGTTATTTAGACAGTGAAGTCTAAAGCTATTTTAATCAAATGGATTAACAAAGACATTCCACCAGTGGTAGACCCATGTTGTCCATTGGTTGATAATTTTGTCTACAGGATTTATTGAGCTCCTTGCCTATGGTAAACTAGTATTATAAAATGAGAGTTACAGTTGAAAATCTGGTAACCTGGAATACAAGGTAAATTACTTGAATCATATTCTGTATGAGCTGGTTCAACAGTTGTATACAAGTCCAGTTGTGTAGGAAGTCTGAGGCTTTTTCGTAACTGAGGAGAGTGGAGTAGGTCATGTCAGTTGTAAACTGAGTTTGTAATTCTGGTATGCCTGTTCTATATATTCAGTGACATCCAATCTGCAGCTAACCTTCACCAGGGTTAGAAGGAATCATAGAATCATAGAGCCAGCCCTCTTGGGCAAGCTCAGTCTCCTGAATGCCATGAGTAAGGGCTTAGCCACAATGAAACACATCTTGGTGGATAGAAATCAAGCAGTGGGCAGGCAATGGGAAACCTATGAATGACCTCTCAAAATTTGTGTGAGTGTTTTTAGTACGGTTCAAAATGCAAACTCATTAACTTAGTCTTCAGAAATGGTTTTTAAAAACTGAATTTTTGTTTTTCTACTAAAAGAGTAAGTTCTTTTCCACGGTCAGATGTACCTGATGTTCTCTTGGTCTTTTACACTTCTCAGATGCTAGTTGCCAATTTAACAGCCACCTTGTAATATCTGACCATGTATTGATGTATAGTTCTTGAAGTAAGCAATGGGCAATAAATAGAAAAAAGAATACATATCTCCCAAGGGCAAACACGCAGTGTACAACTCTTCATGTGAGTTAACTCAAAATGATATGTCTTCTGAAGACATTTTGGTTTATTACATCAATTCTTATCCTAGTTAGAATTTACATTCAGATTTTAGAAGATAATTTACATTCTGGTTACTGGTTATTCTGTCTTTATATGCATATATATATTCAGATTCACATTCTGTTTATAGACAAAGCTTTCAGAGAATGGTCTGCTTGTTGGATTTGACACTGGGTGGAAAATTGACGGGTTTGTCAGTAGTATGGTTTTCAGCTGAGAGTGAGAGGCTTTCTCACCCTTTGCAACTCCAAAGATCATTTGGAACAAGGAAAATTGATTCAAGTTGTCATTCCTAAACCAGTGAACTAGTTGCAGCAATGATGTGTTTGAATCCATCTCATCCACAGCTAAATTACTCAAAATTACGAACTGTCCCCTGTTAGCACCTGGGCCATATTTTAGATCACTTTCCAAAAAAAGTGATATTTGGATAATTTGAGAAATCTCTTGACAGGTTTATTGATTATCTTTTGGGAGGAAAGACGAAGCCTTGGCTGGATTTGTCTAGTTAAAGCACCTTAACAGGGACTTGGTGCAAAAACACTTCAGCTGAGATTCATCTCATCTAACTTTAAGCACATATTGAAGGCTAATAAGTCAGGAGGCTACTGGCACTAAATACCTTTGGAAGTCAATAGGGAAAATAAAAGTGTCAATCTGACTAAAATCACCCTCCACTTAATACACAGAAAGCCTTGGTTGTTTGGTCCTATAGCACAGACCTGAACTGAATTGTGAAATGCTTGTGAAACTATGAGTGTATATTACTCATTCCTTTAACAAGCTTTACATTAGCTTGAACAGCAAAAGATTATTGTGTTGGTAAATAATAGCATAACAAATCTGCTGAAAATAACATTTTCTTTCTTTCTTTTTATTCTCCTTTTTTTTTTCCTTCTTAATTGGACAAAAAATAATAAGAATAAAAGGACTTTTTTTTTTTTTTTTTTTTTTTTTTTTTTTTTTTTTTTTAGGAGCTAGAAGAATAGCTGGAAAATCTGAAGGGCATGTAACACAGGAAAGTTTTCCTAATATTACTGTCAGCATTTTGATAAAAGCACACCTAATGAAAGAAGCAGAAAAGCTTAATTGGAAGCTATAGAAGCAGTTTACAAGGATAATGGAATAAGCATTTCTCACAGATTCTCCACTAGTCTCTTTGTGTTTCTAAATGAGGATTTTCACTCTCATATGTGGAATCTGTATATAATTCTAAAATATTACCATTGAAAATTAGTTGAGTTTGCTGTTCTAGACAATTTTGAAAGGAAAATCGAGGTGTTTGATCTAGAATCATTTGAATCATTCACATGACTTGGACCATGCATACATACATATATATTTTAACAGAGTTTTTCCCAAACTGTAGATGACAATATTCCCTGAAAGCCCATGACAGTATGTTAAAAAGTAACAGCACAGTTTGAATCAGACCACCAGAGTTTCAACTATCTTGTGAGCAGGGATAAAGACATATGGTTTTGTTACTGTTGTAGAAAACTCTATTTTGTTACAGTTGTAGAAACTCTATTTCACCAAAGGTGAATATGAACACCTACAACTAGTTATTATAACTGGTTCTTATTCCCCCACCCTGGGGAAACTGAGCAGCTGTCAACAGTCTCAAGGGATCACAAGAAAAGAGATGAGACTATAAGGCTCATACCTCAGAAATAGTGATTTAAGTCTGCTAGGGCTACTAGATATAATGGGAGGAACAATACATAGTAAAAAAATTAAATTTATTTTATGATGATATTTTATTTTCAAGAGATGATTAGTGTGAAAAAGCAATAGCTATACAGTACATAGATATACAGAACTCATGAACAGGACTTTGAAGTAGTAGAAATGCTAAGAGGCTTAAAAGGAATGCTAAAGCATATATAAATTATAATAGAAGGAATATTCACATTCTCTGCTAGCTGGGGAGCTGGAATCATTGACCCACTCTCTTCAGGGAATTCAGTTTTTTGATATGAATTATTAGAGCTACAAATTCTTTAATAGTAATTAATTACATCTGAAAAAAATAAAAGTAATATAATTAGAAATGTTTCAGGCTGATATAGGTACTTTTAATTTCCTCTGTTATCCTCAGTAGCAACAGATGCCGGATCTTGCTATCTGGAGTTAAAATAAGTGTAATTAAGTCATCTCTAGTGACTACTCAATTGAATGTTCCAAGGTTGATTGTTACAACTCATCATATCAGAAAATGAAACCTTACTGTACATGAAAGGCAGCAATTTTAATTAGCCAACTAGAGTTACACTCACCAACGTTTCTTTCAGAACTACCAAATACAAGAAGAATATCAAGATCAGATCTTTCCAGTTGTCCTAAGCCTATCCCTATTCAGACATAATCTTCCACTTAACACTTACATGCCACTGGAAGAGGGAAATTGTCATTTACTTGGAGCAAGTAGTCTTCATGAAATTATGTTCACCAGAGCTATAGTTGTACCTCAGAATTAATTCCTGTAGGAGACAATAATAGCAGGGGCTTCCCTGCATTCAGAATTATATGTGGTATTTATTTCCTCACTTTCACTGCATTTGACTCCTTTGAAGTTAAATCTAAGCTTATTTTTTATATCTTCAGAAGAATTTACAGGGTCTTTAAAATTTCTTTAAATACTTAAAGATGTCTAAATCTGCAACAGGCGCTTTTATGTTTGTGAATATGTAATAAAATAATGACTCATGCATAAATAATTTATTTAACTTGTTGCTGAGGAATGTTTATTTACTTATTTGTTTATTTATTAATATAAGTTTAGCTGAGAATACTTTTCTTCCTAAAAACAAATGGGAAGATATCTGTTTCAAATAGTTTTTTATTGTTTTTGTCATCTTTGTCTTTTTTTTTTTTTTTTTTTTTTTTTTAATGAGAAGGCATTTTTATTTGTGGAGGGTGGATAATTTAATATAAAAACTAAGATGGTTTCAAAAAAAATACACTTCTTTTCTCAGTAGCAGAGTGGAAGTATTCCATGACATTTTCGTTTATGTGACAGAAGGAGAATGGTTTTTCTATACCACTGTTTTAAACTGGATTTTTGAGAACAACAACAAAATCAAACATTGTGTTTCCCTGCATAACTACATAAATTCATAGTTCAGTCTAAACTTTATTGCCTTTGAGGAATAGTGGATGGAGAAGAACAACAGAAATTTTTTTTTACCAAGGAATCCACAAATTATTGTGAATATCCTACTTTTGCTGTTTGTACTGGAATGTAAGAGGAGGAAAGAGGAAAGATGCTATCTATTGTTTTAGAAAGATGCAAGAAAACATGTGCTTGTTATGTGAAGGTGCAGGAGAGGTACAGCACTTCATAGCCTGTGACTTTCATGTGAGAAACATGCTTCTGCATGGACAGAGCAACACTGCTGTGGGAAGGAGCCTCACAACATGAATCCTTCTGCTCAAAGCATTCCTGCAGAATGTTGTGGCATTCTGTAATAAGACATCTTGTCTAGCATTGATGGGATCCCTACTGAGGGAATACAATTGCCTGTGTCTCTTCTCAGCTTCTGCTCTGATGTCTGGATAGCAGTTGGCCACCAGGGATTTCAGCTGTGAATCTGCTGGTGGTGTAGCACACAGTATTGCACAGCCAATCATTCACTTCTTTGAACTCTGTTCATTCAATGTGAGTGCAGCAGTATCTACTATTACATACAAGGGGGTTTTGTCACCAAACCAAGGCTTAGGCCAGCTGCCTCGTGAATGGTGCATAGATTAAGCTGCATATATCAGCTCAGGGGCAAAAGGACTAAAACTGTTAAAACAAACTATGGACTGGAAGACAGAGAAAACAAAGGGAATGCAAGTCTCTTCTACCAGAGATCATCTTTGTAGTTTTCCAAAGTACTTCTTGATTCAGCATAAGACACAAACTCTAGATTGTCTTGTGCCATCATGCCTTGTTGGATAGATATTGTTCAGAGATACAACAGGAAACAGCAGTGAAAACTATGATGGGAGAATTTTAGACTGGTGTTGAAGACAGCTCCATTTTAAACACTGATTTTTACTTATTTTTTCAGAATAAATTCCTTTCAGATTTCTGTGTCATCTGCCTCAATCAGTAAATAACTCTTAAAATACTGTAACTGTTTCATACTATTGATTCATTAATTAACCATTATTACTGACATAAACTTCCAAAACAACTGAAGTGAGTTTGGGTTAGGAACATCTGTGGGTGGTTTCTAGGGAAGCCTTTTCCTCAATCCCAATTTTAATGCCTCTAAAAGCAAGACTGTAGATCTCTAAAATCCATTTATAAATATTTTGAGAGATTTAGCTAAACACTTCACAAATCCGTTTATAAATATCTATTTTATAAATATCTATTAAATAGATATTATACAGTATGACTAGCTCTGTAAAGTTTGAATAAAATATTTAGAATTAATATCACCTTTTTTATTTAGTTCAGAAGTTATTGCTGGCTTTGAAGAACCTTTCAAGGGACACTATAGTCTGTGTATGATTTACACAGGTACTTCAGTTCTCAGTAGCAACATGTATGAGCTGCCCAAGAAAAGTCATCTACAACAGTTTATTCATAATGTTAATAAAATCAAGTGGTATAAAAACAGGTTCTGTTGCCGATAATGGAAGTGTTGCCCCTTATTCCAGCTCTGGTATGTTTCCAGGATTTCTGAAAGTACAGCAGAATAATATGTGGTATGAACAGATATTTTGCTGTCGAAGTTCAACAAACTAACCCAAATCTCACTTAATAATATTTAAATTGGATGCTCCAATCACTTGGACCTTTAGTAGGTATGAAATAATTGCTAGCCCTGGGCAAAAATTCATCTATAATAGATGACTATTTAGCAGGCCCACTCATGTCTATTGTCTACTATGCAGGTAATTCTTTAAATACATCATCCTTTCTTAAAAGGTTATGAAAATATGACATTTCCCAGAAAAAAAAAAAAAAAAAAAAAAAAAAAGTTCTGTTCCTCCAAAGACCTCAAGAAACTATGTTCTAATTAAGCTTTCCTAGTAGTACAAAGTATTTTGCATGTAATTAAGTGTGTCTTCATTTTATTAGTAAGATCAAAAGTAAGATCTCATTATCCTTAGACTGTTATAAATCTGAAGGAGTATATGGAAACACAGATATGCATGCACACATGATTCTCTCATCAAAATGCCCTAATCCATGGCTTGATTTTTCAGATTGTTCTCTTTTGCACATATATTCACTTTCATGTAAAACCAGTTATTTATAGTTGGACTGAAGGTATGTGTGGGTGTAAATAAGTTTGTGCAACAGGAGTCAAAGCCTAAACTTCCAAAATCTTGAAGCTTTTTTGTCATGTTTTATTGTATAGCATTACCTGAAAGAGTGGAAATCCATAAAAGAGCAACAGTAAGTACATAAAAATATATATAAAAATAATGGTCAACTTTATTTTTTTCATTGTTGATAACTAATTATTGCTTTAAAACAAACAAGCAAAAGAAAACAACAACATGCAACCAAATTTGGGGCAATAATGTGTAATGCAGAATGTCTCATAACTGATTTTTCTTTTTTTCATCTTTTTCACTTTTTAAGCATCACATTCTTTCAGGAACCTATCTAACTTTTGTACTGTCCATAATTTGCCAGTTTTATATTTTCAAGGAATTATGCAGAAAATATTTTAAGTGTTTATGAAATCTGCATTACAACAACAGATTTTCTGATTGTTTTTACAAGTATCTTCTGTAATATTCCATGCTTAATTTTACAAGAATATGTTCTTGATACTGTAAAAGAGATGTTTTATTTGCTCAAAGTTGCTGCTATGTACCTTGTATAGGTGGGCTTAATACTGGGTCAGAGTACTTCTTGAAAGAATACCCTGCGGACTTAATGAGGAATTCACTCACAGCAGAAAAGTGACCCATTCAAATCATGATTACTAGGCAATGAGGTACATGCCTTTATAGAGGGAATGTATATAGACTGTCATATCAGCGTCTGATACAGGTTGATAACATCATGAAAATGCAATGGTCAGATCCTCACACAGTGTAATATGCAGCTCTGGATATGTCACTATTTATTTCAAATAAAAGTCATCCTTTATCTGTCTCAGTCTATAGCTCTTCTGCTAAGATTCCTCCTTCTCCATGTGTCTTGCTGGTTCCAGTGACCCTCTTATAATTCTTTATTAGCTCTACAGATTCATAATTAAAAAAATAATAATTAACTTCCCTGCCACCAACAGCACTCATGATCAAGAACTACTGTCATTTCACATATCCTGATTTTACTTGCTGGTCAACTCCAAAATGACTTAATAAATGATACTGGGGCTCTTCTTAAGTGCATTTTACAGTGTCAGTCATGTTGCACACAAAAGCAAACAACAACAACAAAAAAACACCACCACCACCACCACCAACAAAAAAGTCAAAAGAATATAAAAAACATTGTTAATCCCAAGGTATGCTAGAAACTGTTAACAATTCGGGTAGTTTTTATTTTGTTTAAAAGCGTTTTGGTTTTGTTGTGTTTTTTGTTGTTTCTGTTGTTGTTCTTTTTGTTCTTGCTCTTGTTCTTTTTTGTTTGTTTGCTTTTGTGATCCAAATCCATTGCCCATGCACTAGAAGTTCTCCAACTAACTTCAGTAGACAAGGGACTGAGGCATCTATTTCTTATATTATTTCCACTATTATCATTGTTACTATCATTGTGTACTGATGATCCACATGGAAAGGAAAACCTCCTTTTTAAATCAAACATCTATTAATGAAAGTATTCTGTCCATAAGTGCTTATTCCCTTCTCCTTTAGCTTGGGTCAAAAAACCTTTGAAATGATAGTAAAAAAATAAAAAATAAAAAAAAAAAAAAAAATTCTTCCTAACAGTGGCTGATTTTTCTCTCCATGTACAGACATGTACATGTACATGTACATAATGCTACAGACTCACAACTCAGCAAGAGCTAAATGCCTGGTCTTGCTTCATTGTAGAACATTTAGCCCCTTCACTAACGTGTTTGAATTGATAAACCTGAAGATATTATTCACAATAAAAGGTGTCAATATCCTCTTTATTAATGCAATTTGAAACCATTACCCCTCAAAAATATTTTCAGGAATGTGGAATTCAGTTTCTGCAATTATTATCCTAGAGGTGCATTGGAAATTGCTGGTATACCACACTTAGAAGGATGAAAACCTTTTCTCTTTATGATCTGTATCAAGAAGGGGTTTATGGCATTGTGTTTTATGTTGTTAGGAGAAGTATCATAAACACTTGGAAACACTTTCTGCCTTCTAAATCACTTTACTTGAAAATGATGTTTGCTGTGCTCTTCAGCTGGGAATTCTGTAGATCAAGACAAATGTGGTGTTTTCTTTGCTTAATTCAGTTAGTAATTTGACAAGATAGGTATAATTTCCCATACATTTTAGTTCCTCACAATAATAGTATCCCTGAGTATTTTGGCAAATGAACAAAGATGCTAATTAAACATTGTTGAAATTTTCTAAGGAAAAGTGTATACAAGGTCATATCAAGGGCTCAGCTGAAGTTTATTAAAGATTAGCAGTCTGTTTCTGCAGGAGGGATCCCTCCAGCTATTGTAATGTATGACAGCCTGGCATAGCAATTTCTCTGGAAACAACAAGCTGTTGTACACACAACAGAACAGAATCTGTTTTACAGAACAAATTTTAAGTAGAATGTCTTAGAAAGTGCTTGATATATTAAAGATTTTCTTGTCTTTATATTTTGTTATATTTGTAGCAAATACACACAATAGCGTTTTATTTTTCACTATACATTTGGAAAATTAATTTAGGAGTTGGTCATGCAAAAAGGGCTAGTTTATTATTCTGTACCTCATTTACACTGTAAAGCCTTGTGGCAAAGACATACCTCTGCTTTTTTACTTACCCCTTTCAATAGGAACTAATCTATAACTCCTAATGCAAATACAGCAAAATAACAGTGAAGGTGTCTGGATAGAAGTGTGACATATTTGCCCTTAACTTGCAATGAAAAAGGGTTAGTATAAATATTTATAATGTACCTAGAAGCCCACAGCATTGAAAACCTCATAAGATTTGTGAGTAGGTAAAGGACCTACTTTTATTTCTGGAACCAGAAGGAACTGGTAGGAACTAAAGGAACTACCTTTATTTCTGCTCTCTTGCCCATGATATAGACTATAAATGAACACTAGTGTGATATCGTCCTTGTAATGGTGTCAATGAGTATAAGATATGGATTATTTACTGTGGAAGGATGAAGGATACATCTTGATAATATGTCTCTGGTACTGAGGACAGAGACACCTTCTCATCTTTACTGTCATAGTTCTGGTGATTTTAACTTGTACATTTAATTTTTAATCTAGTCTGTACTCCTATACTGAAACATAAATAAATTTGGTTCTTTTCTTAATACACAAAAGTACATGGACTTAACGATAAAAGCATCATTGAGAGAGAACCTTTCCTGCTTTTGAAAGTAGCAGGGTTAGACAGAGACTGTGAAGACTCAATGATTTTAAAGAGCAGAAATATTTGGGGAAGTCAATCTGAACATCTTGTTCTTACATAAGATCTAAGAAATATCATACACTTGTAAGCATACACTTGGATACTGAGATTAAAAATAAAGAAAAGAGGCATATTGCTTAGTTGTTTTCCTGTCTGTGGAGTCTGGTGTGGAGCTTTCTAACACTGGAGTCCTTCCAGAGTTAGTAATTCTAAAATACTTTTACTAATAATGGAAATTTGGATTGAACACTATATGAATTGACCGTTTTTCCAATCTGCATTAGCAATCAACATTAAAATTCCATGTTAAATGTTCCCCAATTTATTGTTCCCCAAGCTCGTATAAGCAAGATTTCAATTGTTATTAAATTAACACACTCCCTTTCTTATTCATTATAAAGTTTTCTTATCTGTCTAAATTTATACCCTCAGCTGCCTAACATTCAGCTGAGGGTATACTCATGTATAAATGCACTTCCAATATAAAGTTACATATAAAAATGTACTTCCAAATGTTATTCATGTAACTGACACCTTATTCCTCTCTAGAAAGACAGCACCATCATATAACACTGATAACATACAACACTGAGCTCAGAATGCCTGCACTGAAGTGTGATCATTCACAATACTTGTCCTGTATCACAGAAGAACAAACTGATATCCATAACTCTACATATAACTTTGCCTGCAAAACTTTAGGCTTTTGGATTTTCTGTACCTTGCTGTGCCAGCTGAAGTGATTTGCTTTAGATCGTGTCTTATAATTCAGTTTAAGTCTTCCAAGCATAGGCAGATCTCTTTGCCATTGCATAAATTTTGTCTGTCAAGCTGTGAAAGTTTTTAAAAATTAGAAAGTTCGGAACTTTCTTTTTTTTTTTTTTTTCTTTTTTTTTGACTAAATTAATGAAATTATAAACTATCCTGGACTGGTTAGAGATAAACAGTTTAAAAATTAAAATAAGAAGTTTAAAGCTGCTTTTAATTGAACATTTTTATAGCCAAGGTCTCTCTTGGACTGTTCATCCTGATCTGACCCAGTCTTCTCTCACCACCAGTCTTAAGTGAAATTTATGTTTGAACAGTTGTAGGAGGAGTCAGTGTCAGAATAGTCTTTTCAGGCTTGCAGACAGACAAGCTCATAAAAGCTTGTCAAGGACAAAAACAAGTCAAGGGTAGTCAGAATCATTACAGATAGTGTAGAACAAGCTCCTGCAATTTCTAAGGTACCTCCACACCATCAGGCAACTCATACCAGTCATGGTTACTTGCAAGTTATTCTTTGTGTGTCTTCTGTTCAACAGCAATGACAGATTGCATTTGTCATAAATATGCACAGTGCAAATATGCCTTGCTGGTTTTGATCCTTAAAGATCTAAAACTATCATGTTCTTTCGTTTTGGAATTCAAAGATTATTTTTTTCCTATGTTACCATAGTAACAAAATGGTAACTGGGTTCCTATGTTCATTTTACATTAATAAAAAGCTAAACATTATAAGCAGTAGGAACTATGTCATGTTAAGCCTTGATTCTGTATAGTAAGAGCTGCTGTGATTCTGTAAAAATATAAGGTTTGGAATTCGTCTTCTTTTAATTCTTGAATTACTGTAGTTTTTAGGCCTGCTTATCTGTCCATGTGACTGTAGTTAATGGCAAAATCTATTAAGAACAGAGACTCTAGTTTAAAAGAAAGGAAAAATATAAATTGCCTGTGATCTACAAGATTCTTATATGACTTCAATGTTTGGATCTTGATGGATATTTAAGATTCTCCAGTAACTGCCTCTAAATCTGTTAACTTGTGCATTGTAAAACCTATGGGGTTTACAGAAAGGTGTAAAGAAGGCAGAAGTATTAATAGCCGCAACTCAGTTCCTCCAGGGTAAAGGAGTAAAAGAAGTGATAACTATTGATTACTCCATTAGCCAGGGAGCTTTAACCATTTGCAAGATCTCAGGTCCTCCAGGCTGAGGGAATGAGAACTGCTACAGGAGGAAAATGGAATTCAGTAAGATTTTATCAAGGGCAATAAAGTTCTGTCAGGAATGGGAAGTGCTCTACCTGGGTTAAGAGTCACCCTGAACATGTGCAGCTAGTGAACATGGTTTGCTCTTGCCTCTGTTTTTCGGAGGTGATTGATATCTTGTAGGATATGACTCAGTTTACAACACCATACAGAGCTCTCCTAGAGCAGACTCCCTAAGGATTATAAGAAAAGAGGGTGGAACATTTCATGTTACCATCTGAGTGAGAATATTGTCTCCTGGCATTGTAGAATAGATATAGAAGGTACATGTAGAAATTGCAAGAATTTTTCTAGAAAATGTTCTTTTCCTTGCAAATATCCATTGTGTAATTTGCCCATTTCCATTCAACCTTCATGAGGAAGGATCCTCATTTCTGTGCTGGGATTCCTAGTGAAACTATGGGGCACAAGTGAAATGTAGAAAGGAAAACATCAGAATCACCATTAATTATTTAGTCTTCTATGAAAATCAGTGGGAAACTGAGATTTATGGAGACTGAATTAACAAGCTGCTGTGTATAGCACACTAATGATAGTAAAATGAAGTTCATTAGTTCTTTTTGTTTGTTTGTTTGTTTTTGTTTTACAACAAAATCTATTAGTTTCATCTTGAAATAGAATAGGAACTTCTTGAAATTTCAGTGTTATAGAACTAGATAATGATTGCATCAGATGTTCTAAATAGAAGGTGTCTTATGGCTACCTAACATGTGGGGATCAGTGGTGTATAATCAGAATGGAGAACAGAGTAGAGTTACGCCGTGTGTTAAGGATACAGAATTAACCTGTAATTGGAAAATGCATTTCAGCTGAAAGATAGCAGCTTAGACAGAACACTCAATTCATAATGCAGGGCACATGCAAACATTCTCATACATGTACCATATCTGAAAGACTATGACAAGTCACATGAGGGCAGAAAGGTCCACTCTCTAGATCTCAATTGAAGAGAGAGTTTCAGAATCTGAAAGCTACTCCATTACACTGTTCTGGAATAACTGAGACATATTGGTTACAATAACAAAGTTAAGTCTACGTGAGTTGGCCAAAGGTAGAGACCGAAATAGGGAACTGCAGGGATAACTGCATCTGTTGCTGGACCTGCTATGAGACTGCAGTCATCCTTATGGAATAAGGTTGTTGAATATATAGGTATATAAAAATAAATAAATAAATAAATAAATAAATAAATAAAATGCTGTGTATTAATATATTCTATCATAGAATCACTGAGAATTTGAATTGACAGGTAGCTCAGTAGGTCATCTGGTCTAACTTTCCACTCAGAACAGGAATTACCTCCTGTTGTGGTTTAGCCCCAGCAGGCAGCTCAGCACCATACAGCAGCTTGCTCACTCTCCCCAGGTGGGACAGAGGAGAGAACTGAAAAAGTAAAAGAGTGAGAGCTCGTGGGTTGGGACAAAGACAGTTCACTAGGTAAGGCAAAAGACAAGTACAAGCAAAGCAAACAAGGAATTGATTCATTCATTCCCATTGGCAAACAGGCGTTCAACCAATTCCAGGAAAGCAGGGTTTACCATGTGTAATGGTTTCTTGGGAAGACAAATGCCATCACCCTGAACATCTCCCCCTTCCTCCTTCTTTTTCCCAGCTTTTATTACTGATCATGACACCACATGGTATGGAATCTCTCTTTGGTCAGTCTGGGTCACCTGCCCTGCTGTGTCCCCTCCCAGCTCCTTGTGTACCCCCAGCCTCCTCACAGGCAGAGCAGCATGAAAAGCAGAGAAGTCCTTGTCTCTGTGTAAGCACTGTTCTGCAGCAACTAAAAATGCAGGTGTGTTATCAACACTATTTTCATCAAAAATCCAAAACACAGCCTTGTCTGTGAGCCTCTACAAAGAAAATTAACTCTGTCTCAGCCAAAACCATGACACGTGGAATATTGTGTCCAGTTCTGGGCTCCTCAGTTTGAGAAAGACAGGGAACTGCTTGAGAGAGTTCAGCACAGAGCCACGAAGATTATTAACAGAGTGGAGCATCTCCCTTATGAGGAAAGGCTGAGGGAGCTGGGTCTCATTAGCTTGGAGAAGAGGAGACTGAGGGGTGACATTATTAATGTTTATAAATATGTAAAGAGTGAGTATCAGGAGGACAGAGCTAGGCTCTTATCAGTTACATCTAATGACAGGACAAAGGGCAAGGGGTACATATAGTCAAAATCAGACTTAAATATGAGACAAAACTTTTTCACAGTGAGGGTGACGGAGAACTGGAACAGGCTGCCCAGGGGGTTGTGGAGTCTCCTCTGGAGACATTAAAAACCCACCTGGATGTGTTCCTCTGTGATCTGATTTAGGTGTTCCTGCTCTGGCAGGGGGATTGCACTAGATAATCTTTCAGGGTCCCTTCAAATCCCTAACATTCTGTGATTCTGTGACAACTCCATATTTTGTGTAATTTGTAATTTTGTCTGATTCCTCAATAATTGTTAAACTATTGGTAATCCTAAATTGGCCATTAAAACTATTGAAGAAACAGTGAGAGGTATTTGTCTAATATGCCAGCTTCTTCCCAGTGCCACATCTAGGAACAAAACAGCCTTCATTTGCTAAAGTTTGCATATCTCTTGTGTTTTATGACAAAGTTGTCTTTCCTGTCAATAGACATTGGGAGTGAAATATTTCTCGGGAGACAGAATGCAGATCAAACATCTGATGCCTGGGCTGTTATTAGAGCTCCTGGGAGCTCAGGGGCTTGCCAGGATCCCTGTGCTTCTGCAAAGTTATCAGAAGAGGCTGGATATCTTTGAGGATGCTGCTGCATCCCCAGTGGTTAGATATTCCATATGGAGTAAATTCAGTATATGTATGGACACTGTGAGTGTTTCAGTGCCGTAATCATACCCTTCCAGAAATTCTATAGTAATTATCCTATCTAACCCATTTCTACAGATATGAATTTCCCAGAGATAAACTGACAAATAAGATTTTTACTTCAAATGTTATAATGAAAAGGAAATTGAAATCAGACTAATGAAGGAATGAGGGAAAATGTCTTATAGATTTATCAAAACATATTCCTGATATTGACTACTAAAATATTTTCTTCTTGGGTCTTTGATATAGACAATCTGGCTGCTTTTGGGGAGCAGTGCCTACAATGAGCAGTTCAGATAACACAACTAAAGCACCATCATGTCTTTATGTCTCCACTGACAACAAGGAGTTTAGACAACACTGCAGTGCTTCACCAAAGCCAAGCACCAGCCAGCATTAATCACCAGGAGCACAGGAGTCCTGTCACTGTCAGTGAGAAAAAATGGCACTTTTAATGTGCTGTTCATCGCACGGAAATCTCCATTAGATCTAGATGAAGAGTGGAATTCAGTATGAGATTGAGACCTACATCTTGGGGATTAATTCAGTTGCTTAAACACAGGATCCTAGTAGTAAGTGAAGTGCCCTAGAGTTCTTGGTTCCCGGTTTCCGTTCCAGAAGGATGTGGGTGTCATATATGTCTTTGTGTTTCTACAGCCTTAGTGTAGACATCTGAGATATCTCAGGCACAAAAAGAGACCTATGTATAGACAAATAAATTGAGCTCCTAGCAGATAGGCAGCTGAATAGCTCTCTTGCTTCTACCATTGATAAGATCTCTGTTGACTTCAATAGTTCATGCACATGAAACAACTGTAGACAACTACACTTTCTTACTCTTACAAATAATCTCACCAAAAAATGGCTCTTTGGGTTTAAATTCATGTGCCTGAATAATATGCATCAAAAAGTAGATGAAATACAAGAAGGACATCGAGGTGCTTGAGCTAGTCCAGAGAAGGGCGATGAAGCTGGTGAGGGGCCTGGAGAACAAATCCTACTAGGAGCAGCTGAGGGAGCTGGGGTTGTTCAGCCTGGAGAAAAGGAGGCTCAGGGGCGACCTTATTGCTCTCTACAGGTACCTTAAAGAAGGCTGTAGCGAGGTGGGGGTTGGTCTGTTCTCCCATGTGCCTGGTGACAGGATGAGGGGGAATGGGCTTAAGTTGTGCCAGGGGAGTTTTAGGTTGGATATTAGGAAGAACTTCTTTACCGAAAGGGTTGTTAGACATTGGAACAGGCTGCCCAGGGAAGTGGTGGAGTCACCATACCTGGAAATCTTTAAAAGACGTTTAGATGTAGAGCTTAGGGATATGGTTTAGTGGAGGACTGTTAGTGTTAGGTCAGAGGTTGGACTCGATGATCTTGAGGTCTCTTCCAACCTAGAAATTCTGTGATTCTGTGAAATAGATTCTGACCGGAACAGACGCCTGAGTCACTAATGTATAATATGAGAGTCAGAATACAGTGTTTAATATTAACTGGATTAATAACTAACGAAGAGACACCGTCTTTTGCAAAACATTGTGATGTTATACTTCTGTTCAGGAAATGGAAGACTTAGTTCCTATCTGCTTCCCAGTGGCAACAATCCTGAAAACAAACCCTACAAGTGTGATGCAATCACTATAGTATAGGAAAGAATTGATTAATATGTTTCAAACACTATGAAGCTGAGGAGGACCTCAAAGTCTCCCATCTCCAAATGGAGTTTTGAGTTGTATTATTGGTTTCAGTCAAAATAAGGATAGGCTAGTCACAAAATAAATACATAAATAAATAAATAAATAAATGGGCAGTTAGGAAATCAGATGAAATTCATATTCTTTCTTGCTAACATCTCAGCTTCTCCTAGCTAAGACTGAGTCACTTCTCACCATGTATGAAATATTTTCTGTCGGCATTTATAGAACTCTGTCATCCAGAGATGACAATAGAGGCAATAACTAAATTTAAGTACCTCTGTAAGTTGACAGCACAGTTAGCAGGTGATCTCAGTCTCTTAAGCCTATCCATTTATCAAGTCCACTTAAGGAACCAAAACAAGCAATATGAACATGACCCTTATACATTTACTTACAGATATATTACTTTGTGTACTAAATAAATGTTTAGAAGAGCATGGAATGGATTATTTGTAGACAACACTTTGAAACTACAGAAAATGCACATTAAAAATCCTGTTACCTTTGAATTCCTAGTCTTTGTAGCAATGCAAAAGGAATAGCAATATGATACATTTTCATTAGTAAGAATAAATGATCTGGGTTCAAAGAGTGTTTTGCTCAGCCTTTCGCATACATCTCATATACTTCTGTAGGCTTCAACGGATGTAACTCTATGGTTTTGAAAGACATTTTGAAGAAGAGGATGTGCTACATTTTGTGTTGTTTACAGAGTTTTCTTTATAAATTGTCCAAAACTTTCAAAAAGATCAATCTACATTCAGGTCATGTATTTGACAGTGTACCTTTCTTATTACTAATAGGCACCACAAGGCCACATAAGGAGGGGGAAGTCCCTGGTGTGGACTATATTTTCATCACTGTTGAAGATTTTATGGAATTGGAGAAAAGTGGTGCTCTCTTAGAAAGTGGAACATATGAAGGTAAGAAACTTCTACTGCTAAATCTCTCATCTTTCCATTATGTGTTTTTTTGTTTGTTTGTGTTTTTGTTTTTGTTTTTTTTTCTAATTTGATGGGGACATCCCATCATAAATGTGTCATTTCTACTGATACCAGAAATTTGTGAAAAGCCATATGGCAATTATGAAAATATTTTCATATGTGAAATTTAAATTTAGATGGGTGCATTATAATTTTAATATATTATACAAGTTAAGAGAAACAAGATAATACATTGATTACAGTTATAGGAAAGAAATACTATTTCTTTATGGCAAATACCCAAGGAAATTTCCACAAATTTTAAGTTATCAACTCCATTTCTAACATAGGAAAAACAAATTCTTAAACAAATCAGCTATAAAGCTGACAATTCTTTGCATGTGTTACCTTGCAAATACCAATGTATATCAGAGTTTGAAACAGCACTATTTAAGTAAAACAGTAACAATTTTCTGTCATCTCTTATGAGCTTTGTATAGTTATTGGAAAGATAATTTTGATAATTTTGTAATATGACAGAGCTGTCCTAATGACAAAAAATACCTGCACGTGGAGCAAAGAACAAGAAACTTTGTGCAGGGAAAGATTCCCAGAAGAACTGTTTCACCTGATTCAAATCTTTCACAAAACATAGCTGTTCTGAAAGTGAAACTACCATGGCATGGCATTTTTTAAAAACCAGAACTGTTACAGTATTTAAACCTCATGCTTCTTAGAAATATATTAGTATTTAAGGTAACTGAATAGTGGATGTATCCTTTTACTGTACTCTCCAATTTTGAAAGCAAAATGGCAGTGAACACCCTTTTTATGAAAAAAGATGACCTATACATATGAGAATACCTATGTGAGTAGAACCACTTACAGGAAACAGACACATATTTTTACCTTGCAGCAGAAAAACAATGAAGACGTTTTGTCCTGACTTTGTCCCTGTCAAAGAAAGCATCTGAAGATAAATAAGCTATTCAGCCCAAAGAAAATCATTAGCTGTGTTATAAATAGCAGAAAAGAAGATAATCCTTTCTCACCTAATCAGCAGAAAGTACCCACTGGAAAGTAAATAAAATTTCATAAAGAGTTATATCAATACAGAAATTGTAACAAATATTTTCATTAATGAAGGTCAAACAAAGGAAAATATATTTTCTTTTCCTTTCCTACTTTTTTCCCACTGACTGACACCAAATAGTAGAAGTTATAAATATTAATAGAAGTACACCACCACAATTTTATGTTTTTCTGACGTGCATTAAGTAAAGAACCTTTCTGGAAGAACCTTTTTGTTGAAGCTAACTTAAGCGTAGTCTGTCTTTGCTTGACCACGTAATTTCATTAGTTTGTAGCAAGTCTGTAGAGATTGAACTGCTAGGTTAAATTAATTCACAGTGCTCTTCTGTCCCTCGAGGGATACTGAGAGGTGTCTTTTAATACCAGCTATCAGAGCTGAGTGGACAGCAAGGTGAAATACTGGTTGAGGAAGTCTGTATACTTCCTTAGGCTGGCTGGGGACCTAGCTGAAGACAGGGCCAAAGTCATGGCTATACAATGTCTATCATATCATTCTCTGATCACTGATGACAAGTTCACTGAAGTCAGGGAGTCAGAAACTAAAGGAAAACCAAAATAAGCTCAACTGACAAATTTCTGCATAAATTCTTTCTTTGATTCCTATGTGTCAAAGTCAGAATATGTGCACTATGCCAAATAATATGTATTATATTAACTATGTATTACAGTAATATATATATATATAACTTCTTAGAAAATATTCATAGTTCATAGATGCAATTTCTCCTTTTCCCATAGAGATGTCTGGCCAGGACCTTATTAAGTTACATCCCCCCATTTGCCTGATTAATTCCTCATGACTGTAGTACATTCCTCAGGGAAGTATTTTGCTGTTCGTTCAGTCACAAGTTTGCATTGTCTTCAGTGATTAAGTGTATTGTTGGCAGTCATACCAACCAGAGCAAAGAAAATTCCTCCCACCAAAAGAAGATGATTTTTGAGTCCTTCCATAGATTAGCAACTTATGTGAATGTGCCTGTTCTTGGAGCTTAGTTTCTTCTCGGAGGCTCAGGGGCGACCTTATCGCTCTTTATAAGTACATTAAAGGAGGCTGTAGTGAGGTGGGGGTTGGTCTGTTCTCTCACATGCCTGGTGACAGGACGAGGGGGAATGGGCTAAAGTTGCACCAGGGGAGTTTTAGGTTGGATATTAGGAAGAACTTCTTTACCAAAAGGGTTGTTAGATATTGGAATGTCCAGGGAAGTGGTGGAGTCACCATCCCTGGAAGTCTTTAAAAGACGTTTAGACGTAGAGCTTAGGGATATGGTTTAGTGGGGATTGTTAGCGTTAGGTAGAGGTTGGACTCGATGATCTTGAGGTCTCTTCCAACCTAGACAATTCTGTGATTCTGTGATTTCTCATTAAATTGAGATGAAATAAATAAATCAGACTGTGTGTAGTTTTTCACCAGTTAGCAACTACTACAGATGATTCAGTTCATTTACCTTCAACTGTATGAATTCTAAAGAGAATCAGAAATAACCATGTAACCTAGAGGAGAAAGCCAAGTGGTTTACCTGACACTGACTTTTTGTATGGTGACCTATGGTATTTAGTATTTTTAGGAGGCAGGATGTTTTCTCATACAAATGAAAAGACCAGTTACCAATCAAATTTTTATTTTTTTTTTTCCTAGTGCATGCTAATAACAGTTGCAATTGCAACCTGAACCTGGTATAATTCAGAGGCAAAAACAGTTTATATTCTCAGGGAAGAATATTTCTGTACTTCTGACTTCTCAAACACTTAAAAAAAAAAAATCTTCTGTTTACTTATTTACTTGTTTGTTTGTTTTTAAATAGATTTTAATTTATAAAAGTTTCAGATTTAAAAAATAGGATGCTCTATATCCTCTTCACTACATAGACTTTGAATATGCCTTTCTTTGTCACTTTTATGAGAAATGTAAATGACTTTACTGAAAGGGTTGTTCTTTACCGAAAGGGTTGTTAGACATTGGAACAGGCTGCCCAGGGAAGTGGTGGAGTCACCATCCCTGGAAGCCTTTAAAAGACGTTTAGATGTAGAGCTTAGGGATATGGTTTAGTGGGGACTGTTAGCGTTAGGTCAGAGGTTGGACTCGATGATCTTGAGGTCTCTTCCAACCTAGAAATTCTGTGATTCTGTGATTTCTCGTTAAATTGAGATGAAATAAATAAATCAGACTGTGTGTAGTTTTTCACCAGTTAGCAACTACTACAGATGATTCAGTTCATTCTGTGATTCTGTGATTCTGTGACTGCAGGATTCCAAAGTGTTGTAGAAAAGCAGCAATAAGTTCATGATAAAGACTAAACAAAATTCAATTTTACCCATCTTGTAAATATTTTCATTTAATTTTAGTAGGGACAAACCCATGACTATTTCTGTCTTTTCTACATGTATTTATGGCTTTTTGAGCAACTGCTGGAAACACCAAGCCATCTTTATAGACATGAATTCTTTCAAGCATACTTAAAGTAATAGACAGTTGTTGCATGTTTTGCAGCTTGCCTGTGGTAAAGCTCCATGGCAATCTGAGTGATATTATTCAATGCAGAATGAGATAAAAAATAAATTATACAAGGTTCTCTTCCATTCTCAGTCAAATTAGCAGTCCAAGTCACATTAACTTTAGTAAGATTGCCATTAAGTTCTAATTTTGTATTTAAATTTCAGTGAATTTCACCAATACCTTGCTGTTGGGAGAAGCGAATGTTTGCCTGAAGAAATACAAAGTAAATTATTTGTAGTGTGTATATTTGTGTTTTACCATTGTCTTTTACCACTTCTCCAGTAGAAAGGTTGGCTCAGTATAATGTCATCTCTCTGATATGTCAAAACTTGTGTAGAGGCTTATTTACTTCATGGATCACTGACTTCATAGGCTGTTCCCATTTCCTTATTGGATCAGCAAAATTTCTTAGTCAGTGCAGCATATCAGTAGAGAGAAAATGTTCTTGAAATGTATACTGCATAAGAATGGCAGTGTTCATAAACAGAATGTAACAGATTCAATATTACTCTGAAACCTAGATATGCTAAGGCAAATGATTGAAGATTATTATGAAACATCATTACAAAGTATTTATAATGTAAGAGTTGAAGAGCTATGCATACTAGGGGTAGAATCGCCTTTTAAAAGGAACGTATAGAGTAGTGGTACCAGAAATAACAATAATTTTTTAGTGTATATACACTTTGAGAAAAAAGAAATTTGTTTGGTGATAACCTGTAAGGACATATATACATTGCAAAAACACAAATGTAAAAGAGATTTTAGTCATGTGGAACACTATAAGAAATGCATACCTAGAAAAGTTTGTTCATATCTGCTAAAGATGTGGAAAAAAATATGAAAATAAATGAATTTAACCAGTACATCAATGAATAATGTACCAAGAAGTTCTCTCTAATGAATTGTTATTTACTTCAGAAAACTTCCATAACAGTTGTTTTAGCAAAGTCACAATATTTACTCCTAATATAAGAATAGTCCTTAATTTTATCCAATGAAAAGCAATCATTTTAGCTATTGTACCATTAATTCCACCCCAAATTCACTTTTAATCATTACTTTGTGTTGGTTTTTTTTTTTTTTTGGAATTATATCAAATTCTTTCACTGGTTAAAATTCAAAGCTTGTGGAAGCTATTTACCTACTTACATGGTCATGGACTTCCCTTGGACCCATTGTAGTCTATGGTAATATTCCAACTGGTTCACATGAAGACAGAATTTTCCATATTTTTTGACTAATGGAGTATTATTTGGCAGAAGGCTGCGAAACGTTAGCTGCATTTTTCTTATTATCACAGGTATCTTTTTTTAATATGTTCTTAAAGAAACAAATCAACAAAGGGTGAGTACATCTTGTTGGTAAAAACTTAATATTCTGTATTTCTTGTTTATATGAGGTTTAAAAACTTTCAGTTGTTTTAGAAACATTTTCAGAGGGTCAGCTTCCTATTTTTAATTGTGTCACCACTATTGTGCTGTAATGGAAATTGACTGTGGGTCTTTCCAGTGACTGTCTTCCCACAAACTGGCACGTAATTGACACACCAAGGTGCTCTGATTCTGTCACCTGACAGGTGCAGAGTCCTCCTAAAAAAAGGAGACATGAAATTCTGGACAGACTTTCATTCACCAACATCTTCCAAGCCAAATTTAACCTGAGCAGAGACCAAGTCAGGTTTTAAACCTTCTGTTCAATAAATGCTTGTCAATAAACATCTAATTTATGATCTGCAAATTTAAAGTATGACTTAAGGACTGCTTCACATGGACATAGAGTTATTAATTACTGCATTGTGGTGACAATGGCTTTACCATTTGTATTTGATTCCAGTGGTTTTAATTCCATCTTCCATGTAAGAAATTATAGAAAATTCAAAATCCATCCCCCCCCCCCCCCCAGCATGCACCTCATGAGCAACACATCCTGAGCACTCTACAGCAAAGGGATACAAAGGAAATTAATGAAAATTAGGATAATAAATTACTACCCTCCTAAGACCTTAATATCTTGGTTAATGAGATGTTCTGATATAAAATGGTAAACAAAGGGATTGAGGGTAAAGATGTGTAAAGACAAAAATAGAAGCAGTTTTTCAAAAGACATGTATTTACCAGCAGAAAGTATTTTCAAGGGCATAGAGGAATACAATGAGATACTTTAGAGTAAAGATTACATTCCTGCTACAAGAGCCTCTCAGAGTGGTAGATCTGTTATCCATATGATGCCCTCTTCTCACTATCATATTCAGAGAACCTGTAAATCTGTTTATATCACCATTCACCATTCAGGTTACATGACAGAGAGAAAAAAAAATAAAATCATAGAATCATAAAATCATAGAATCATAGAGTGGTTTCAGTTGAAAGGGACATTAAAGATCACCCAGTTCCACACACACACACACACACCATGGGCAGGGTCACCTCCCATGAGACCAGGTTGCTCAAAGCCCCATCCAGCCTGGCCTTGAACACTTCTAGGGATGAGGCATCCACAGCTGCTTTGGACAACCTGCTCCAGTGCCTCACCACCCTCACAGTGAATAATTTCTTCTTTATATCTAATCTAAATCTAACCCCTTCTAGTTTTAAAAATCTTAAATATAGTCTGTAGCTTCATGATCTGATAGAATTCTTGTACCTGTTTTATGTAAGTAAGATTTTATGCACCTTGTTGTTTTTCCCCCTTACACTTGAAGCAGCAGAGGGAACTGAATCTCATTTAATCTTATCATTAAATATATAATGCAAAACACTATTGACTCTATTTTCATTTAAAAAATAGTTGGAAGCATAGCCCTCAAAAATATAAAATCTCAGAAGCCTGAAAATGTAATGCCAGTGAGTATATCAGCATTTATAAAGAATCTTTTCTAATTTTGTTAATATATTTTAAGGCATCAGATTTACTTCTTTTAATCAAACAAACAAAACACAAGAAAGATACACACAAAAAAGTTTCATGTAAGTATTTTGCCATTTTCCCAAATGAAGTAGCAAAGAAATAGAATTGGAATAAGTATATATTTTTTATTAAAAAAAAAAAAAAGATTTTAAATATTATTCTATTACAATATAAAGGTCAACTTGCATAGCTTCTGCAGTGCCTTTTTAAACTTTCTGAAATGTAGGATTAGTGTGACAGCATGCATACTTCTATTCTGTTTGAAATTGGAAGCTGAATAAATGCTCATTATTTTAATAATTGGTATTCCCAGTGTGTGGTCACTTCTATTTTAGGAAATAAGGCTTCTGTCTTAGCTAACATCCACAGACAGGAACACCAGTGGCATTAAAATACTAACTGTTTAGCAAGCAATACTGCTTGCCTCCTGCTGCCCTGGCTGTCAGGTGAGGGCAGTGGTCCTGACATGGTATTCTCATTCCTGACACTTGGGTTCTTCTTCAGCAAGGCTTACAGTTAGAGGGTTCCTACCCCCATCTCTGTCTCACAGCAAGTCACCATCTCACCATAGCAGACTGGTGCACTGCAACTGAGCAGTGGGTAGGCTTACAGATTGTCAAGACTGTAAGCTATATCAGTACGCAAATATTCTTCCAGAAGCATGTGGTCAGTCTGGAACTACAACACAAGAACACACACAATAGGAAAAGATGACATCTAGATGCTCATCATAATTTAACATGAAAAAGTGGCACCTGGGCAATATGTGTCAGTATAGGTCAAACATACTCCCACAGGTATCTAGGAAATTGAAGTTTGACATGACTATTCTTATGCATGAAACTAGAAGAGTATCTTTCTGCTCACATGCCCTGTCCACTGGATGGTTTTACCAAGGATGACCATGGACAGACTTGATCTGTGCTCATATTAAGTAGGTTGTGATCGGGATGCACATGACTGGGCTATGATGAAGTCAGTCACTAGACTGAATTCCCTGGGTAGCCTTCCAGACATCTCTGCTGCCTGATTCAGGGCTTTAGATTGCCAGAGCAACATTTCTGACTATCCCAGGATTCAGGCTGGCGCTCTACCTGAGGCAGTGTTCATCGCTGCTTTCAACTAGTTGTATTAGGCACGAGGTTAGAGACTAGCCACTGTCACACATGGCTTGGTAGACCACATATTTCTGCTGGATAATTCTGCATAGCTCAGCAGAAGTGTGTGTGGATGTTCAATTCACCTAAATTATTTTGTGTGAAGATTCTACGTCCACCACAAAGAGCAACTTATTGTCAGCTCAGGGTCACTTTATGTCACATCAGTTGGTAATGTCCTAAGGCAATCAGTTGCCTGTAGGTTCCCTGGGCATACAACACTTTTCTTTGCTCATGTGTGTTTCCACGATATAGGGCAGGACCAGGTGCCAAAGAGCAGCTTTAGTATGCGTCAGTGAGCTTCAAAAAGCCTTTCTACACAAGCAGGTCCAGTGAAACCACTAGCAATGTACTTTATTTTATATCAAAACTATATCAGCACCAAGGGGATCTCAGCATCAGAGAAATCAATAAGTGACCTTAGCCTTCATCCTTTTTTTCTGAGCTGGGTAGACCGTAACTTAGCTCAGCCCAAGACATGCCCTATTTTTTAAAATTCTGTGCAGTCACTACCAGAAATGTATTAACAAACTGAAGTGTCCAGGAAAAAGTAATACAAATTACCAGGAAGACTATAGGGAATAAATTTAGAGAACTCATCAGATAGAGCTTTGTTGGGTAATGATTGAGAAGCTCAGAGAATTTAAAATGTGTGAGCCCCATGGATGTATAAAGATAATTCAAAGTTGGTCAAATAAGTACTAATTACTACCAGCACTAATGTAATGTATCTGGAAAAGATGAACATTTCAATTTAATATTTGGAACAAATTTTCTCATAATGATGTGATTTAAAAGTTAGAATAATCTCCAGAGGTGGAGATCCAAATTTCATCTCTTAGAAAAGTTAAAAGTAGCTAGGAGAAATATTTTTGCATTAGTTAGAGGGATTAATTAAAGCCTGTTCTATAGTATTGTCTGCTTTGGTACAGTATTTATTAATGCTGTGTGTGTGACACATCAGGTTTCAACTTTTTTTTTTTTTCCCTTATGAAACAGGGCACAGCCAGTTAATGTGTGCATTTCCTATACCTTTCTGAATGTATCTGAACACTGAACAACTGAACTTTGCAGTATGTGTTGTGCTGCTATAGTTTAAATAAAGATTGTATTTAAAAAACAAAACAAAACAAAACAAAACAAAAAATAACTGTACAGTCTGAGCTATTAGACTATATAGCACATGCTCTCCCTCACTTGATCACCTACCACCTTGGTCAGGACACCTACATTATTCCCAGTCTCCCTTTCTCTGCTGCTGTACCTGTAGAACCCTTTCCTGTTATCTTTGATGTTCTTCATCAATTCTATCTCTAGCCATTTATTGGCATTCTTAATTCTGTCCTGTGTATTCAGGAAATTCTTCCCTATTTCTCCTTGGATGCCTGTCCATGTTTCTGCCTCCCTGACACAGATGTGATAAGGAGTTCCCTGGGAACAAAAGTGACTGTTAGACTCCTCCCTTGTTTATACAACGTTCTATAAATCCAACATAAGACTTTGTATGCTAGCAAGGATTGTGTTGTATCTTCTGTATTTCTATACTTTAACGAGAAACTACTTTGCAGCAGGAAAAATCCTGTTTATGATCCTGGGATGGGTAGTGTGTTTTTGAAATCTGTTTTTTATTACTCCATTTCAACTGCAAGGTGTTCTAGGACTTTGCAGTACTTCATGCAACCATGTTCATGGCTGCTATGGTGGATTCCACATAGGTGAACAAAAGTGTGCATCTTGTTGCCTGCCAGGACAAAACAAAGGAATAGGCTGTTTCTTATCAAGATATAAGTGGCTGAGGAAGGCCAGAATTTGTATGGTTAATTGAAAAGAAGGATTCAGCTACACAAATTACAAACTGATACAACTTTTTCTGCAATACAGTTACATTACTTCCCAAGTGAGCTAATTAAAAAAAAGATAAAAGCCCAACAAAAAGCAAGCACTAAAAGCAGTGTTTGTGTTTCAAAGTGAAGCAGTTTCTGATTAAAAACAGAAACATAAAAATAAATATATTAAAAACAAACAAACAAAACATTTCCTGTATATGGAAATCCATATATTGTGTTTACATTGTTTTCAAATATAATTATTCTGTTTTACTTTATGTAAATAAAATAATCAAGAGGCTTTTGCATGTTTTTATGTTTATTTATTTATTTGTTTATTTATTTTGGCCACTGGAAGACTCCCCTTGTCTCCTTGTATTTCCAGTAAAAGCAGTGGAGACTGGGTCAAAAATCAAGTACAGATATGCTGGTAGGGAATAAAACATAGCAGTCCAGTTGATGGTTGACATCTAAAGTTATTTCACATCATGCAGATAGAAAAAGTTAGTCTGATTATAGAATAATCTTTAAAAGATTCTACTGATGCAGAAAAGTCCTAGAATAGCCTAAGGAAAAAGCAATGTACATTGAAAATGGTGCATGAGAAAAGGTACCTCAGTGTCTGCAAACTGACAGGCTTTTCAGAATTTAGATTTCTCTCTCCAGACTCTTTTAACCATAAGTCTAATCTCCCTTAGTCATCATCAGGAAGAGATAGGGTGTGACTTAGCCATGACCTCAACGTGTTGGTGTCTGACCTAGTTTAGACCATTCTCAAGACTGCTGAAGATAGAGGAATGCAAAGACAAATATTTTGCTATGATCTTGGTTCACCCCCAAGTTACACGACATATTCCATCACTGAATTCGGGGCTCAAGGAGAAAATCTACAGTAATAAAAAGTCTGTCTGAGTTGCATGGGCCTGATGAACTTTTAAAATGGTGAAAGGGAATCAAATTCCTTTTTTTTTTTTTTTCTAGGGTTGAATATATATGTAGGATTCTACACAAATATTGAGGGTGACTGTAGCCTAATGACACAGTTCTTCTGTGTTCTGTGTTGTTGAATGTGGTCCCCTAAAAACACAAATGTTATAGGAGCTTTAAATGAAAAAATCAAACTGACCTTATTTCTTGTTGCTATGTATATTTACATGGTGTCAGGGAGCTCCAGGCATAAACCAGGAGCCACTGGCTAGGTGCTGTAAAAGCAAAGGGAAAAGGACAGCCTTTCCCTCAGGAATTTACATTTGCAGTGTAAGATGAAGGACAATAGATGAAAGTAGTTGGTAGGGGAAACACAAAAAGGAAAAACAAACAAACAAATAAAAATACTGTAACAGAATGTCAAGCAGTGGGTCTCCATGGACCAGCAATGCGATGTATGTGAAACAAGTATGAAATCATAAGATCGGTGATGTCATAGTGTGGATATTAGTTCTTCTTTAGGGCATGTTAGGAGCAGTGGGTAGGTACAAAGGGATTTTGTACCCTTGCTAGCTGGTGCTAGCAAGAACAAGGAAAAAGGAAGTGATAACTTGAGCGAGGAGTCATGCAGGTGGGATGGCAAAGCCAGTGTAGAAAATTAGTATGGAAGGGAGGAGGAATGAAAAAAAAAAAAAAAAAAAAAAAAAAAAGGGTGCTGAATGTCTCTTAGTTTGTGTTGTGTGTTAGTATGTGAGTGCAGTGTCCCCTCATTCTAAGGAAGTGGAAAACACGTCACTGGTAAGATCTGGAAATGGTGTAGCTCACAGTTGCCTTCTTGCCCAGATTAACAGTGAATATATTATATTAGGGTACTGGTATACAAATGGAAAACTGAATGATTTTACAACTTAAAGATTTACTTGGACAGTGAGTTCCCACCTAAAAATCTTTAAAACACAGCTTCTGGTATGGAACAATGGTTGTCAGCATTTTTAACACACTCTTGTTGAAGAGAATTATATTCAGTCTGGTTTCTAAAAATCCCCAAAGAGTTATTCTAAAGCAAGCTAGTCGGCTATTTTATATTGTAGTAGGCTATGTAGGCTGCTTACTATCACAAATATCCTATTAATGGTTTTCTATGATAAGACTATGAAAGACTTTTATATAGAGGCAAGGTAGAAGGTGCAAGTACTTCCTCCTTCCTTAACCAGTATGTGCAAGGCCTATCAGAAACCCCATGGCACAGGACACAGGCTGTGAAGCAGATCCTGCACCACCATCACATCAATAAAGAAAAGTTATCCACTTGTTCCAGATGGACAAGGAGTGTGCCAAGGAGCTGACAAGGAACATCTTCCTCACTAAACTGACACTTGGGATATCTCAGACAGAAGTTTGCTTTTATGATTTAGACCTAACCAAAAGCTGCTGGCTGATCATACCTTGATAACCAAGACTGCTTTGAGAAAAAATCTGTCTAACTTCTCTCCACAAATTTTGATTGCAACTAGTTCTGTTGGTAATCCTTAGCACACGTTTTGTTAGCATATTTTCCCAGCCATATTGGAAAACTACTTTGTTTAGCACAGAAACTCCACATCTAAAATAGATAAATAAATAAATAAAACCTCCTGTAGACTGGTGAAATTTTTGTTATGTTTGGAAAACTTCAATCCTGCCTGAGACAGAATGAAAATCTCTTGATCAATGAAAATTCAAATTAAAACTCTGACTGATTCTACAGTAAAAATATGAAAGGGGACAGATGGTATGAAGACATGAGCATCATTATACATTCAGAGGTGAAATTTAGCTGGAAAGAGAAAAGACACAAATCAAAATTATGGAAATGAAGGAATTCCCTTTACAACGCTGTTTAACAAATCCCCTTCATAACCTCACCTGGCAATATTTGGGCTGAGACAATCCCAAGCACAAATACAGGCTGGGCAGAGAATGGATTTTTGAGCAGCCCTGAGGAGAAGGACTTGGGGGTGTTGGTTAATGAGAAGTTCAATATGAGCTGGCACTTTGTACTTGTAGTCCAGAAAGTCAACCGTGTCCTGGGCTGCATCAAAAACAGTGTGGCAAGCAGGGCAAGGGAGGTGATTGTCCCCCTCAGCTCTGCTCTCCTACCATGAGACCCCATCTGGAGCACTACATTCAGCTCTGGGTCCCCCAGCACAAGAAGGACAGGGATGATTAAAATGAGTCCAGAGGAGGGCAAAAAAGATGATCAAAGGTCTGGAGCACCTTTATGAAGAATGGCTTGAGAGAGTCAGGGTTGTTCAGCCAGGAGAAGAGAGGGCTTCAGGGAGACTGTATAGCAGCATTCCAGAAGGGCCCACATGAAAGCTGGGGAGGGACTCTTTGTCATGGAGTGCAGTGATAGGACAAGGAGTAATGAGTTATACTGAAAGAGGGTAGATTTATATTAGTTATAAGGAAGAAATTCCTTATTTTGAGGTGGTTAGGCACTGGAAGACATTGCCCAGAGAAGCTGTGGATACCCCATCCCTGTAGGTATTCAAGGCCAGGTTGGATGGAGCTTTGAGCAACCTGAACTAGTGGAATGTGTCCCTGCACATGACAGAAGATTGGAACTATATGATCTTTAAAGTCCTTTCCAAACCAAACCATTCTATGATTCTATGATTAATATCCTTGCAGTAGTAGTGCCCATCCTTTGCTACTTCGTGAATCCCTATATTGAGGGACTACCAGCAATATCAAAGAAGGATTTTCTAGATAACACAAGACCCTAGAGATAAGGACAGTACAGTTGGTTGATTAGGAGAAAGCAAAGGTATTGTTTTGCTATCCATAGGAGGGATGAGGTTGTTAACTTTTCCTTACTGGTACTGTTCTTAAGGGAGCATGAACTTCTAATAGGAATAGAGTCAACAGGAGGTGCTTTGTGTCACGAGAAAGCAAAGCTGACTAGTAACCTCAGTAACCCTCTTTCCTTACTCTTTTATACAAGCTTAGAGAACCAAGGAGTGGGATTTTTTAGAGGTTGTGATCTGAGGAGTTGATATTATCTTCTGAGTTGATGATTAGGCTGAATCAGCTGGAGTAGAGCTTGCATCTGCAGTCTTCTGGGTTAGGCAGTCTCTGCTTAAATTCCATATGCTTTTTAGTTTGGTTAATTATGAGTAATTTATTGCATCCTAAACTGATTTTGACTCTTGGCACTAGTGATTTTGCCTGTGAAAATCACATGGGGGAAAAGAGAAATCACTCCAGGCATAATAAAATTAAAGGGCAAGGTCTGAGGCAAATCATTCAGGTTTTTGAATGTTTCATCAGCTCCTCATCTTATGTTTCTAGAGTGAATGCTTGGAGTATTTACCTTAATGGTACAGGGCTTGTGCAAAGCCTGTTTTTAATGTAGTGTCTTCTAACAGTGAAAGTGAGTATGAGCTCAAGACATCATTTTATTGAAGTGTGGCACTCTGATCAGATGGGCAAGATTCAGAAAGAAACTGACATTACATAGACAGTAATATTTTTCAGAAAACAGGCTTTTGCACTCAGAAATATATTGGTATTACAGAATGATATATAAAAACTGGATTTTTTGTTGTTTTAATTACAAGTTAGAGTTTCCACAGCTTTCATTGCTGCCAAAACTTGTCAGGTTGTCAGTAAGATCTTTATTTGTAAAAAGAGTTTGGACAAAGTGTAGTGATATATTTTTATAGTGGTCTTTGTACAGTTGAACTGCAATTTAAAGAATAATTACTTTCCTTCACAGCTTTATCTCATTCTTGCAACCCTTCATATTGAGGGTGCTCAGTATTACATTGGTTTTTGAGATAGAGTATTTCAGAGAGATTTTATAGGTACCATTCCACATAAGTCATCAAGGAAAAGGAAGGTAAAACAAACCAACTATTTTTGATACTTTATTTGCATTCTTTGAATAGGGAATAAAAAACCTTTCTACAGCACATCTGCTCTGTCAACTGCAAAAGTTTGCATGATATGTGGCATGAAGACACAGCATTCAGATAAAAATAAGCATTGAATAGCTATTTATCACTGAATGTTTTCAAAGTGTGCATTTTCATTGTGTGAATTAGTCAGAAATTAACCAGGAAAAACATTGTGTGACTGAGAGGTTATTCACACTATATAACATTAATTGCATAACTTCTTGCTTTTAATCAACCCCTAGAGGTGTCCAGTTTTCTCTATTCTCTATACTGAGGACTTCAATTCTTAACTGCAGGTTCTGTAAATTACAGGGCATAAGCTAAACGTGATGAGGTGATCCTCTCTTGCAGGTAAAGACATGTTTAATATTCCATAAGAGTTCTAGCACAACAGGGAATATATTCCAGGGTTGATGCCTCTTCAGAGGACAGTGAGATGTAACATTTTAGCCTACAGGGTATGGATACAGAGACAAGCTAACACTTTCATCAGTGGCCCTAATGAGCATAAATGTAAAGGAAGTCAGCTGTAAAATTTCCTAGGATTGCAAAAGAAGCCTGACAGGTATGGGTCAGATTTCAGGTCTACTTATATCAGTAAGCCTAATATTATTCAGTGACATCCACCTTGACATTGCTGTGGCTATCTGTTATCTGACTGACAGCCAGTCTTTCTACTCTTGTTCTGTCTGGCACAAACTGTGGAGCGATCATCCTCAGATCACTGACTCACAGGATCACAGAATCATTTAGGTTGGAAGGAGTTTCTTCAGGTCATCTAGTCCAACTACTCCGCTCAAGCAGAGTCAGCTAATGCAGGTTATTCAGGACCATGACCAGCTGGGTTTTGAATATCTACACAGGTGGAGACCACACATCTAAGTAACCTGTTTCAGTATTTGACCACCCTCATAATAAAAGCATTTTTTACCGAGTTCAGATGAAATTTACCTTTTTGTTTGTTTGTTTGTTTTGTTTGTTTGTTTGTTTGTCCATTAACTCTTGTCCTTTCACTGGGCATCACTGAAAAAAGCCTTCCTCTGTCCCATAAGGTATTTATTATACATATTGATTCCCTCGAGTTTTCTCTTCTGCAGGCTGAACTGTTCGAGCTCTCTCATCCTCTCCTCAGCAGAAATATGTTCCTGTCCCTTCACCACCTTCATGGCCCTTTGTTGGTCTTTCTCCACTATGACTATGTATCTTTTGTACTAGGGAACTCTGAAGTGGCCTCACCAGTGCTGAACACAGAGGAAGGATCACCCCTCTTGACCTGCTGGCAATGCTCTTCCTTATGCAGCCCAGGATACTGCTGATATTTTTGCCATGAAGATGTATTACTTACTCAGTCAGCTTGTGGTCCACCAAATCCTTCTGTGCAGGGCTGCTGTCCAGCCAGTTAGCCCTAGCACATACTGGTTTCTGGGGTTATTCTTCTCCAGGAGCAGAATTTTGCATTTCCTCTGGTTGAAGTTCCTTAACTTCTTCTCAGACTAAGCCTTCAGGTGGTATGGGTCCACCTGAATGGCAGCACAACCATCTTGTGTATCAGGCACTCCTCCTAGTTTTTCATCTGCAAACTTGCTGAGGGGTCATTCTGTCCTATTGTCCAGATTATTAACATGGCCTTTCAAAGTATAAAATGGGGGTTTTAAGAAAGTTGGAGAAAGACCTTTTACCAATGCCTGTAGTGACAGGACAGCAGAAAATGGTTTTAAATGAAAGAGGGTAGATTTAGAGTGGATGTAAAGAAGATATTTATTACATTGAGTGCAGTGACACTGAATCAGCTTGTTCTGAAGGGAAGATGTGGATGCCCCATCACAGGAAGTGTTCAGAGTCAGGTTGGACAGGTCTTTGAGCAACTTGATTTAGTAAGAAATGTCCCTGCCCATGGTACTGAGATCTTTAAAATAGATGGTCTTTAAAAGACCCCTTTGAACCCATCCCATTCTATGACTCTTAAGATTCTATGTTTGATGAATAGTATCAGCTCAAGTATTTATACTGGGGTACACCACTGGTGGCCTCCAACTCCACTTTATACCACTGATAAAAACCCTCTTGGTCTTGCTGTAAAGCCATTTTTCTATCCAACTCCTTGTTTACTTATCTAACCCATACTTTATTAGCTTGTCTATCCACAAAGCCAGAAACCTCACTAGAAGGTAGAAGGCTATTAGGTTTGTCAAGCATGATTTCCACTTTGGAAATGGTTTCCAGGACTCATTGCTTGATCACCTTCCCAGAGAATGAGGTGAGGTTGTCAGTCCTGTAGATCCCCGTATGCCCTTCTTGAAAATGAGTGACATTTGTTCTCCAGTCTTCATAAACCTCTCCCAATCACTATAGCCTTTTCAAAGATAAGCCTCACAATTACATCATCCACCTCCGTCAGCACTTGTGGGTGCAACCAATCAGGCCCCATGGATATGTGCAGTTTGTTTAAACTCTCTCTTTGGTGGTCCTCTTCTACCAAGGGCAACTCTTTGCTTCAGATTTTCCATCTGGTCTCCTGGACAAGGGACTCCTGAGGGTTGGTATCACCAGTAAAGACTGAGGAAAAAAAAAAAAAAAGCATCAAGCATTTTAGCTTTTTTCATGTTCTTCATCACCAAGTCCCATGCCCAGCAGAAGGACCACACTCCTCCTAGTCTTACTTTTGCTGTTTATACGCATGTAGATTATTTGCTTATTGTCTTTCATATCCCTTTCCAGACACAACTCTAGATAGGCCTTGGCTTTCCTAACCTCAGCTGGCCCGTAACTTGTCCCCAGGCAGAGATCCAGGCATTCCAGCTGCAATCTCACAAAAAAAAAGTCACCAACCTTGCCTTCCCAGCATGTCCTTCCAAAAGCCTACATCTAACCATAATAGCTCTCTAATTATGTAACTTATCTCACTATGTCTCAATGAGCCCAAAGCTCTGTAACTGCACACAGACTTATAATTCTTCCTGTTGGTTCCCCATGCTGAAGCCATTACTGTCAAGGTATTTCAGAGCACCCATGTGTGCTCGTTCACCAGAAAAAGCTCAAGAGGTTTCCCCATAAGGTTTTTCCACAGGCATTTCTTTCTTTCCATATCTATGTTTAAAATGATTCCACTCAAGATTGTTTAGTTGAAGGTTGTGCCCCTTCAGTTCCCATTTTCCCTGTCCTTTGATTTGCCTACTGCATCCACAACTTCCTCACTTGTTTGTTGAGGAATCTCTCCCCTCCACATAATTCCTAAAGCTCTCTGCACCAAGCTGCTCAGACTTTTGGCACAGTTCACATGTTTATGGTTGCATGCTTTGGCTAAAAGGTCCTCCCTCATTCTGCATTTTTAAGGTCTTTCTGAGAAATGATCACAGTCTTCTGCTCTTGGAAACTTATCAAGATCAACCTCACAACTGTAGGTTGTCTTGCCCTTATTTCCTATGGAAATGCTGTTCTAGATCATTGCTCCTGTTCTACCTAGAAAATAGTCTCTGAATTCTGGCCTTTGTTCTTATAAGCCCATGCTATTAATTTTGTTTGTTTGTTTGTTTTGTCAATACTGTGTTTCCTTTACATAACTGCTTTGTGAGCAAATCAAGAGACTAAAACTAATGGTCTCTGCATTTTTGAGATATCTTTGGGTATAAATGATATCCAACATAGGTCACATGTGGGAGTGGAAGATAGGACACGTAGCCTATCAGATTTGCACTTTTCTGGAACAGCTACCGATGGATACACAGGAGAGCCTACAACGTATGAAATGGCATTAAACATAATGCTTAGATATCGATTCATTTTTCATTTCACTCTTACAACACCCCTTACAAATAAATATAGTGTCTATGTCTTCTTCTATTCTTGTTCTGCTAAGCTAAATGGACACTTATTTTAGTCTCTTCCTATACAAGGGTCCAAGTAAAACTTTCAACGTAAACAGACAACTAAACAACGTAAACTGTGTCTCTTCTTCAAAGTGTTCTTTAAAGCCCTGAACAGTTTTGAAATCAGAATAATGAGTCAGTATGTTCTTGGGTATTCAGATATTCCTCTCCCCACCCCCACACCCTTTCCTAAATATTGATGTTCTATTTGCTATAGACACATTTTATATAGACGTTTGCTTCAGACACATAATTTGATAAATGTATTAACTATCCTCATTCCTGGTTGTGGAAGTCTGCTAGTTTTCTGCAATGGATATTACCAGTTATCCCTGTTTTGTGAACACCGAACTCTTATTTGACATTCTACTTTTTTGCCTCTGCATTGGGTTTTATACAATTATAGATATGTTAACTCTTTTTCTGTCATGGAAAATACCTGTAAAGTATAGAAGTGGATGAAATATTATTTATTAACTTGTTCTCAATGGTCTTTCTCTCTCTCTCTCTCTCTCTCTCTCTCTCTCTTTTTTTTTTTTTTTGTAAAACTCCCACAAAATTTCATGCTAACACTTCTCCTTTCTCTATTAAGCTTGCCATGTCTGTAATTGAAGGAAAACCAAATTATGTGTTCAGAACACTGAAATACATACTGAAAACCTCAGGAGAGCAGATTCATGATGTCTTGCTGTTAAGACATAAATGGTTTCTACCGGTATCTTCCCATCTGTTGCTACCATTTTTGTTTTGGCATTGCTCAAGGAGTGACTGCAAAGTTAGATATTTCAAGCAGCAGGAGTCCAAGAATAAATGATCTAACCATAATAATTCCAGATGTAACTAAATCTTGTTTATGTATTTGATTACCACTGTATGTCTCACCTTCTGGCAAGGAACATTCATCATACAGGTAGGGAAGGAGGCAGGATGCTTTAAAACAACTTCCTAAATAACAATATAAAAGAGAGAATAGTTCACTTAATCATTAGCTTTACCCATCAGATGTCTGAATATTTATGATAATGTACCTATTTTTCATTTGTAATCAGGCACTTGAGGAAATAAATACAAGTGCTTCACAGAATGCTATTTTTCTCATTTTCCTTAATATGAACAGATGAAAATTAAATGAAATGTTAGAAATAAAAGCTGGTTAAGACTTGTCAGGTCACTGAGGTTGTCTGCCTGCCAATGAGGCTGTGTTGCCTGCGGTATATGCAGGTGCTTTGTTTCAGTCTAATTTTAAATGACTCATATAGTGAAGCTCCTTGCACCACCTCCCATGGGAGACAGCTCTGTAATCTAACATCCTACCAGTGAGAAAATGCTTTCTGATACTTGGCTGAAGGTTTCCTTTTGTAAAGCATCAATCTACAATTCTTATTTATATCCAATGAGTTCATATGAAAAAATTTTTCTTCTAAATCTGCATTTGACCCTCCCAAGAGAGGTAATAATCATATTCCTCCCTGACATCTCCCACTCTGCATTCTCACTTTTAATTTATTCAAACTATTTCTAAAATATTCCTAAATATTGCCTAAATATTTGTAGAATCAGTGCATGGGTTCTTTCCTGATTTCCCAACTTTATTGTCTTATTTGTCAACATATTATATTATTTATATAATATTATTATTATATATTATATATTATATATTATATATTATATATTATATATATATTATATTATATTATATTATATTATAATATTGTCAACAAATATTATATTGTCAACATATCACTTCACTGTAGTTGTTCCAGTCAGTACTCACTGTCTTTTCTTCAACAGTTTCACTGCTTTAACACTCTTGTCCATAACATTTAGATAGGTTTGTCATACATAACCTGGAACCTCATCATATAGCATCACAGGAAGGGAGAAGTGAAACCAAGATGAAAAAAAAATAAATGGAAGGACTGAAAAAAATACATATATATAAATACATATATATGAAAATTGATAGGTGAAATTATAGGGAGTAAGGAGGTATTGAAATGGCTTTTGTGAGTGATGAAAAATTGCAGGATGCTTAGAAAGTAAAAGTTTGAAGTACTGCAAATTTATGTAGGATGGGCAGAAATTAAGTAGATAAGAGGAGGAAAAAAATAAGTCAGGACTGTTTTTGTTACAGCAGCAAATGTGATTTTGGGGAAATCTTACTTTCTCAGAAAACAAACACACAGGAAGCTATCCCATCCATGGTTTAGTTTACATTGGAATTGATTTTGAAATGCCCAGTGGCCTGTTGCACACAAGGAAGATCAAGCTGATAGTTTCTCTGTTTCTCCACTTAGGCCAGCTGCAATAAAAACTGCAAACTGCTTGTCTTTCTTTGTGAAAGAGCCAGGGAGGAGACTCCATGTCCACAAAGGCAGTCTAAGAGCTTCATGCTTCACACTAGGTCATCCTTGTACCTCCTGCAGGGCTTGAATACCAGCTATCATTGCTTACTAATGACTTTATACCAGCATTTTTTTCCCTGATATTGTATTTGCAAGTCAAATAAAGTAAGGAGTATTTTCTTTCTCTCTCTTGCCTAGAATTACTTCATTTTGTGTTTTTCTGACACTATCTCTTTCCTAAACACCTTCACTGACTTGTGGTGTCATTTGTGGTGACTTCACTTCTTTGATATGTTCTCGTTCTTGCTTCCATTGCAGCAAATATAAGACATTCCTGGAGGAGCTCTCTTACCTGTTTCTTTTATTATTTCCTCAGGGGTGACACTTGTTGGTACAAAGTACTCCTTTGTGACTTTCATGCTTCCCTAGCCTTCTTCCAAGTAATGCCAATAAGACACTAATGGTGTCTTATGAAGAACCATGAGGAATAAGTATTCTTTGGTTAGTTCCTAAAGAACTTTTTTTCTCAAATTTTAATGCTTTTGCATTCACAGAAAACCTCTTTTAGTAAATGTAATCAATATGGTGTCATCAAACATCCAATTTTTAACAACTCATTGATTATTTCATAGTCATTAATGAAAAATATGTTTTGTTTTTGTTGTTATTTGTACTTTCTAGGCTCTGAATTTTTTTCTGTTTGTACTTGTATGATATATTTTTCTATGAAATCTTTTTCTCTAGATAACTAATAAGTTTTTTTGAAGATCTGCGCTTAAGATATATTTTTACACCACAGATATATTTCTAAATGGTCCCACAAGAACCATGAGTGACTAACCAAAAATAAGTATCTTTCACCTATAACTGGAGAGCAAGGATTACAACTGTAATGAATTGAGACAGCAATAAGTTTACTAAAATAGACATCAATGAGTCTGAGACAATATTACTTCTGAGACACTGCAATAAAGAAAGATTTCGAACATATGCATGAAAAGGGAACTATATCTGAGCACTTTGTCTCCTGCTATCCAAAGCAATTCATTTAGGTTCCAGGCAAATCAAACTTTCCCTAGAAGGAAAATATACTTTTTCTCTTTTTCAAAATAGCAACAACAAAACCATGGTTTTAAAATAACTACAATGATAACAACAGAATGGAAGGAAAACAAAGCAATAAAGAAAAGAAAGACACAGAAGGGAGGATATCTGAGCATAACTTGAAAGGTTCCAAAAGGTCTAGAGAACACTGGCCTTTTATTAGTAGAAAAACTTTCTTAGAAAAGAGGCAAGATCAAAAAGACATATATGGAGGACAAAAAATATTTAATTATGAGATACATATAATAGCTTCGAAAATGTAAGAAGTTTGATTCAAACTTTGGTTGAATATGAGGTAATATTCTGCTATCATAGATAATTATTACTGCATAAGTTTAATTTACAGTAAAGGCCTTAAAGCATTAATGGCATTAACTATTTTTTGATTTAAAGTCTTTTAATACTAAACCATATTTACTAACCCATTAAAATAACCAAAATCTTCTTGAGGACATGTAGATTATATTACCAAAATAGCTTTTTAAGGACCGGGCTACCCACATGTTCATTGAATAAGACAAAGTGTTCCAGCAAGACATCACCTTTGCTGGCATAAGTACATCCAGTCTATGGCTTTTCTGAGTGTTGCAGTGTTAGTCAAAGGGGCTATGAGGTGGGCAAGTGCTGGTCAAGAGGGCTTTTCACACACGCAACCACAGCTACTTTGACAAAAATTGTGATTATTCTTCAGTAATTTCACAACTAAGAAAAACACTAGGAAAGCTAGGTGATGTTTCTCTGTCTTGTCTGAGGAGGGTATAGGCATATCTACTATGTTTGGGATAATTAGGAAGAATAGAATTGCATACTTTATGATCTAGAGTACTACATCTAAAGGTAAAACTAAAATCATTCACATTTATTTGATATTTAAAATATTAATTGTAAAATCAATACAATTTTCACAGTGTCTTACACTTCAGATGCATATTCCAAGTAGGGATATATGGAATGCTTTGAAATAGGGTCATAAACTATATATTTGGTGAATATATAATATTCATATATTATATATATATGAATAATATATAATAAATGTAAAATTTGCAACATATAAGATAAATTAGAGTTTTGAGAAATAAAGCTGAACGAAATCTTCATGAAGTAATTTGAAAAATACATGACTAGAAGCTTCTTATTGCCACTAGGAAATAGCAATCATAAGACTAAGAGGGAAGTTAAACCTTAAAATTACTGATGAGATGGATTTAGATGTTTGGGTTTTGGATATTTTCCCATCTTATAGTCACTAACAAAATGACCATGCTATCTAAATGGAAAGTTATGATGTACTCATCCAGATCAGCTTGGAAAAGCCTGAATTAAAAAGTGTTGATTTCTGTTTTGTTATGGCTTAGAATTATGTTTTCACTAATAATTATCAAAAAATATCTTGATGCATGCAGTTTACAGAATCACAGAATCACAGAATTTCTAGGATGGAAGAGACCTCAAGATCATCGAGTCCAACCTCTGACCAGTCTATGAGTTTGAAATAAATGCTGTTAAGAAATTAAAACACAATAAATTATATAATAATATATATTTCAGTGGTTATTACTTTGGGAATTGAAATATCCCTTCATTCTAGTATACTATTTGTTTGCACTCTCCTTTTATGGTTTATTCTGTGTTCTGTGTATTTGGATCTCCTTAGATACTATAATCAACAAGAATATTTGTTGCAGCATTTCCATAAACACATTGTTTTGTGATTGTCTTCCACTTAGAATTTTGTCTATTGCTACGCTTGTTATAGACTGTGTGATCTCTGTTCAAATCAAGTCACTAATCACAGCTCTGAATTTTAATAATCCTTGAAATGAACTCATCCACAAACTAGTTACCCACAAAAAGCACCAAAGTGATAAGAATGAGCAAATTTGAGAAACTGGAAAATTTAAAGAAAGACACATCTTTATAATAATGTATTTTTTTCTTTTTTACCTCACATTAGTATGCACTATTAGTATACTTGGAAAAAAAAAAAAATCAACAAGTATTTAAGAGAGTCTTCACTGTTTACAGCAGAAATTTTCTCATAGTTTTTCATACTCTCAGATTTATTTATTTATTTATTTATTTACTACAGGAGATTGACAAACTCAGGATCCTGTACTGAGAGTCATGTATTTGCACATTATTTCATTACTAAGTAAAGAAATAATATAATTTCTAAAAATGTTTCCTAACTTTTGGATCCAGTTACTCTGGTTTAAAAATGACCAGCACTTACAACAACTGAAATTCTTGTGACAAAAATCTTAGTAGTGACCAAGATGAGCTGGAAGATTTTCTGTTTATTTTAACTTAAAGTTTGCATTCAAGTTAAGGTTTGCATTATTATTTAAGAAAAAATTCCTAAGAAAGAAATAAGCTGTCAGTACTGTGAATAAAGCAGATTAGGAATTTTACCTGATTACTTAGAGTACTTATGTATTTATCCAATTTATTTTTTAACTGACTCTAGAGAGAACAGCATAATTAAAACATTAAATAATCTATATATCTGAAATTAAAAGTGATAGCAAAACACAATTTCAAATATTTGAAATGTGTAAATATCAGCAAGGAATAGAGGTTATTTAGTATTGTGTGAAGTATAAGAAGAATAGCCAGATGAAATTTTAAAAGGAAAGATTTCATCCAGGTCTCACTGTTAACTTCTGACACCAAAAGCTTTTGGAGTATAGGTTATTTTTTAAAGAAGCAGAAGAAAAAGTCTTATTTAGTAAAACTGAAGGTAAACTAACACAGTGACTAAGAAATTAATTTGGGGAATTATAATCTTAATTCTCTCCAGAACTCAGCTTTAAGAACAAAATAAATACTTTTTTATGACAAAAGAAAAAAAAAAATAAAAAGTTTATTTTACAAGTCTCATCTTAGTGTCACATGGCAAATAAATATTTCTTACTTTTTATACCATTTTGGAACAGTTTTCATTTATAGTTATGAATTAAAATTCACATTTTAAACTAAAATTAAAAAAATCACAGCTCAAACTAACATCTGGCTACAAAAAAAAAAAATAAAAATGTTTTTCATAGACACTAACCTACCTATATGTCTCTTTTGTGTGTGTTAGCTGCAATTTGTTCTCTTTTTATTAAACATTTCAGTAGTACTTGATTTTCTTTAGGTTTTCTTTTGATATTGAACTTAGAGCTTCTGAAAGATGTTGGATATATGGCCAAGAATATCAAAGGGCTCTGTCTACCTACTGGACATACAAATTTACCTGCAACATTTCAGCTGATGCCAAAAAAGCAGAAAGACTATAATTTCTAGTTATCCTTGCTGAGGATGGTAACAGAAGTATTGCCTCTAAAAGATTTTGTGATGATGACACAAAAGAGAGAAGTTAGTTCAGTGTCAACTTGTGTCTAGGAGTTTGACATCCTACTGCTGTCAATTAATTAGATACAATTAATTAGTCAGAGAAGCCTGTGAAGGGATTCAGCTGATCAGCCACTAGATGTCAACTTTAGGCTGAACCAAATCATTCTTTTTGACTCCATTGATAGCGTCACACCAGGTGATTTTGGATGCTTAATCAAAGCATTTTGTTTAGCATTTAGCAAAATATAAACTATCTTTGCACTAGCAGGTAGTATGGTAATATAGGAGCAGATCTGTAAAGAGAAAAGCATGTGTGCTGTGATTGCAGAGCCTACACTGCATATACATGTATTCTGTGGGTTATACGCTATTCTCGTCCTGCAGACTGAATGTCCTTTTGTAGCTAAAGAATGTCTTCTGAGCTAGCTTCATCAGAAAATAATACAATTTGTGTGCTCTGAGATGGCTTTACATGCACTATGACATACAGTAAATGAGAGCAATAGGCTGTGCACCAAATGAGCACCTCTGATCAAAACTCAAATGCTAATGTGTACACAGGCCTTGTGTATCTCACTGGATTTTCACTTGTAGTTCCAGAAGGGCGCATCTCCTGTTACAAAATCTGTTTCAAAATCCTGTTTAAAATCTTTCAGTCCCTTGTGAATGTCCCAGGTATCTTACTGAGTCCAAAGCAGCACAAGGAACTTACACTTGGTAAACTGGATTGTAATCTTGATCCCCACTGAACATCTTGGGAGTTTATACATTAAAGATAGACACCTAAGTTTAGTTTTTGTTATTGATTGCCCAGTACCACACAGTGAAATGGACTGAAATTACAAAATACAGTGTCAACCTCTACTATTGTTAACTTTGAATTCTTTGTTGAAATGACTGAATCTTTTTTTCCCCATTTCTGGCATTCCCAATTGTTTGTAGGTTCACTTTGTGCTCTAGTTTTGCATACTTCATTTTTCATTCATATTCATGTTTGACTAATGTAATATTTATATGTTTGGTCTTGGCATCCTGTGAATGCTAATGATAGTTAGATGTTCTCTCAGTCCCAAAAGAACCAGCAAAGACTTTTGTTAATTACACATTGCTTATCACATAAAATCTCAGACAAGTGTTTGGCTGTGTCTCAAATGCCTAACTTGCAATTGTAGAATTCAACTATGAAGGACTTGGGAGTGCTCTGTTTTCTACTTTATTGTAGACTGGTGTTTCCAGTTTCAGACAGAGACGAATTTGATAGTTGGTCATGATTGAACTCTGAAATGGTTTCTTTTCTGCAAACCATAATATTATTTTGTTCTTTAGATAGATATTCCTAAAAGCAATGATAAACAGGTTGGTGTAAAGGTAGCAGTGAAGGACATATCCATCATTAGCATAGTATGGTAGTATTGGTAGTATGGTAGATGTTCCCACAGTAGTATGAGGAAGAGCTGTTTTAGGATGAGCTGAAGTGTTGAAAGAAGCCCAAAATAGTCAAAACTAGTGCCTGGGTATCAGGTCTGGGGAGAATTCAACTGGGGACCAACCAGACATAAACAGGTCTGAGCCTTCTTCAAATCATGGGGTCCAAATTGTCAATTCATTCTACAATTGGTTAATTCACTACTGCCTTTTTTCCATTTCTCAATGGCATTGAAGTTATAACCCATACTTCTCTAAACTCCTGTACATTATAGTTATGAGATCAAACTGCTGGTAAAAATGAACCATAAGAATGTTTTGCACACAGCATAACACAATAAAGTATCTCCTTAAATGACTCACTGAAAATAATATGAATAATTCCAAATGCTGGTGAATCTGAGTCATCTGATCCACTAGTTTATAAATAGCACAGATACCTTTGCTTGCTTTCATGCTGTCTTTAGCCATTACAGTTCATTAAGATCAGATGCATGTTGCCTTTCTCTGTTGTTTGGATTATTCAAGCTATTTAGAAGACACAGGAGTGAGACAGAAAATCATGAAAGCTTTTTTGTCGATATTGTTGCTAAGGAAACTGCTTCCTTTTTATTTCAGTGCATGGGACACTACTGTCACTTTGAGTCTGTCTTGCAGACAGACAACTTCACAGGAAGCTATCAGGGATGAAAAACAGAATTAATGAAATCTTAGGCTTCCATTTTAGATAGAAGAAGGGTTATACAAGGTACTTGAAAAGCAGCTTGAATGACCTGTGAGACTAGAATTTTGAAGAGAATGTTGAAGACAACAACTATGAGAGACTTGTGGATATTTCCAGACATATCTTAAATAATCTCAGATGCTTTTTTGTGTACATGCATCATTGTGGTGTATCACCAGCTAAACTAAGCATAATGGAGAATATCTGTCTGGAACAACAAAGAGTATTTCATTCTTTCCATAATCATCATCCAGAGTCCTCCTTTGCTCACACTTGTGCAATGTTACGTGTACCCACTCATGCCTAGAAAGGTTTCCTGACTTATTTTAATCAGTCTTCAACCATTCTATCCTTCAAAGCCTTTTATAAACCACTTTTTTTAAAAAAAAAAAAAAAAAAAAAAAAAGAAAGAAAAAGAAATCCATTTATATATATTAACAAAGAGTAGTAATCTTTAATTTAGAAATTATAAACAGTAAAAATATAAAGCCAGTCTAAAACTATTGAATGTATATAAAACATGAGAGATTTCAACACTCGAGAACATGTGAAAGACAGTTTTTCATGAATAAGTATCAGAATCAGGTTATTATCTGAGATGTATTTACATGCTAGTGTTTTTTCAGACAATTTGTGAAAACCGTAGTTTTTCAGATACATTTATGAATGTGTCATTCACATGGTGAGTTCTCAGCAAAATATATGAAGGTACCTAAGGAGAAATCTTGTAAGGAGATTTCATACGTAAGGAGAATCTCGAAGGGCCATAGCTTGTTCAGCCTGGAGAAGACATGGCTTCTAGAAGGCCTGACAGCAGCCCCCTGGTAGCCATTGGGAAGGCATCAAGAAGATGAAGCGGTGAATGGTAGGAAGACAAGAGAGAATAAGCATAAATTAAATCAAGAGTTGGAGTAGACTGCCCAGGGAGACTGTGCAGTCTGTGTCCTTGGAGGTTTTCAAGACCTGAACAATCTGGTGTGACTCAGCAGCTCACCCTGCTTTGAGTAGTAGGTTGGACTTAGCAACTTTGTGAGGTCCATGTCCACCTGCATTACACTGTGATTCTTTGATTCGAAGTATAGCTTTGTGCTCTACTAATTATGTTTAGGTTAAATAAATCACAGATGATAACTAGGAGCCAAAATATCTAGGTTGTTTCTGTAGTGTGAATGTTGATAAGAATATAGCTCTTGCTTGAACATGTGAAAAGAAGCTATTAAAGTGAACGTAAAGAATTATGTTTACATTATTTAATGTCAGATAGTTGAAATTTGACTTTGCGCTTGGTCAAAATTACAGTATTTCAGTGGTCTGTGATGCATTAAATATATTATATATCATTTATTCTTCAGAAAAGTTACAAAACTGTAGACGTAGCAAACACCACTCGTATCATTTTTGCTCCAGTAGTTTGTCTTGCAGTTGCTGTCAGTAACGGGGTGGAAATCATGCTCTTATTTATGTCTGTATTTCTTTGTTTTCACAGGTTTTGACATAGGCCTTCTTATTACATAAACTTTTGTACATCCAACCCTCTGAAGGTTTCTCACTAGCAATGACATTACAAAACAAAATATGCAAAAACTGTTTGTCTGTTTGTGTTAGCTTGTCACTGTTCAAATTAATTTGTTTTATTCTCACAGCTCCTTCTGTGCAACACAGCCCCACAGACATCTTCCTTATGCATCAGTAGGTACAAAATAGTATCTAAAAACTGTTTTCCTGTAGAAGCTGATAGACAAAGGCCATAACTTTCATTGTGATTTTAACATGTTTAACTGAATCATATACTATACTGTCTTAGAAACCAAAGTCCAAACATCTACAAACAGATGTTTTATTGAGCATAAGGGTGGGTAGTGAGGGACAGATGACTGATTCAGAGACACCTGGGTTAGATTATCTAAGCAAATGATAATAGGCAGTAAACAGAAAGTGTTTTGTTTGTTCATTTTAATGAAGGAACAATAAGTCTAGGGCACACTTATAAAGGTGATCTTTTTTCTTTCTTTTTTTTTTCCCCTCTCATAATTGGTGGTAGTTAAAAGATATAAAAGCATAACAATCCATTTCGACTGAAAGTGTGCTTCTGTTCTGGTGTCAGGGCAAAGCGATATTGTGACTGTAGAGCAAAGGATTAAGCCAACAGGCCCTGAAAGGTTAAATCACCTTTGTGTATGAAACCGCTTTAAGTTCTTATGGCTGTCTCTGTCCAGTTATGTTGCATGCAGTTCAAGCAAGAAGACAACAAATCAAAGAAAAGTTCACAAGGAATATTAAAGGACTAGGAAATACAATTTATCTGGGATACTAAGACCTGAATCTGTCTAGCTTAGCAAACTGAAGCCAAAGGGGTGACTTTGTCATGCTTTGCAAGTACTTCTGTGGTGTTTGCAGAAACAGATATCAGGTAATAGATAGTTCTTCAGTCTCACAGCCCACGTATATCAAGATCCACTGTCTGTAACTTGAACCTATTCAGGTTAGACATAAATCACATGTTTTAGCAATAGAGGCAATTAATGAAATACTTAGGGTTACTATGTTTTAATTTTTTATGACTGAGACTAGATTTCTTTCCTAAAAGACAAGCAGCAATTCAAATAGCAATTAAATCAAGGAACTTCACAGGAGGATGTGTCCACAAAGGTACCATCTTATTCTACAGTCTGAGAACCTGGATATAATCTTTTACCAACTGATATGATTTCTAAAGGGAAAAAGAGAGGCAACTAATTTCAGATTGCAGCAACTTCTGCCAAATCCTTAGTTGAGGGTACTTCACTGGCTTGGACGAGGTCAGAGCTGGAGTCGACCCATAGTAGGAATTCTTTTTCTCTCCAAATGCAGGTCATAAGTTGTGACTTGCCTGGCACAGTGCTGTAGCATAGTCTCATGAGTGAAGCTATTTCTGGCATCCTCAGCATTTGCAGCAGATGGGGCTATCTAATAGCTTTGGCATTCCCAACATGCTGCTGCCAATGTGACATTATGGGTCGGCCAGTTTTGTGCATGAAGAGCTCCTCAGTGTTGGGGCACTGTTGATGAGCTACTCCCGGGAGGCAATGTGTGAGGCACTGGCATGTCCCACGGCACTGCAGCCAGCATCTGGGGGCACTGCTGTGTGCCAGGAGCTTGTGCAGGTGTGTGCACACCCAGTGCTGATGCAGGCACTTTGCTTGGGTATTGCACAGCACGTGGGCCACATGCACATGGGATTTTGGCTGCTTAGCAATTCTATAACCGGGCTGTCCCAGGAGGACACACCGTCTGTTTACTCTATAAATATAAAATATCCATTTAAAATCTTCATTCTGTGACACAAAGAACATTGGATCACTGTCTACTTTTATAATGCTGAAAAGCATTATCAGAGCAGTACCTATCCATCGCAACAGCAAGTGCCAGAGGCTTCTGGTGTACTGTAGCTGTGCAGTGCATTGGCCTCTTCATCTGTTAAAAAGTTCCCCCTGATTTTCTTCTTGTTCTGCCCCAGTCCACTCTGCACAGAGCATCATTGGCCTGGAAATCACTCCATTTTCAGTTAGCTTAAATAACTATCACTTTTTAAAAAATAAGAATTCATGCTGTGTATAGGAAACAATTGTGAGTTGCTGTTATAGTTTAACCTGGGAGGCAGCTAAGCACCGCATAGCCATTCACTCCCTCCCTCCACCCTACAGTGGAATAGGAGAGAGAATTGAGGGGCGGGGGGGTGCAGATCAAACAAACAAACAAACAAACAACAACAACAACAACAAAACTTGTGGAGTTGAGATAAAGACAGTTTAATAGGATGAAAAAGGAAGGGATAATTAATAATAATAATTATGATAAAAGAATGCACATAGCAAGTGATGTACAATGAAATTGCTCACCACCTGCTGACCAATGCCCAGACAGTCTTTGAGCAACACCCCGCCCCCCCAACTCCAAAGCTGTTTTCAAACTGAGTAGGTAAATTCTTGTGACTGAGTTTGAAAGGACTAAAAAATGTTCTAGTAGATAGTAGAATAATGATTAAGTTTATGGGTACCAATAGACTCAGAAATTTCTTCAATTTAATTAGAATTTTTTAATAATAAAACAGCTAAGAGGCTGTAATCTGCTTGAGTTAGAAAGAAAAAATATTGGGATGAGAACATACGGAATTTTAGGTGTAGTTTTAATGAAACTTAGGATCTCACTGTTTTTCCTTTCCCTGGGGAAAATAAATAAATAAAAAAATAAAGATAAAAAGTTTTCAGTTCAACAAATTTTTAATTAAATTAAAATTTAATCAGCTGAATGACAAATATGACAAAAATCTGCTGGCTTTCCTCTTCAAAAATAGTTATGCATGTTAACTTTTTAGTTTCATCTAATGTGGGTTATGTCCGGAGAGGTAAGAAAAAAGGGAAGGAAGATAGAAAGTGGCTATTAGTATGTGTAACCTGCTATTTGACGTTCTCCATTGGTAACTGACAACTACATAAGTAACAGATTAGATTTAGTTCAAAAGCTTCCATGAAGACATTTCTTCACCAAAATAATGTAAATAGAATCAAAAATATTTTTTAAAGAAAATAGACATTTTATTTTTATTAAATATATACAATCAGATGATTAATCAGAGTGGCAAGTTATAAAATATATCTCTTGGGTGAAAGAAGCAAAAGAGATTTAAGAGGTAAAATATGAAAGACTTAAATGTTAAGGCAATGTTAGAACCATAATAACAATAATAATAATAATAAATAATGGGTTAAAAGGCACTTGCATCTTTTATTTTGCAGTTTGAGTTGAATTAATTATGTCAGTATGCTAGCTGGATTTCACTCCTTTGTTGGGTATTGACAACATGTGCTTTGTCTGGCACATGTGTGACTGCACTCAGGAATCAGGCCCAGCCAGCATGGGTTCGTGAAAGGCAAGTCCTGCCTGACCAATCTCATCTCTCTATAACTGGGTGACCTGCCTGGTGGATCAGCAAAAGGCTGTTCACATAGTCTACCCAGACATAAGCAAAGCCTTTGACATGGTCTCCCACAGCATTCCTTTGGAGAAACTGGCAGCCCATGGGGGGTCAGTGTTGGGGCCCATCCTCTATAATATTTTTACTGATGACTTGGATGAGGGAATTGAGTGCACCCTCAGTAAGTTTGCAGATGACACCAAGCTGGGGGGAAGTGTCGATCTGATGGAGGGTAGGAAGGCCCTGCAGAGGGACCTGGACAGGATAGGTTGATGAGCAGAGGCCAATAGGATGAGGTTTAACGTGGCTAAGTGTTGGTTCCTACAGTTTGGTCACAACAACCCCATGCTACAGGCTTGGGGCAGCGTGGTTCAAAATATGTGCAGAGGAAAAGGATCCGGGTGTGTTGGTCAATGCTCACCTGAACATGAGCCAGCAGTGTGCCCAGGTGGCCAAGAAGGCCAACGGCATCCTGCTTTGTATCAGGAATAGTGTAGCCAGCAGGACCAAGGAAGTAATTGTCCCCCTGCACTCTGCTTTGGTGAGGTCGCACCTCAAGTTCTGTGTTCAGAACTTACTACAAGAAGGACTTCAAGGCTCTGGAGCATATCCAGAGAAGGGCTACAAAGCTGGTGAAGGGCCTGCAACACAAGTCCTGTGAGGAGCAGCTGAGGGAACTGAGATTGTTGTGTCTGGAGAAGAGGAGGCTTAGCAGAGACCTTATTGCTCTCTAAAACTCCCTGAAAGGAGATTGTGGGGAGCTGGGGGTCAGCCTCTTCTTACAGATAACTAGCAATGGGACAAGAGGGAATGGCCTCAAATTGCACCAGGGGAGGTTTAATTAGGAGACATTTCTTCTCAGAAAGAGTAGTCAGACATTGGAACTGGTTGCCCAGGGAGGTGGTGGAGTAACAATCCTTGGGTTGGATGTGATACTTAGGGACATGGTTTAGTGGGTAATATTGTTGGTGTGGAGACAGTTGGACCAGATGATCTTGGGGGTCTTTTCCAACCTTAATGATTCTATGAGTCTATGACAGACATCTTCCCTGGCACCAGATGTTACCAGAGGAACCAGTCACCTTGGCAGCTCAGTTGCCTTCTCCTACTCCTCTCTTTCCCACAGTTCCCATTCATCTGCCAGCAGAGCAGTTTATACTTGACTTCCCTAAAGTCTGCTTCAGACAAAAATCAGCTAGGAGCATCTGCATGAATAAGATTGATGTTCCAGTAACGGGGCAATGATGAGGAATGGGATTCAGGTACAACTTCCACTAGCCTCAGATTTTTTGTTCCAAACTTGCAACACTGCTGCAGTCCTAAAGCTATTTCAGGAACTTTACACAGAAATAGGTCTGGCTGACCCAGGTTAGTGTGAATATAGTGTTAATGACATCTGTAAAAGCTGTAAATTTAGCTCTTCTGGACAGAAAATGTGCATAGAAATTCAGCATCTCCAAAGGAAATAAAAAAGCTTTGTTGTAGGGATCTACTACTGAAGTAGCTGCTAATATAGCACTTTAATGGCACATAGCAGAAACTTTTTGGATCATTCTGAATGTCACTTTTAATGTGGGACATGCAGCTTCAAAATCAAAACAGACAGTAGTAGCTCTGTTTTTCATTGCAGCTTGCTCAGTAACCATCTGATCTTGCTTTTCTTCTGAGGATCTCATTCCTGTGCATTCTCTATGCCCTTGTCACCTTTGATTTTCTGACACCATGAACTACTTAAAGCAAGGCTTACACCATTGAGTTATTTTATAGTAGTAAGTACATATTCCTTACCTTTACTATAAATATTGTCTAGAATGTACATAGTGCCCTTGCAGGCACAATGTCTGCATCACCTTGTCATTGTGCTGTCCCTTTGTAGTAGCTTCATCATGGCAAATCTGTAATTCAGTAAGCTTTGAAGTTTAGACATACTGGTTCAAGTTAAGCTGTAATAACTGGCCACAATACCATCACAGCTCTTTAGAACTGAGCAGAATTTGTCCCACTTCATACTAATGATTCATTTCTACAAATCAGGGCTATCATTATTGTGTTTAGTACAAACAAGTCAGACCAAGTGTTAGCTGGCCATAAGTAAAAGCAAAGAATATATTGTTGTCATAAATATGCAGCTTTGTTGTCATATATAGGATTAAAAACATTGACTTCAGTAATTCTGTTCTGCGTCTATGTCAGGGTAAAACAGAATTGCTTGCTGTTTCATCTTAGGAAGAAACTAATTTGCGTTGTCCAAATAAATTGCTTATTGAGGGCCTCTGCATATTCCCACTGGCATAGTGACCAGGATAGGAACAAACTAAGAACTTCTTTCAAAACTCTCACTCATATGGGTGCATGAGACAACTCACCTGACCATGACATTGTTACCGTATGTGTATATACACATGCACACATCTGGTTGCATGAGTTGCTTTACTTTCCAATGTGTCTTCTAGTTTCTACTTTCTGTAAGAGACTATACATCATGCTTTTGCACACGTAAATTGGCCACAAGCTTGTGGACAAGCACTAGACTACAGACGGACTTTGTTGCTATCAGCCAGTTGATGACTGACTCCCATGTCTAGTCCCAGTCATGTCTAGTCCTTCTTCTCATGCTGGGACAGGAGTGTGACAGGAGTGAGTCTCAGAACCTGCAGAAACATGGTGCTTCAAAACCTCTGGAATTATCAAGGTCAGCCTTTGCACCCTCCTGCTCTGGCAGGTGAAGTAACCATGTAACTGCAGCCTCTTCACTGCCCTCTGTCATGAAACACAGTCTCTTTGCCTTTTACTAGAGAATCACTGGTACCATGTTAAAGATGGTTCCTTTATAGACAACTCTTGTTATGCCTTGGTGGGTTCATCTCTTCTTGTCCCATCATTGCTTGTTTGACACCTTTATCATAGTGATGACTCAAGACTCTGGCACTAATAGCTCTAATTGCATATGCCCAGTGCGTACAGATGCTCAGCACCTAAAGGGGCAGAGTTAAGAAATATTGCTAGGAACTGAACTGATGAGAAACCAAACTCCTCTGTAATAATGTATCTTGCCTTTTGAGAGGGAAGTGGCAATTTATAAGGCCTTTTCTGGTCCAGGCAAGATTGCTGAGGAGAAAGGTTTCCTACCTTTCCAGTGCAGACGTGTCTACTCTTATCTTTTCTCACACTGCATTTTTTTTCTATATCTCTCTGTTCCTGTGCTGATTTCTCCAGGTTTAAATCAGAACCCCCTTGCTTTGAAGCTCAAGTCAGCACTAGGCAAGACATCAAGGCATTGGGCATCACTGTTGCTAAGAGCAGCCTGTCCTCTCCCAGTTGCATGCTTGTGCATAAGCAGGGTCAGAGCATGATTGAAGGGTGAGAGATGTACAAAAGCAGAGCAGACTTGAAATTAAATACTCTTTGAAGCTTTTTCTTAACTAGTCTTACTCTGGCACAGACCCCTGCCTTAGGGGGATGATCCAGTTGAATAGCAATGACCTAAAGCTACTGCTCTGCCCACTCAAGCATGCAAGGAGGAAAATGTATCTCAGAAATGACTATATGAGTATATCCGGGCTGCAAATAAATGTTTGTAAAAGATGGACTTTAACATTAAAAGAACGAGGGAGGACTTTATTTTTTTTTCTTTTTTTTTTCTTTTTTTTTTTTTTCTGAGTAAAACTGAGTTTTCTGTAATGGTGAATGCTACACAGAAACAAAAAAATGGAAAAATCCTGGTGGGTTAGACCTTTATCTCTTTCCTTGTTTATTACTAGTGCCAATGGAGTAGCTGTCCTAATTAAAAAGAACTTGCCCTTTCAAACAGAGGAGCCTGATTCTGATCCAAATGGCCCTGTAGAAAAGAAATTGCTGAATGAAGTCATTACTCTAATTAACATTTATGCTCCTAATGTTAACAACATACTTTAAAAAAAAAAACAGTAGCAATGATATTTCTCCTTAAATCATCTAATGGTCTGGTGTGGGCAAAGATTTTAGTTGCCCTTTGGTTATCAATTTAGACAGATCTACTAGGGGTGATTGCATTGTAAATCAGATATCTCAAGAAAGTCATTAATGAGCTAATGAGCGATAGATGTTTGTGGTGATGAAAGGCACAGCTAATAATGCTTATTTAGCCAAGTGGTGTACTTAAGTGTTCTCTGTTGCATACGGAAAGTGACCATACACCAGTAACTAGATAATAACATATTAGTTATTACTCAGTCTGTTCCATGATTTTATCTTCCTCTGCCTAGCCAGTCCCTTGTGCTCTGCATCCCTAAGCTCTTTCTGTGATTCACAGAACTGCAGTTTGGAGCCCTGCATCTGTTTGACTTTGTTTATATACTTCTTGTCTTCCTTAGCATAAATCATAAAGACAACTTAATTGGTTTATACTTCTGAAGCAGTTTGAAATGTGAAGTGTTGTGTAAGTGTTCAAGGTTGTTATTACTTTGTGACTCTTCCCAAGCCATTTTCTTTCTAGAATGAAAATTAAAGAGAAATTATTTGCCATTTACAAGAGTAAATGTGGTGAATTCTGTCATAAGCAATCACTCAAGTATCACCAAAAACAAACTTTGTTTCACAGAACTGCAGTTCTTAAACGCTTGAACTTTGCTTCTCTTTCATAACACTGTAAATCCATTAGCTTCACTGGAAATATTTGATTTTTGGTATTGTGGACAGAGAATCAGATCTTTGATATCTGTAGTTGTAAGGGAGTAGTTATATGGCATAATAAAGTTCCTGGAAAATACAGGTCTTCTACATAGGTTTTGCTATAATTGAAACAATAATCCATTTCATACACTTAAAATCTGAAATTATAATTTTATTTTTTTTTTTCACAGCAGGAATATCTACAATTGTAGCAGCATTTAAAACATAGTATTGTTACAGAGTGAAAGATTTTTTCACTTGCAGATGCATATTTTAACTAAAGAATTTGCATATACTCAACTAACAGCAATTTCCTCGTAGTGCAGTGCAGACTAACCCTTTGGCTTTTCCTCAGGACCTGATTAGCACTTAGCATTACCTGGGAATTTTTCTCAGGTGCAGTGTTCAAAAACTAAAAACACACAGAGACAGATGTTCTTTGCATTTAATTCCCTTTGTTGCTTCACGTAGGGCAGAGTCGAGAGGTATCCATGACAAAGTAGAAAGGTCTTTTACTCCAGAACAGGATTTTAGGATCAGAAATGAAACAAGCAAGCAAACCAAGGACAGCCAACAAAAAGTAGCCTAGGGCAATGCAGTGTGTCAATGAGAAAGAGACAGATAAGAAATATTTGGACAGTTGTGCATGTTGGCTTCAATCTGTAATGACTGTGCAGACCACATATCAAAAACATTTGGCTGTCCTTGACAGAGAAAAAAAAAAAAAAAAAAAAAAAAAAAAAAAACAGGCCAGATTTTTCAACCATTGCTACTTTTTTTTTTTTTTCTTTTTTTTTTCTTTTTTTTTTTTTTTTTTTTTCCAGTTGAAATTACTTAAACAGTCAACTTGGTGAATTTTTTCTCTCTAGCTCTATTTGTAACTATTTGTCTAACTGCCTTCAGGCAACTGTTAGGTGTTGTCTTAGAAAGACAAAGTGATTGATCTGGTACTGTTTTAACATTCCTTATTTCCACTACTGATAATTTGTATCTACTGCTCTCACTGGTGTAAAATCTATTTGGTTGGCATATTTCTAGCATAAAGTAAGAGCAAAATTTGGACCATCAACACTTAACACTTAATATATTCTGTACTTACAGCTTTTGCATTTCCCCAGTTATTTGTGGGTAAATCTCCTTGGCCTTGGGAGTAAAGTGTCTATTTCTCCCTAAAGTCTAACATGGTTGAGAAATGAGTGGGAAGTACCTTTATGCCACACATTTCCACAGCAATCTTATCCATGCTCAGAGAACATGTAACATTAGCTTGTCACATGGCAAAGTAATCAGTCTCTCACTGTGATGGTACTTTCTCCATAGCCTTGTAGCCACTTTTCATTTGGCCTTGTGGCCAAATCAATAAGACAATAGAAGGCAAGGGGTTATTTAGTCTCTCACCATAAAGAGCTCCCTAGGTACCAGATGAAGGTGACCCTCCTTTCCTTCTATGGGAAGAATGACATTATGAGACCAACAGTTTGTGGTGCCTAAAGAAGAACAAGCCAGAAGAGGCTCAGTTATATAGTTTAGGAGTGAGAAGACTTAAGTGTGGTCAAGTTCAAGACTTAAGTGTGGCCAAGTTTGTTCATTAGAGAATCCTGGACTACTTCCTTACCTGCTTTGCTCTTCTGCAACCATATGATGAACTGACAGCAGGAAATACGTATTATGCCATTCCCCAATATCTATTTGCTTGTTTCTAATCTGTGTGTGCAAGACGTCTATCCAAGACAATCTGCAGATGCCTTCTTAGGCACATAACACAAAGATAGCATTCTCCAGCAGCAGCTTGAATAAAGAAATACAAAAACTGAGGATTTTTTTTTTCTCCTCAAAATACAACTTTAAAGAAAATATAGGACAAAATCAAGTCTAGAGTGTTTCCTTGAGATTGTCAAAAGGAGGTTGGAGACAACAAAAATGCTACTGTGAAGTTGTAAATGCAGCCTTTTAAGATAAACCTAAATTCCTATAAAAAGTGAAACATAGGACTAGTCAAACCTGGAAAGGATTAATCTAGCATCTTGTCTCATGCAAAAGACAGATATGGTAGTTTTCAGGACTGTAAGACCTCTACAGTACACATTTTAAAGTAAGTTTTCATGAGTCCCTGTTCAGGAATCCTACACAGAGAATTCTCAGATAGCTTTTTAGGAACCATAGATTAATACATGCATAACATGGGGGTAATTTCTCAAAAATATATGATATAGTAACTGCATTTTCTTGAAACTCATTCCCATTTTTGACTCAAAACTTGATCAAGAAATCTTCAGAAGTTGTACAGTGTAATTATATTTTGCATGAAAGTGTTACGTTCCTCTGAGCTTCAGTTTCTTACCTTGACTTTTATATATTTTTTGTATTGTTTACTTTTAGCATATCCTTTCCTGTTTGTCACTTTATTGCATAAACAACTGAAATAAATTTTGCTTTTATCATAGGAAGTTTATAACTTCCTTTGCTTTTCTCAGAACGTCTTTTATTTTTGTTGTTGTTGTTGTTGTTTGTTTGTTGTTTCCTGTTTCTTTTTTTGGTTGGTTGGTTGTTTTTTCCTTAAAAGTACCACTACCACACTGTATGCAGTAATGTTCTTAAACACATTATTGAGTGTTTGCATTACACATTGTTCCATTCCTTCCACAAGCTGCTACTAGTTTACAGTTCTGGCTTTGGTTTTTATTTAGGAGGAGAAAACTGCCTCTGTGTAGCAAGCTGTCTGTAGTAATGCCAGTATCTTTCTAGAATGGATAGTCATGTTTCAAGCCCATGGTTTCCTGATTTGTATTTACCAAGAATAAGTGATGATTTCCCATACACTTTCAAACTCTTTCTTCCTTTTTAGTCTTTTTGAAGCAACAGAAATATCCAGTTCTGTGGCACAAAGTTAAACAAAACTGTCAAGAAATGCTCTTAGTCTTTTCCTCACGTTTCTTCTCCAGATCATTTGTAAGGATGTCAAACCATGCAGGCTCTATTGTCAAAGAGGAGGCTCTCTGCTGCAAGCTGTTCCCTAATATGTCAAAGGACTATTACAAGAACCTTAGAAATAATGTATGAATTCTACAAAATCAGAATTCAAGGGGAGTAGACAATCTCATAGATTGATAAAGCTAAGTTTTTAAATGGTGACAGAAAGCAATAAGATGATTGGGTACATTGGGATCTTTGGTTATTAAAGGCCTTAATCCTTGGCCTTATCATTATCATTATCCTTATCCATATCCTTATCCATTATCATTATCCATAATCCTTATCACTAGCCATCTAAAAGGTGTCTGGACCTTTTTGTAAGGCCAGCAATCAAAACTGTGTGCACTTCCAGAGGTCAATTCATCCCCCTTAAGGTCACAACCTAGGGCAGGTGGGTTGAGATAGTTGGTTACTTTAGAATAGATACCTAACTTTTAAGCAGCAAAAGTAAAATGAACCCACCCGCTCTTTTCACTTGGTGATCAGACACAACAGCAAGTGACTACTAGAGGGCTGAATCCAGATAACAAATAGCTTATAACAAAAAGATATGTTTTGTATGAAGTATATTGATACTTCTGCTCAACTGCTTCAGCAAGTATACTGTTTATAAATTGAACCATGTATCTTCATGGGAAAATGGAGGTTTTAGGTTAGCACTAGGATCACCTTTTAGAAGATGAAGTCAGACGACAAGATTGCTTTAAAATGTACAAAATACAGGAAAAAAAGAATTATGCTACTAATATATGAATCGAGCTAAACTGTTGCACCATCTTGTTCCAGTATCCTGCATTCATACCTCTGTGATTTTTGCTTTTAAAATCCAAACATACTTCTGTATTAATTATTAATTCCTTTTCCTTTGTCCATTATTTTCCTTAAATAAATGAGAGTAGCCCTTTAAGGAGTTTTGTCTAGATCTTTCACTTCTGTTATGCTGTGCTAAGTATAAAATCAAAACAAGGGAGTTAAAGGTCACTTTATACTTGCTGGTTATTGGGAGATCTGTGATGTGCAGTGCACACAGCACACTACAGCATCTTATAAACAGTCACCTCTCTTCTAGGCCATTATTTAAAATTGATTTGTTCTGCTTCTCAGAGGAAAATACAAACTTGAAGAATATTTGGGAGAATGAAGGTCAGGACCTTAATTTTTGAGGAATCTTAAAACAAGCCTGTTCCTCTTCCATAGCCAACTCCACCTGAACTTAACACAAGATGTTTGTGGTTACTTTATCTGAAATATATTTACACCTTTAACCCACGGGATTACCAGGTCTGATGGGAGAAGTATTATTTCCCAATTGTGAGAGATTTTGTGCTCAAGAGAGTTGTTTTTGTTCACATGGTTTGTTCTTGGAAGAAATTAAAGAAATAATGAAAAAAACTCCAAGCAGTATCTTATAAAGCAGTATCTGTAAAGGTGAAATTGTTCTTTCTACTTCCTTCTTGAACTTTTAGACAGAATGTTACGTTCCTACATTTGTAGATGAGCTGCTGTTGACATCTAAGAGATTCAGGAACAAATTTGAGGAATGCAGAATATGTATAGGAAAAATTTTTCTAATAAGTCTAAATAAATAAATAAATACTTTAGTCAAAAGAAGAAGAAGCTACATAAAATGAAACTATGGAAACAAAGATGGAGAAAAATTAGGAGTTCAAGCTCTCTGAGAGGCATTAAGTGGTTTCCCCAAGGAAAATATTTACTAAAAAAAATAAAAATAAAAATGCATATTCACTTTGTATGTCTTAATTTTATGTCCCCTATAGAGATCTGATATACTCTATCAGTATCTTAAGGAAACAAGAATTGATTTGCTACTAACATTTATTATGAAAAATGCTAATTAAGAAATTCTAACAGATTCACAGATTCTTACTTTTACAGTCTGTCTGGAAAAAAAAATGGGTTCTTACAGGGGGCAGCTAGGGTCCTGTAGCAAGAGAAGATGAGGAGCCAGTCTTGGAAGTTTTGACAGCCTGGCTGTCTCTGCTCCTGTATTTAGAATTTAGAAACTTCCTCTGCTATTGCATTCCTTGGGGGCCAGAACACTCTTGGGCAAAAATCTGCAGCTATAATTAGTGATTTAATTTTAATGTAGATGAATAGACAATCCTGAAGCCAGTTATTAAAATGTCATTAGTTGACACAGAAGTTAGCATATCTGGCTAATCCCTAGCAGAAGCTGAAGAGACCAACCTAAATGAGAACTCTGCCTGGGGAAGAGTCACAGCAATACAAGTCATCCAAAATCTCCCTGTCTCGGAAACAGCTGGCCAGCCCTTGCCTGAAAATGTTAATGTGTTCATAAAGAATGAATGGGGTGATACAGACACCCCATTTCCTTTATACTGACCTTTTTTTTTTTTCTGAAAGAACCCTGAGTTCTCTGGAAAATATTCCTTTTTAGTAGCTTTGGTGCTAGCAAAAGCCCAATACAGTTAGAAAACAGCAAGGATGAAAAACAGATTTTATAAAATGTAGCCCTGGGGGGTTATACATCCAACAAGTATGGAATTAGTTCTGTATATCATGTATAACTCATTCTGACAGTACTCCCAAAGTAAATAAATTTTAATTTGTATTTTTAATTCAGACGTTAATGTAACAGTAAGGCTTAGAGAACTGATCTAAAGCAATCTGGATTCAAAGGCTTAGTTGAAAAAACTAGTGAAAAGACTTCTTAGGACTCTTCAGTCTCTGGCTGAAAGTAAAGAAACTGAAGGTTAACTGCAAAGTTTAACTTTGCAGTTTAGAAATTAAGAGATTGTTTTGAAAAATAAAACCTTATACCTATATTTAACAATAATTTTTGTTTTCTTAAAACCTGAGAGGTCTGGACTAATACCTTTTCTTGCCTCTTTAACATCTTAATGTCACAAACATCATGAGCAAAAATAATACAAATGAGAATCTAAAATGAAAAGGTTTTATAAGGTTTTATTTTTGAATTCCACTTTAGCATCAACACTAGGAGTTATGCAACTCTTTGAGCCATCAACCAGCATTGCAAAACCATCATGAAAATGTATGAGCCCACGAACAAAATCTACTCACCCAACCTTAGAACTGTGATTAAAAAAGCCCTAATTATAGTATAGTCAGCAGTCAAAATAAATTACTCACTCAAGGTGAGTGGGTGAAAAGAAGTTTGCAAGGCTTCCTTAAGGAGGTGGTAATTGTCTTGAATTTTGTTAAAATACATCACTAATTATATTTTAACAATGTCTATGTACTGTTTTCCTCTTTGGGAATCTTATAAGGTGGTTGTAAGAATTTTGAGAGAGAGCTTTTTTTTTTTTTTTTTTTTTTTAGTTTTAAAATATTCTGTATTTGTACTGCAGAGCATGTTTTATGCCATGTCTAAACGGCATGCACAGATGACTTTAAACATTAGAATAAAATAATTTCATATGAATAATATGCAGATTGATTGGACCTAAAGTAGTTTTCAAAAGTAGAATAAACCTGCCTACTTCCATATTAAAGTAATGTGTAGATCTGACAGTGCAGTGAAGTGAGAGCATGGTGATGCCACATTGTTGGCCCCTGGAGGTCTGCACACAGAGCTCAGGAGGTCCATAGGGCCTGCATTTAAGGAATCTTTCTTGTCTTCAAGATGTGTTTTACAGAGATACTAAACCCTTCAAGGCAGGTTTCTGCAACTCATTCACCTTGGCTGTGAAAATTTACTACAAAGTTGAAGAGACTACCAACCATGCATAATCTTACCCTGCTGGTTATACTGCCAGTATGTTGGGCCTACCCTAAGCAGTACCAAAAACACAGGCTTTCATTCCTTCTGTCTTCTAGAGATTGCAAGACCCATATGCTTAAACTTGCATCCAAAGAAAGCTCAATGCCTGGGCTTCAGACTAGAGAAGACTCAAGCTTGACTTCCCAGGGCTTGCAGACTATGGGCTACTACAGATGGAGAAATTGTTATTAAATCTCTTTTCATTGTTAATGTTGCACATTTGCTTCCACAAGCAGATTGTTTTGTTAGTTTTACTAGTGCTTAGGTGGTGTTCAGACACCTTCATTATAGGTTACAATTAAAAAGATGCTTGTTGATATATGTGACAGGCCTCTAGTCATTAACATACGCAGCTGTCATCTTTGAATCCAGTAATATTTGCATTTATTATTTTTTAATTAAAAATCAGGCTAATTTCGCCTATTCAAACTCTGTGTACCATTGCAATTGGTTGTTTTTCATGTGTATTTGTTAGTGAGCTGTTAAATACCAAATGTAGAGTACTTTCCCCTAAGTTTAGTATCACTAGTCAATGACCACAAAAGCAATATGAAGAGAGTTCATCAGATTTGCAGTTACTGTTCTAATAACTGAAAAATAAGGTTTGTCTTTCATATTATTGTGGCTGACTCACACCATTTTGACTGATACTCCAGCAACTGAAATTTGTATAAACAGTACAGAAATATCAATCTAAATGAAGATGCTGAATAAGCAGAAGTTGGGGTGTATTTGTAGCTGGGTATTGTTTCAGCCCACTCTTAAAATGAGTGTGAAAATAAACGTGTATCTCATTCTGGGCTAGGAATCTGAGTCACACCAGAGTTGGAAATATTCATATTAAAAGCTTTTTGATCTCCCACAACTCTCATTCTCTGTCTGATCATTCATTCCTGCTATAATATCCTAGCTCCCTGGCAACATCTTTAGCTTTTCACCAGACTTAGTTTTTATACTAAAATTTTTCATTTATTAAACGAGACTAGTGAAGCTTCAGGAGACAAGAGCTCTCCTAGTAATATTGCCAGTCCTACAAAGCCTGATGACTCAGGCTGGCCAGTACCTGGACAGAAATGCAGACCTGGCAAAAAGACCTCCTTCCCCTCCTTTCCCCAGAGACACACCATGCAGGAGGAAGAAAAGTGGAATGTCCCACTCGGTGCTGCAGTATAGCGAACATCATTAGAACTGAGTCTTGGTATCATATCAGCATGATGATTCTTCTGCTTCTGTACTATCATCCCAAAGCATTTCTTCTTTCCAAAAGGACTTACCATTTCTCAGGAAACAAGTCCAAACCTATTGCTCCATCATCAAACACTTTTTCAATAAAACAAAAGTTTTACTACTCCCTGACATAGGTGTGCTCAGGTTAAGAAAAAATATAGTTGTGTTGACCTCTTAATTTACTCCTTTTTGTGCTGCTCTTGACTTTCTGATCTGATCTCTGTCATCAGGGCTAACCTCCCCATTTTAATGTAATTTTACCTGACTTCTTCTTTGCAGAATCAAGGAGATCTTTTCATACAGCTTAGGGGTAGCAAGCAGTACTTGGTAACTGTAACTGTGCTATGGCTTCCAAGCCATTTCAGCAGCAAAGTCAAACAGGTTAGGTTAGATCGCCTTTAGTATTCAGCTGCACTTGGAAATAGGCTGAGAGCATTGAGACAATCAGGCACAGCAGCAAGATAGATTAAGCAGTGGTGACTTTTCTGCAATTAAATACTCATTCTGCACTGCCTGTCTGCATGAAGGCTTTTAGTCAGGTCCAGTGCAAAGAGCTTAGCTTAAGCTCTGCTGGCTTCAGTTTGACCTCATGACTTTCTGCTGTGGTAGCAGGAGAATATGTGCACGTATTTAAGTACAGCAAGGAGACACCTGAGTAAGAGGGCAGCTGTACTGAGTCAAACCAAAGGAAACTGTAGCTCCATACCTGTCAACCCCTTTAGATGTTAAGGCCTATAATATAAGAACAGGAAAGGCATGCAGAGATACACCCCCACTCCAGTGATCCGTATGGCATGGAACTCCTGATTCAGAGTTTCTACCTTTATATTTAATAGAGTTTCATTTTATTTTATTTTATTTTATTTTATTTTATTTTATTTTATTTTATTTTATTTTATTTTATTTTATTATAGTATTTTATTTATTATTTTAATTAATTAATTTATTTTATTTTATTATTTTCTTCTGATTCTATGTCTGTATAGTTGCTTCTTGGCCATATCTATGATACTGGAAACATCTGTCAGCGAATGCCAATGTTTTCTTATGCTGTGTAGGAAAAAACAAAACAAAAACAAACAAAAACAAAACAAAACAAAAAACTTCTTTTACTTGTTTTAAATCTGCTGATTTCATTGGGCATCCTTTTGTTCTCATGTAGTGAGAAACCAGGCATGTGTTTTCTAGGCACTTTCCCAGGTTTCTCCTGATTTTATATATATATGCCATATCCCCCTTCAGTTGTCCCTTTTCCAAACGGAAAACTCCAAATCAATTTAAGCAGTTCCAAGCTTTAATTGCCCCTCTTTAGTTCCCCCCATGTAATTTTTGAAAGTCAAGGACAAGAACAACAGGCAACATTCAGAAGGGAGGGTACTATGTGGTTTTGTGTAGTTCTGTAAACGTGTTTTTTTGTTTTGTTCTCTGTTCCTTTCCTTAAAGCTCCTAACTGTGTTTTTTTTGTTTGTTTGTTTTTTGTTTTGTTTTGTTTTGTGTTTTTTTCTGACTAGTAATAAGCACAAGATTTTTGTTTTCTTTTAGTAAGCTTTATTTTTTATTAATTCTTAAAAATAAAAAATAAACACAATTTAAATTATTTATTTGGTGTGCTTTTTGCATGTACAGGAAGCTGATTTTCCATGCCTTATTATCAGAAGCTCAACAGTAACATTTTGAACCTTTGCTCAAGCAACATGAAAAAGAATGGTTTTTATCATAGATTTTCCAAACATCATTGCAACAACAGTTATAGTATTTAAAAATTTAATCTCTGCATTACTCCCAGATTTACTGAAGCTGTATGAGAGTGTCTCCCCTCATTATAACATTCTGTCTTCAATGACTTGCCCAGCGTGTTACCATCAAGGTTGGGGTGTCCATAGCTCCAATGCTAAGCTCTAAGGTTTAGATGAGGAATTTCAAGGCACAAAGAAACGCTTTTTGATACAAAATACAGTTGACATCAATTCTAATTTTTATTTAATGGAGGACTGCTCTTTCATTGAACTGCCTGGGTCTCTAATTCTGTGTATATTTTCCTTTGGAACTGTACAGATTCTTTTCATCATTTTTTTTTGATATACCGATTATGTTGATATATGTGGTCCAGTTTCTTATTTTCATTTGCATTGCTTATGAAAACATTTGAATTAAGACAAATAGATAAATCAACTAATAAAGCAAAAGTCACTTTTAAATCAATGGTTGCTTGATCATAGAGCATACGACATTATGATACAGTGCAAAATTTGGAAATTACATTGCATTTTCTGTTTGAAACTGAAAGAATGAAATGCTCTTTAGCTCCTACTCTTAAATGTACATTGTTGTATCTTATATTTTGATATATGTCATATTCATGGAAATTTTTTGTCATGACTTTTGTCTCTGTCTCCCACTAATGCATACTGTCAGTGAGTTAAAATGAAAAAGTGTTAAATAACCAAAAATAGAACAAGCATGCCCTTCATTTAAAACATCATTTATTGTCAATCCTCTTATCTACTATTCAGAATATTAGCATTACTGCTAATTACTGCTGATCTAGATTTTGTATCACAATGGGAAACTAAGAATAAGTGAAAAAAGGCAAGGTACTGCAATTTTAATTCCACAGTTTGTATTACATCAGACCTTTAACCTTTAGATTTTTGTGCTGATATTTACGAAATCAGTGGACAGGTTTTGTGAAGCTTGTGACAGCTGTGGGACTGATGCAATTTCACTTTCAGACTAGTAAAATAGTTTAGGTCAGGGATGAATTTTTTAGATTTGACAACCTCCATTTTTTTCGAAATATGTAGCATTACAGATATGCCTCTCACCAACAAAGATAACATTGCTCTTAAGGAAGTATGAAAGTAGACTTTCATTTTAGCAGTGCCCTCAAGACCATCAGTTTTCAGGTACTCTTAAAATACCTCAAATAAAAAACTAATTTCACTGTCAGAGCTCAGAATTTTGACTGTGACCAGATCTGATTTTGACGTTTTTTAGAGGTACATTTTTACAAGTTGATCAATGTAGATTTCCCTCCCCATTTAAACACCAAACCCTGCTCCCCTGTTTTAGCCCCCTTAGCCTGAAGAACCTCTTGAAGACTGTGGGAGGAAAGTCATGGACAGCCACGCAAAGGCACAAAAAAATGACCATATGGTCTACAAACACCTTCAATATGTTTCCTTTTTTCTTTGAAAAAGTGTCTTAGAGCTAGACAGAATTTCTCATATTAACTGCTGAAAATCTACTGTTAAGTAGATTATGCACTGCCCTTCAATGCAATTTTCAGATGACAAAATATAGCTTTGTATTAACACTATGTATTCATATTTATGTCTTTTATTATTCTTTATGCTTACTTCTTCAAAGGACTCACAAGTATTTTCAATACTCTTTTATTTAATTATGCTAATATTTAATTTTTCAACCATACTTTCAAAGAGAAAAAAATGAGGTGTCTATAAGAAACAAGTTTTGAGACCAGATGTGCTAGAAATTCAAGCATAAATATATTGATAGATAAGATCAGACCATGGTCCATCCAAATAATAATCATTCTGGCATAAAGTAGATGATTCAGAAGAAGTTACCAGAAATTTCATGAGAGAAATAGAGGATAATAAGTCAGCCACCTTAAATCTTCTAAGAATTCCTTAGTTCTCAGAAAGTTTTAAGGTCTAAAAAGTAAGATCTCATCTTTCTTCGAAAATATATTAGCATTAACCATTACAAATCTGGAGGTTTGCTCATGAAGAGCAAAAATTTGACAAAAATGAAAAATACGATAGTGCATGCATTACTGAAAACTGCAAATGTCTGCCATTGAACAATTATTTGCTTTCCAACTGGGTAAGATAATATGGGGGGTATGAAAATTGTATATTATGGTGAACAGTCAACACATTTATGGTTCTTTTGGTCCTTCAGAAATTCTTGTATTTGGCACAAACATTATAAAAGTAATTTGTCCTAACTAGCAGTTTGAAATGAGAAAATAGCTCCAATATGCTACCTATTTTGGGGGTATTTGGGTGAGAGGAATGATAATTTACCCTGTTAAACTTTCAGAGAGTGTCAATATGGTATATATTTTAAGCATAATATGTTCACTACTATTGGCATTAAAAATAATAATAATAATAATAACTTCACAGTAAATTTTTAACTTCACAGAAAGTTGAACTCATCTTTATATTAGCTGATGAACTGGATCCTATATCACAAAATCCCATTAATCTAAACCAAGAGAAAAAGAAGCATTAGATGAACTTCAGTGAATTTAAGTATTATTCTTTTCTTTTCAGACAACTATTACGGCACTCCAAAACCTCCAGCAGAACCAGCTCCACTACTGTTAAATGTAACAGATCAGATCCTTCCAGGTGCCACTCCTGGGGCCGAAGGTAAACGTAAAAGGAATAAGTCTGTGAGCAATATGGAGAAGACAGGTATTGAACCACCGGAGGAAGAAGAGGAAGAAAGACCTGTGGTCAATGGAAATGATGTGACAGTAACACCAGGTCTGTTCTTCCTTCTTAATTTGCAATGTATTTCTGTTATTCACAGAGACAACAGTTACCTCCTTCAGCAGTGAGAATGAGTGTACTCAGGTAAGGATGCTCTTGCACGACTGGCAGCCAGCAATCCTAAGTGATAAGACTCCTGTCAAACATAAAACAAATCATTTGACCTCCATTCGGTAGGAGTCACCACAGCTACAGTAAAGGTGTCTGCCTCTGAGCTAGTCACCCTGAACCCTTGTTATAGCCTGAAGAGAAAAATATCTACTTTCTGAATGCATTTCCTGTGATCTATTTCAGATTTCTGGGTTAGGAAATCAAACCAAAGTGCCTATTTCTTTTCACTGACCACAGAAAGGAGTGTAGAGAACTGCAGTTTGATCAAATGAATCCTGTCTCTGTATTTCAGGTCTCCTTGTGCTAAAAAGGTGAACTCTCACAAGAGAGTTCAGTAGATTATAAAGTGAACTATTATATACCATTATGAAATCTTACAAATGCTATGTTAGAGTAAAGCTGTCATCACATTACTGAATTTGTGGCAGTGAAAATGAAACATAGTTGGCAATACTATCTGAAAGTACCCTTTTCACCAGTATTTCAGATCCTGCATGAAGCAGATAATGTTTTCATATGTCTTGTCCTAAAAGACAGCTGCTGTTTTACTGCTTGAATCATAATTCTTCAAGGAAAAAAAAAAATAATAATAAAAATTAAAAAAAAGGGAGGGGTCTGAAAATACTGATGATATTGACTGATATCAAATGAGTCAATAGTCCAAACTTTTCACAAGCAGTAACCAGCTTCACCCTCAAACCCTCAATATTTTAGTAAGAGTCATCATTTTGCAGTACTTTATTTTTTTACTGTAAAATAACATTTAAGAAATGATTTTTTTTCTTCAAGTAGGAAATCAAAGAATTCAGACATTTGTATCTCTTTGAGAAATAACTCTGAGTTCTTTTTACTGAACTTAGAAATTCAGGAACAATTGATTGAAGTAGAAGTCTGTAGTGACAATCACACAGATAAGAAGATAAGGAGTTTCATAAATGTACAGGCTAATAAAGGCACTACCTAATCTCCTAAGCCCTATAAAAAGGGTTTTTTCATACTGCAGTTTCTATAGTTTTGTTTTTTTCTCCTGTTGCATTAGAAAACATATTGAATTGGAAATCTTCTCACCATGGATGTATTTGCCACTTGCTTTTCTGTTGTAGTTGCCTAAAATTACATCTAAAGGCAAATCCCCAGTGCAGAACCTGTCCCCATGGCCAAGGCAGTGACAGGGCACTTGGGGGGAGGGGAGGGCAGTGGATCTCCTTCTGCCCCCTTGGCTGACTAAAGGGCTGAAGCGTGACTCCCTGGCCATCACTGTCACATGCTGTCTGAGCCTTGCTCATCCCTTCTGCACAAGATTGCATCTGCCGGCAATGCTCTGGCACTTAGTGCCTTTCCTACACAGCTAAGCAGAAAAGGATGAAACCCAGAAATCCTTGCATAAAACATCAGCACTGGCTCTGTTGCCAGGATACTTCCACAGTGAAAGAGGCAAAGGCAGGATTTAGTAACTGATGTGTATTGCAAAAATCATTAGAAGAATCATTCTTTGCAGTTACTCGAAATGTGCTACATAACCGACCATTGCTCAGGAGCAATTTCCAGAGCAGTATACTTCAGTTCAAAATGGATCAAGGAGAAATGTTCATCTGTTTTTCTCCTTGCATTGTCCGCCCACAACTTGCATCTCCCAGGCAAATTCTGTGTGAACAATGACTGGGCAGCACCCAAGAAACAGCCACTGGCATGGGCTGTGTTAAAAAATGAAATACATGAGCATCAGAGTAAGACAGCCCCCTTTTCCTCCCCCTCCTCGCCCCCCACAAAGTAATTCCTGTAGGTGTGGCCAGTAGAACAAGCAGTGCCTGTGTTGGCTCTCATGGTTTCATAAGCAGGGTTTTGTTGTACATTTACACTGATTGAGGACTTTAGGGATTGTAGCAAAGCAGCTCTGTACGTACATGCTGCGTTGCCTTTGTTGGAGAGGGTAGCTCCCACGGACCCTGTTACTGCAGTCATTTTCTCTGTCAGCTGACAAAGTCTAAAATGTATGTGCATTTATAGTTTGTATCTTTGAAAAAACAGAAAAATCAGAATGTGTTAAATTTGTGTCATTTTGTTATTATTAATAATAATTATAGTAATTATTATTATAATAAAATTAATAATAATAATAATAATTGTTTGTTGTTTCGTTTGCTTGTTTGTTATACTCCTGGTGGAGGGAGCAATATGGTTCTTACCGAAAAAGAAACTATAGCATGATATCTGTTACTTCCATTTTTTTTAGAAAGTGTGTTATATTTGAAATGCATCACTTTTATGTTAAATACAGGGCTATTAGGACATTTGAAACATCGATACGTTTTTTACAGATGCTCATCGATTTAACATCTTATTAACTGCCAAAGGTATCAGAGTGCGGTCAAGGCAGAGGACTGCTGTAACACCTAGGACTGCAAGGCTGAAGCAGTAGCAGGTCTATGATGAATCCAAAGACAATAAACCCGATTTTATCAGACCAATAGACAACATCTTTAGTTGCAGAGATCTTTATGCTTTGGATCTGATTTTTCAGACCACCTTTCAGTGTCTCTTGAGATGATCTGTGCCTCTGTTGAGCTTTATTAGCAGGAATCATTTTTTCATTAAAACCTTACTTCACAGACCATCAGATTTCCCTCTGACAGCTGTATATGTGACTTTACCATACACGGTCCCACCTGTATATGGGACTGTCCCATCTGTATATGGGACTGGGGATCTTCAAGCATGATATGTAATTGTCTTTTTGTTAACTTGTGCTGTCCAATGTGTTTTTTCTTTCTGATTTTTGTTACTTGTCCTCAGCCCAGAACACAACAGAAAGCCTTCTCACTTTAGGATGAGGTTTTTGGCCATTTTACGATGGAGCACGATGGATTCAGTCCTTCATCCTGAATCAAGCACTCTTATCACAGTATTTACAGGGAGATGGAATGCACAGTCAATTATATTCCTATATGCCTTATACTTTGTTAGAGCTATTTGTCCATGCTATCTTAATATGAAGGTGCAAGAGGCACTTCGGAAGAGTAAGAGAATATAGCTGTTTCAGATACTCATTTTACGGTACTATCTCTGCAAACTAGAATGCCTAATTCATCAGACAGCTAGACAGGAGCCTAGATGGTTAAATTTAAATGAGAAATCCTAATATCTGTGAAGCAGCCTCGAATAAACACAATTTATAAATTAGCTGGCCAAGTCTAGAGTTGGCGTTAGGTTTCTCACACTTAAGGCAATTGCCCACATTACTGTACTTCTGGCTGTTCTAGTTTGGGTATCTGCCATTCACTGGTTTAGATGAGACATCTTGCACCTGAGAAACCATTCATGATGGACACTGCAATGAAATCAAAGGTTTTTGTAAAACTGATGGCTTGACAAAAGTGGTAAAAAGATACTTTGGTCAAAATGCAACATGCTTGTCAGACATTCAGATTTCACTGTTTTTGCTATTTGTGTCTGCAGAGAATTAAGTCAGTCTCCTTCACAAGCAGCATCATGATCTGACACTGTGTTGGTCACGTCACATTTGCTTCACACTTCTGACTGATTAAGTGTTTATCATTCAAACTCCAAAAGAACCACTTTAATGTTGAAAGAATGTTTATGTATGTCTATTATTCTGACATTACTTGAGCAATGATAAATTGCACCCAGAGAATGAAAGTTCTGGCAGGCTCAAATTAATTGAGGTATAAGATATGACATAGAGTTTCAAAATGATCATTCCATGCCTTAGGTTGATAATGAAGCAAAAGGCTAGAGTCCCAGTGCCGTCAATCACCACAAAAGGTGCATCAGTCCTGGGGAACAGTCTGAGCTTGCTCTTTTATTATTGCACAACAAAGGCAGCCAGAGGCAAGAACATAAAATACACAGCATCCAAGAGCCATAAGAGTTTTTAAAAATAAGTTGGTATCCATTGATATTTTTGAGGAAAGCTAGAGAAGGATTCTTTATCAGGGAGTGTAGTGATAGGAGAGGTGCTCCACCTCTCTGATTATCCTCATGGTCCTCCTCTGTACTCTCTCTAACAGCTCCATGTCCTTCTTTTGTTGGGAGCTCCAGAACTGAATGCAGGGCTCCAGGTGGAGACTCACAAGTGCAGAGCAGAAAGGGACAATCACTTCTCTCGCCCTGCTGGCCACACTTCAGTTGATGGAGACCAGGATGTGGTTGGCTTCCTGGGCAGACCAATACTGACTCCTGAGGAAATCTACTCATCACTGGTCTCCACCTGGACATCAAGCTGTTGACCACAATTCTTTGAGTGCAATCATCTAGCTAATTTCTTATCCACCCAGTGGTCCATCCATCAAATCCCCATCTCTCCAGCTTAGAGACAAGGATATCATGGCTGACGGTGTCAAATGCTTTGCACAAATACAGGTTAATGACATCAGTTGCTCTTCCCCTATCCACCAATGCTGTAATTCTGCCACAGAAAGCCACCAGATTTGTCAGGCATGATCAAGTAGTGAAGCCATGTTGGTTGTCCTTGTTTTCCATGTGCCTTAGGATAGTTTCCAGGATGGTCTGCTCCATGATCTTGCCAGTCACAGAGATGAGACTGACTGGTCCGTAGTTCCCCAGGTCTTCTTTCTTCCCCTTTTTAAAAGCAGGCTTATGTTTCACCTCTTCCAGTCAGTGGGAACTTCTCCAGTCTGCCATGATTTCTCAAATATCGTGAATACTAGCTTAGCAACTTCATCTGCCATTTCCCTCAGGACCTTTGGATGCATCTTATCAGGCCCTATGGACTTATGCACTTTGAGGTTCAATATACAGTCAATGTATTGTGTAAGAGCTGTAGAGAGAATAAATCATCTCAACCAATAAAATTTGTAATTGCTGATATTTGGAGTCAGAGTACTAAGTGATGGACTTACAATATTCAAAGATATGTAGTTATTTTTAACATACACATTGCCTTTTCCCCAAAGTTTGTTGTATTCCACATATGCAATAACTTGCTGGTGCTTTGCTGGAGCCTATTCTGTCACTTCACAGGACACTCACCTTTGAGATATTGTACTAAATTCCTTTTGAAAATTAGGCCATGTAATCTGTTTTGTAATAAGACAGTAGGTTATTTCACTTGATGAAAACTCAATTGTTTTTTTTTATCAGTGACAGAAAATATTTCTGGACATATATTATGGTACATTTTTAGAATCTGTTTTTATATCTGATGCTATCTGAAGATAAATATTTGTGCTTGTAGCATGTTACCATAGTATTTCAAGCTTTATTTATACATTTAAAGCACTTTTTTTTTTTTTAACAGATCAAACAGTTTGTATGAATATATATTAAAAGGTAAATAACCAAACAACGAAACAACTTCAAGGTGAATATGTACCCTTCCTGGAATATGTGAAGAACAGACACATGTAGCAAAAGATTAAATTACACCATAGTGCTGCATTCCAGATAACCAGTGACTAGAATGTCCGTTGTGTAAAACTAAATGGCATTAGGCAATTCTTCCTTAATTGCTTCTGTTGTATTCATCAGGATGCTTTCTCCTTTATTACCAAAGCACACTATTAAAAAATAATGCTCCAGGAATTACTAAGTCAGGAGATTGGCTTTAAAATAATTATATTTTTAAGTTGTTAAATAAGCATCTGTTTCCTCTCTTTCACTATGTTTGGATAGCAATATCTATCTAAGGCAAGCTCAAAATATTTCTTTTAATTCTCAAGATTTAATTTTCACCTTTTTTTTGTTTTGTTTTCTTTTTTATTTCTGTTGGTTTGTTAATATAGATATCAAAAGCCAAGAATATGACCTCATTGAACTTATAGAAAATAAGATCCTGAGAAAGAGCACCTATTACAGATATCATGCTAAAATCCTAAGACACAGCAATGTCAACTTGCCTTTGCAGTATTAGACCAATGGGCTTATCATTAGCATTGTGTGTGGTGCAACTATGATCCAAATTTATTTGATCTACTGTGGTCATATGTGCCATGTAGCCTCATACCTTGTCCTCAATTTAATCTGTACAGCAGCATTCCTGTGATAGAAATGTGGTCAAGACTGTGGGTAGCCTCAAGAATACAACTCACAAACCTGTCAAAGATGCCTGAAACACAAGACTCTTTTTTACTTTGAGAAGATGAAAACCAAACCCAACAAATGTATTCAATTCAATGTTGCAATTACATCATCCTTTTCTCAGGGGATGTGGAGACCTCAGTATCATCTTTGTTTTACATATTTAAAAATGCTTTCCCTATCCATCAGTCTTTTCCCCTCAAAAAACAAAAACAAAAACACCACTTTTTTTTTTACATATTTCTGATCATTTTTGTTGCTTTGTTGCTGCCCTCTGGACTGGTTCCCACCTTCCTTGCCATAGAATTATTGAAACTGGGTACAGTACTTCTGCTGAAACCCTACTGTAGCTGAAGGTGGAAGGACCTGTATTGCATATGCTTACATTTTCTACCTATTATGATTTCCTTTTCAAATAGTATTATTATTGACTGAGGATAATGCTTAACTTTCTTCATGCATCCCAATATCTACATAGTATTTTTGCTAGGAATTTCTGCCTAAACATTTGCTCCTCGTCTTGCAATTTTATTGATGATTGTGGCATTTTGCAGCTGGCAGATACAACACACTTTGAAAAGCCAAAGGAAGGGAAATTTGGGAGTGGTAGATAAGGAGGTGACTTCAGCTCCCCACGGGTCCTATTGCTCTGTTGTGGGATACAGCTAAGCAAAACTTGTATTTATGTCTCTTGCAAATTCATTTCCTCCCACAAACAGATTCACATTTCAAATAAATATATATATTTATATTGTTGATGTTGGTGATTTGACTGTTGGTTCCAACATCCTTCTAGGAATTAAAAATAGATAGCCATGAAATTACAGTTTCATTGATCTTCTTTTTGCAAAACAACATAATTAAGGAAATTATTCTGGAAGGACAGTAGGTGCTTAGAAATTATGAATATAAAACTAAATACCTAAATCATAGGTACTTTGTTGAAACCAAGACAGTCTGTCCTTCCTAACTTTCTTTTCTTTTTAAAGTCTCAAAGGTTTAGTCATTACCAGCCATGAGTCTGCTTCATTGGTTCATGCAGTAGCCTAGGTTTCGTTTCATCAGTCTCTGCCAATTGAAAATGGCTGCTTCATCTAAATTGTACCTGACCTGTTCTCTGCCCACTCTAATCTGAGTTCTTTAGCCCTATTGCTGGTGTTAATTATGTTAGTCATTTAATCATAGGTAATCTTTTTGCAGTAGTGACTGAGGCAAAATGAGCACTAACTGCTTTGTGTTTTTATATGTGTCATGTATTATTAGCTTTCCTTCCTTCCCACATAGTGGAATTAATATGTTTTTGGTCTTCTTATTATTAATGTACTTATAGAAAGTTTTCTTGTTACTTTTAATGCTCCTAACTGTATCCCATTTTCTGGACTAGCTGTTCTACTTTGCTGTTATATGCCTGTATTATTTTTCTGTGTTCATGCTTAACAATTTAATCAACTTTTTACATATTGTACAACTATTTATCAAGTACCAGACCATTGAAAAATTAGGGCTTAAACAAAATGATCTCTGATTATACTTAATATTTTTCTTTTTTTTGTTAGGACAATTTGCGCTTGTGCTTTTAGTATTGTTTACTTAATCTTTACCAGTTCTTCTGAAGTCCTTTAACCCCTTCCTTATGATTGCCATGATGTCAAACTTTCTAATTCTCTATTAAAATCACAATTTTTATAGACCGTTACTGTGTTGTTTTTTTTTCTTGCTGTCTTAAGCATTACAAATTAGATCTTTTCATACAAGTTGTTTTCTATGTGCTACATGTTCCACACAAGTCTGCATAGTTCTGTGCTCTGGATACATACATTAGTTTATTTTAAAAATTGCCATCTTCAACGTTAAGGTAGACTACATTGCTGAGATCTATTTCAAAAGTTTTTGGCTGCAGTAGCTGCAGCCTGTGGGGGACCAGTTTGGGAAAGACAACATCCGCCGGGAGGGACCCCACACTGGAGCAGGTGCAGTGAGTGAGTAACCGTGAAGGAGCAGCAGAGACAAAGTGTTAGGGACTAACTGTAGACGTCATTCCCTGTTGCCCTGCATCACTTGTAGGAAGGAGGTAGAAAGACTGAAAGTGAAGATGAGCCTGCTAAGAAGAGAGGGTCTGGGGAAGATGTTTTTAGTTTTGTTTTTGTTTCTTACTATCCTAATCTGTTGTTAATTTGTAATAAATTAATTTAGTTTTCCCAAGTCAGGTCTATTTTGCCTGTGAGAGTAGTTGGTGAGCAATATTCCTGTCCTTCATCATGACCCATGAGTTCTTCCATTGTATTTCATTGTATTTTCTTCCCCCTGACTTGCTGAGGGGGAATGAGAGAGCAGCTCATTTGGCACCTGGCAGCCAGACCAGGTAAATCCAACACAATTTCACTGGAGATTTCAACTGGTGTTGAATAGGATCCCATCATAGTAGAGATTCAGTCAATATGTTCAAACTGTGAATTTTAGTTGCATATTAATCAAATATAGGGGTCTCTCTACTTCAGTGAGATCAAAGTGTAGCAGAGAACAAGCATCCGGGGACTAAGGATGTGATCTCTTGTCCATTGAGGCAATAGGTTCCCAACATATTCCTGACCCATTTTTTTTCAATAAATAATACCTAGATAGGCCATATGATAAAATGCAGTTTATAAGCACATGCCTAGTAGACCAGCCAGCCAAGTGTATTCACCTCCAAGGACAAAGGATTTAGCAGGACAAGTTCTCTCAATCATCCTTCATTTGAACTAGTAGTAGTAAAGACATTGTTCAACAATGTGGATAAGGCATATTCAGACTCTTAATATTGCACATCCTCTCCTTGTTTAGCTGAGATTTTTGAGGTAGCTTTGTTGTTTTGTCTTATTTTTACATTAAGCAGACATTTTAACAAATATTGCTGTGTTCTACCACTCTCACATAGCTAAAAGTACATGGACTGGACTGTGGGAACTCGCAATGGTAGTTGGATGCCACTTTTTTGGATTTCTGACTTTATGGGAAGTAAAATATATAAAGAACGAAAGATCAAACCCTGAAAACAGACTTAGGAAAGGAAAGCTCCCTCCTGCATGTGTTCTGGGTCACAATGAGACAGAATCCCATTGGGTATAGGAAGCATTTGGAATTGTGGAAAATTAAGCTTCCCACAGATTATATGGGTAATGAAATCACAAAATATGTTCATATATGTCTAATAGACTACTATGAGTTAATGAATGTCATATTGATTTCTTTACCTATGGATTTATTTGAAGCAATGAATGCATTTACTGTTTTAATTGAAAATGATATTTTTCCGTAACAAAACAGGGTATTTGCTTTGTGAGTCTCTATTTTGAAAAGTTATGAAACACAAGTCAGTAACATTGCTGTATATGAGGCTGCCTTCTGCCTCCTGATCTGAAAGGACTCCTGGGATAGAACAGGCTACAACTCTTTGGCTTATTTCTTAACTTTTTATTAATTTATTGTTTCCATTTGTTTTTATTGCTTTATTTTCTTTTATCGTGTTCCAGATAAAACGCATCATCAGGGTCATTGTAATAACCTAACATACTTTTTTTCTTTATTTCAAGACTTACAATTCATAAAATATTTTTTGAAGACTTGCATCCAGTAAACATCCACCATTAGCCAAAGCCATAGATAGCCAAAACCTGTAATTCTTATTCTCTTGTAGAATCAAGTGAACATGAAGAGAAGAGTACAGGTGTCTCAGGCGAAGTATCTTCTACCCAACCTTGCCCTGCACCAGGATATACTCAGCCTGAAGAAGCAAAGGAGGATATGGATGTAACAAAGCAGACAAAACCGGAGGAGAATGATGACTTGGGCCCATTACCTGATAACTGGGAAATGGCTTATACAGAAAAAGGGGAAGTCTACTTTATTGAGTGAGTGTTATTAATTTTTCTTCAAATAGGTAATAGATGTATTGTATTTGACTGGGTGGTGACATGGTTTGTATGGTTGAGTGGAACATTGCATTCCTCATTAAAATACTAGGAATGTGCTGGCTGTCAAGGCTCCTGAGAGCTGGTAGTAATCCCTACATTACCAACTATCATTGAAGCATATTGTTTTTTTAAGATAGGAAACTAGACTTTAGTACTTTGATATCAGCAAGTAAAGCTGTTGTGTCTGCTGTCCAAAGCAAGGCTTTTTTGCTGTGTTGATGCCAATGGGAGAGTTGTTCAGTCACTGGGTTCTTCCTCACTTCTACGGACAGAGGGGAGAGGCTTGAACTTTTGTGAATTTAAGGAAAGAAAGATAGGAAGGCTAAAAACTACCCAACAAGCAATAGAGGAAGGCTGTTTTGTATTTAAAAATGATAAAAGAGATAAGTGGACAATGAGTAGGATTAATTACATGTAGAACTTTTCCTCATCGGTAGGCTGTAAGTACCTGTTGTTACTTTGTTACTGTTGTTAATTAGACAACTCACTGAATGAATGTATATGAAAGTTCTTTCTTTCCTAAGTGCAGTTATTAATACATGTTACCAGAGTAAGAACAGAGCAAATAAGTGAGTTTATATTGGCTCCTGTTAAAAAAAAAAAAAAAAAAAAAAAAAGAGAGAGAGAGAAAAAAAGGAAAAGCCAACATATGCATCAGTACAAAACTACTAAAAGAGGAAGCAATAGCATTTATGTTTACTTTAAAGAACTGCCTCAAACAGTTTGGAGCATTAGCCATTATTCTGTTTATTACCTGCTAATAGGTAAAAATAACATTTGGCGCTATTTCACTTCTGTTTTAAGTCCCTTATTTCATGTCAAATTTTATTGCAATAACGTGAAGCACAAACAGATGATAAGAATAAAGTTTTTGTACATTATTTTTTCATAAACACTGACATGACCAACTATAGCTTCTGGCATATGTAAAGCTGAAAAGAGTGGTAACTGTTAATACATTAGTCTGATGAAAAGGGCAAAAATATGCTTATTATAGAAAACAAATAATTATAGTAACTTTGCCCAAGCAAGCAGAGAAGAAATACGATGAATTCAGGCTTAGCTCAAACCTTTGTTTTTTTCTTACCTCACTACCATATTTAATTTTTCTGTTCCTACTGAATGTTCTGACAGAGAGCAGACTGAATTATGTGGTACTTTTGTGTTATATGATGTAACAAAAACCTGTGATATGTGTTTGGGGTGGAGGGAGGAGCAAGTCACTAGCACACCAAGCTGTGAGAGTGGCAAACACTGAGGCAGGCAATTTAATAGGAAATAAATATATATTTTGAAAAAAAATACTGTGAAGAAAAATAACCCAGACACTCTACAAGAGTACCCATTCCAATCTCTCAAATTCCTTTGATGTTACAGTTTACTTCATTTCCTGGACAAGCTCTGGTTTACACTACCATTCTGACAATGCACATCATTCACTTCCACTAAATGGATGTTATGTAAAGCAGAGAAATCAGTCAGAGGTACAAACAGGATACTAAGACTGTTGTAAGGGCTCCTTGCCTTTGGAATTATATTCTTGAATAATGTAAATTGCAAATAAGCATAATCTCACATCTGTAAAAATACCAAATTATTTACTAGAATCCCAGTAAAGTAAAAATTCCTTGATCATTTCAGTTTTCACATTGCTCAGTCTTCACAGGGTTAAGTTGGAATGTAATGCCATGGGGATGCTGTTAAATTGCCTCTTTGTTTACAAGTCACTTTGGTTAATGGCATAAAGAGACTCCATTTGCTTTCGCAAAAAAAAAAAAAAAAAAAAAAAAAAAAAAAAAAAGGAAAGATAAAAAGACAACAAAAACCTATTTGTCTAACAACATTTCCCTGAACAGTATTAAAGATTATACTAGATTATTAAATAATACATGAAAAACAATTAGTTTTTAAGTGTAGATCATAATGGGTGGGGGGAAAAAAAAAAAAAGTCATACTAGAATACTAGACAGCATATTTTTATTACATTTTATTACTTTATTTGAGGCTCTTTTGAACTGTGCCTTTGAACCCTAAGGACTTCAAGCCATAAGCTGTCTCAAGTTCCAGGTTGTCACAGGTATACCTAATAGTCTTAGATTAAATGGGAGCATTTTCATTCGTTTCAAACTGATCTCTAAAATTTCTATGTGAGTTCATTTATCAACACTGCCATCAGAAGTAATGTGGCAGATTTACAGTGAGAGGGAGTGTCTTCAGAAGAAAGATAACTGTCTCTAGATGGTATTTATTTGTTAATCATTAATGGCCCAGTTAGCATTTTGTAAAGCACACTGTAAGGAATTTCCTCTGCCTCAAGCTCTAACAAGAAAAATCAGTCACCAGATTCACTGGATAATTCAGAGGATGGTTGTATTTCAGAGCATGACTAGGTTTGTTTCTTCATTTCTTTCCGTTTTTTGACATAAGTGCATGACCCTATGTTTACCTATATTAGCATTCAAAGACAGAACAGGAAGAGCATCCCTTCTTACTGCATAATACTTAGCACTGTTTTTCAGGAAGATCTACTTAAGTACATTTCTTTGGCTGTGTCCAGCCTCCCTTACATATGGATCTGAATTTTTAAATACAGGCACACACAACACAAATAGGAGTCCATCTACAACATTTGCTTTCATTTACAACATATGCTAATGAGAACATGCAATAATTAAAACACTGTATATAAATTGGAACACCTCCAAAAAGACTTCAGTTCTGCTTCTTCTTCCCTAATTTAAATGGGGCTGGTGAGTGAGATCTACTTTGGTGTGTTTAAATAAATTGTAGTTGTCACTGATTTTTAGTTTCTCCTTCTCACAGGGTTAAGGAAAGTCTGAAATTCCCCATAGTCTTCACACTTGACCTTGCCAATTACTCTTAAACCATGTGCTAAAGAGACTTTGGCTCTTTTAGATTTTGGGCACTTCATGCTTGCCGTGTTGTCCCAGTGCAAGGGTGTACAAAAGAATCAAGTCTCAGTGCATCTGCCATCATGTGCAGTCACCCTTAAATACAGTATTCACCAGTTCTCAAAATCCATCAATTCCATCATTACGTCACAGTCCATCCCATAGAGATGGTCTATTATGATTATTATGATATTTGTTTCCAAAATATAGAATTGATTTTGCCTCTTTCTCCAGCCCTCTATCCACTTATGGAGTAGAGGTCTCTGGAAGGGGTGCAGGGAGAGTAAGACATTAAACTGTGAAGAGCTACAGGTCATCAAACTGAGTTACAACTAAGTGCTAATGAATATTATCAAGGAGATTACATAACCCATAACAAAATCTATTTACCTTATTTACCTTGCCGTTCAAAGTAAATTCTTCATAATTCTGTATTAGTGATTGTTTTCTTAGTGGAGGAAAGTCTAAAATAAACTTAAATCTTTGTAATGCATCTATAAAGGATCATCTTCTTTGACTCCTGATGATAATTTTTAGGAGAATTTGGCCATATGAGGTTTACCAAACCACTTTCCAGTACATCTCACAGATACGAAGTTTCTTCTTCCATTAACAACTACTTCCCTGATCTTATAGTCAGCATTGCTTTTTGGACCTGTTGTAGTATCTCTTTAGTTGTTAAAGCTGTTTTTTTTTTATGAGAGCACCATAAAAGACTACAAAACAGCTATAATATAGGTCTCTGCCAAGGACTCTCCTCTTCACAGTAAGAAACAGCCATTAAGGTTTTGAATATAGCTGATACTATTTCAGGTGTTACCTGAAAAGAAGTACAGCTACAAATTGGAAAAGTAAAAAAACCTAACTCAGTTTGTTTCTAAGAATATTGCTACTGACTTCAGTGGGATCAGTATTTCTTCTTAATAATTTTTAAGGTAAGAAGGTTTTTTGATTGGAAGAATAGCATGTTTATCCTAACATCGTGCTTATTTTGATTCCGGTTTGCTTCATCATTTCACCATCAAATAGGAGGGCATATTAGTTAACACTAACCGGTTACATGATTACATTTGATACCTTTATCTTTCATACTAGAAGACGCTAAAAGTACTGCTAAAAGTGCAGTATACTTCTGCTTAAGATTACTACCATATCCTGCAACAACTGCCCAATCTTTTATGAGCTAGCTTGGCTCTTTTGCAACTCTGTTATGAAACAATGTATCATCACCGTGTTTTATTTTCATGTTTATTTCTGATAGTTTAATTCACTAGCAATTTAGATAAACCTTCTAAGGACTTTTTTTCACTTTCTGTTTAAATATTGACTTCTGGAAGGACTCCTCATCCTTGAGAAACATTTTGTATCAGTGTGACTTTATTGTCTGGACAGTTCTGAATCATCAGAGCTCATGTGAAGTTGATTGTAAAAGTCCATGATTCCTTTTCCATCTTTGTACAGTGTGTTGAATTGGTTAGTTTTGGCATAGCAACTATCACATCCAGTCTTTCATTTTCAGTATGACTTTCAGTGAGACAAGCACCAGAAAAGATCACTCTCAATTTCTTCAACTACTTTTTTGCGTTGTGACAAATTACTTTGGAATGAGGGAATGGTGGAACTGGAAAGAACTTGAAAGAACTTGGGGAATGCTGCTTTTTTTTTCTTCTCTTGTATTTTTATGTTCTAAATACATTCTCAATCTGTACTAGTGATATATTTCCTTTGCTCTCAATTGATTTTTTTTTAATCTATGTTGACATCCAGGCCAAACTGCCAGCTCAACTCTGGTTGTCTTTCTTTGCTTTCTGATTTCTTGTCTTTCCCCGAAATGTCTCTGCTGCTCTGCAGAACTCCTCTTTCAACACCTTTCCTCTGACATCTGTAGTGGTATTATATTTTTTCACCTCATTTGCATTTAATGAACTAGAAGATTCAGTTCACCTGGCTTGCCACATAGCATTAGGTATCTAGTATAAACCAGTTTCCAAGACTTTTTCTGCAGTCAATAGAGAGAGATAATTACCTCCAGAAGCTGATTTGTCCTGTTCTAAGATAAGGGCAAAATTTGTCTGCCTAAATGTAGGTGCTTTTACCAGTAAAGACACCTTAGGATATTCAAGGATGCATCTGCAGTAGCATGTAAATTTTTGTCAGGAGTACTCTTCCGAAGAAAATCTGCTTGTCTTCACTCACTGTGGTTTGGTTCACATCTTAGAGTACATGAATTGGATTCCTTTCAGACAAAACTAAAAAGAAAGTTGACCTCTAGGAGTGCACTTAATTGACTTTAACCCCTGGCAGGGATTCAGTTCATCACCATGATTTGAGTTAAAACTAGTGTGAATTCCTTTGAATCTAAATCCTGTCCATATCTACATTAGAAATATCAGCAGACTGAGGAGTGTCTGCTGCTGATGGTGTTGAAACGCTTGGTGCTGTGACCCAGCTGATGATCCAGCATCCACATCCACTGGCTCTTTGCAGTGAGCTCTTGAGGTGTGTCATCTGGTTTAAATTCAAGTGAAAGAAGATTAACTGTTGGGAGAATGCTCAGTGTGAAAATGAAGATATCTGGGAGACTCACTTGAATCCTGATCTGAGCCAAAGCATTACTGTAGATGTATAGTAATAGCGCAAGCCATCTGCATGCACTTGGCAGATTGGACACAAACCCAATGCCCTTACTGTGTGGTAGCTGGAAGCCATTTGAGAGACAGCATAGAGACACATATGATACTAACAGCATATGTTTAAGTCCCTAGTCCCACCCTAAGACAGGTAAGGTAAATTATTCTGTATAGGTGCCTCTCCCTTGAGCAGACATGAATCCTACAAAATTAGTTGCATAATTTCCAAATGGCTAAAGTCACATGAAATAAAGTCCATTCTTTGTCAGAATCTAGCTGTCTAAGTCAAAGAGTGTCTTAGCAGAAATCACCATAGAAGACTTTAGGCATTTATATATTCCTTCAGAAATCTTACATATGCATCTTCTGCTCCTACAAATGCCTAGAGGCACCACCACTGTGTTTGAGACAAGTACATAAGTGCTTATCAAGGCCCGAGGCCATCTGGAATTCACAGGATGGGCATCCTCAGACTTGCATCTCTTAAGGACCTCATACTCCCTGCACACCTAACAAACACCGACAGTGTGAAGTGCAACACAAATTAGCAGTCATAGCTGCTCTCATTCAAATCATAGCCAGAGGAGGATTCCCTTCTGTATCTGTCCCTACATATGTGCAAGAATTTGGGGAAACAACCCACAAAGGATGAATTGCAAAACTGCCATTTTATTGCTCTGCTCTCCTGGCACTGTCCCCCTACATATAAATTATTTGAAAATTGTTGTTGTTCTGTATGAAAAGCTCTGCAGATGTACAAATCCTGGGCATAAAAAAAAAAAAAAAAAAAAAAAAAAAAAAAAAAAAAAAAAAAAGGAGGAAAAGAGTAAGAATTTTAATTTGGAAGTCAGGTGGCCTACAGTGCACTTTGTTTTCCTCTGTCTCATATACTCTCCTTTGCTCAAGCTGCTATATTGAGGACCATCTTGAATGTAATGTATTTACAATAAAAACCCAAACAAATTCATATGTGCTGTCCCCAAATACACTTAAGCAGCACTTTGGTAAATACCCATTTTGAAATGCCTCTCACAATAACGTGCAAATTACATACCTTGCAAGAGTCACAATCTAGAATAGGTTGCAGTGCTTTCAAAAGACATTAAAGCTGTTACTGTCAGTAAGTGCTTTCTATATTCCCTTCAAATATGTTTCAAGAGATTTTCTGAAGGCTTTGTTAGTACAGGAAACTTTATCTATCACAGTGCTTTAAGCTGACAGATTGCTAACACAAATCCATCATATTAAAAACGTTAAGTAAGTTAATATACCATGTAACAAATAATTATGATACTGAGATAATATATTGTTATATTATTATATATCTTATTATATAGAAGAGCCACACTCCCACTGTTGGTTTTCTTGTTTGATTAGTTAGGTTTTTTAGTTTTCCTTTTTTAATTCCTAGTGGTATGGGTGAATATCCAGTGAGATTTCTGGACAAGCTCTGGTGCTAGTACCTAGCTATTGTATCTTGGACATAAAGAGTCTGCAAAATTTTAAAAGCAGACTTACAAAGAGAAGCTGTAGAAGAGCAAGAGGTTGAGTCAGTGTTTCTGGAAAGTATTCTGAGAGTTCTTTTACTCTGTTTAAATCAGCTGAAAAATCTTTTTTTACATAAGTTTAGAATTGTCTGTAATTGATACTAGAGGAAACTGATTGCAATAAGATACTACTGTTAGGTGATAGAGTACTCAGCAATGAAGATTTAAATTAATGTTATGATAATTATTGTATTTACTTTTGGCTACAATGTTAATCATTTATGGGTTTGATTTGTTGGGTTTTGTTTGTTTTTGTTTTTGTTTTTGTTTTTGTTTTTATGTTGTTCTTCAGAGTTACAATACACCTCAGGCCTAAAATTGTTTCTATTTTGTACAGCAGGTAATAAATTAAGATGAATTTTAAAATGTTATGCTACTCCCATGCTTCACATGCATGAAGCAAAAACAGCGAGATCCTTCATTCACTGCTTTGAAGGTTCCAAAATTAGGAATTTGTTGATTTTAAGGTAGATTCTCCAGCATCCGCCTCTCAGTTCAGTCATCCTAATCATTAATCAAGATGATGGAAATTGTGTAAGCATGGCCTTTCTAAACCTGTCTTTTAATAATGAGGTATGGTTATTGCTGAGTAATGGAACAGTGGCCAGTGGAAAACACTGGTGAAGCCACAGCTGTATTTCTCACAGGATGCTTTTGCTGCATCACTTCATTCTCACTCAGCCAGTGACAACTGCTTCAACTGCTTTTTTGTGCATTTATTCCACAACTGCTTACTGTTATTCATCTGCAACTCATTCATAACTAATCTGCAAATCCCCAGTCCCTTTTTCTTCTGGTCTGTCTATAAGACTCCCCAGAAGGACACACATGATTAGATCTAGTGATAAGGCAAACAGGAAAAAACCCACTGTGCATTTCACAGGATTTTTAGTGCTTAAGAAATATTAAAGTGTGTACATCTTACGCATCAAATATGTGTTAAAGTTACTTTTGCCATTGATATTGATTTGGCCATTTTACTGTTCCTTCTGTCTTCTTGTCCATTGTTAAAGCTTTCACGTCAAGGCTTTTTTTAATTGGATTAAGAACTCTTTAGAAGCTAAATATTGTCTCCCTTTAGCTTCTACAAATTCTAGTCCATTGCAGAGCTGAAAAGGGAAGAGGCAGAGCCCTAGAACTCAGGGGAGGTGGCATCTTTCCTGAGGTGTCCCTGCAGCCTGGGACATTCAGCAAGCCAATGCCATGAAGCTTTTGCTCTTCCTCTTATTCGTAGCATATCCTATCCATGTGGGGAAGAAGCTGCCTCTTTTGTGTCTGTGTAGCTGGCTAACCCCAATTCTAGTCCTTGCTAGAGGACAGATAACAGGAGGTTGTTCTGAACAACACCGGATGTGCTAGCACAGCACAGCCTATGGGAAGAGTGGTATCCTTCCAAAACCTGCAACTTGAAAGCTAGCACAAAGGAGGTTGGAAGAGGACCCTGCCAAATATATCTCCTTTGTAGAACAGAAGTAGAAATGCACACCAAACCACTACACTGTAATATGGGACTACTTATTGGGCCCCTCACTTCAAGAAGGACATGGAGGCCCTGGAGCATGCCCAGAGCAGGGCTATGAAGCTGGTGAGGGGCCTGGAACACAAGTCCTATGGGGAGTGGCTGAGGGAACTGGGGTTGTTGTGTCTGGGGAAGGGGAGGCTAACAGGAGACCTTATTGCTCTCTACAACTACCTGAAAGGCAGGTATTGGGAGCTGGGGGTCAGCCTCTTCTCACAGGTAACTAGGGATAGGACTTGAGGGAATGGCCTCAAGTTGTTGGAGGTTTAGGTTGGCAATGAGGAGACATTTCTTCTCAGAAAGAGTAGTCAGGCATTGGAATGGGTTGCCCAGGGAGGTGGTGGAGCAACCATCCCTGGGGGTGTTCAAGGAAAGGTTGGACATGGTGCTTAGGGACGTGGTTTAGTAGGTGACATTGGTGGTAGGGGGAGGGTTGGACCAGATGGTCTTGAAGGTCTCTTCCAACCTTAATGATTCTATGATTCTGTGATTTCCCTCTTTTACTGAGAGCAGAACAATTGAAATCAAGTCTGTGCTCTTTGTAGGAGTGTTTGTTTGTTGCATACCTGGCTGATAAACAGACACAAACAATTAACTCTAAGGACAACACCAATGGGGTGGTAGAGTTGCTGGAAGACAGGCTGGGTGGATTATGCATTCTTTCAGATAGGGACAGTCTTCAGAGATTTTCACCCTGCATTGGAACATCTGTCTTTTAAAGAACATCTGTATATAAAGTCCTATTACAAGAGATACCGTAGATGTTCTGTATGAATGATAAAGTGGAGAGGCAGAGCAAGGGAGCAGGCATGGAGATGTGTAAAGAGGATACAGATAATTTTTGAAAGGTACTTTGCTCCTTTGCATGTTACAGATAAAAGTTCCAGTGGACAAATTTTCCTTTTTCTAAGTGGCTGAATGGGTTTGAGAGACAGGAAGGAGAGGAGATTAAGTGCTGTTTGAGCTGATCTAGATGATATGCCATCTTCATTCTCTGAAATGTTGCTGCAGACTGAAGGATCATTCCCCTGTTGGAAAAAAAATTAAAAAAAAAATAAAAAAATACTTGGTTTTGGTTTTGTTTGGAATGGCCTCAATGCACAAAGCTGTAAGGCATTGGTCCTACTGGCTTTATGAAAGCCACTTTTATGCTGAAAGGAAGCATAACTCTTTGCTTGTTGTTGCTCTTGGATTCAACAAAAACATGGAAGGATATAATTCAAATAATTAACTTTTAAACAATAATGCTGAATTGGGCTTATTTTCAGCTTGCCACCTGTCTTTACAGAAGCCTGAAAACTCATTTTAGGCCTATTCATGAAATGTAAAGGGGATTTTCAGGGCTGGTGAGATGGTTTGTTCTGCTGCTGTGTGGTCTTGTAAGGAAAACACCATGCAGCTAGCTTGCAGCAGTCAGCTGTTAACACTGCCTCTGCCACTGTCTTACTTAATCGTGGTGGACAGTCCCTTGATGTCTCTGTGCCTACATTTTCCCACCTATAAAACAGGGGAGATGGTTTTTATTTACTTTGTGAAATGCTTTGAGATCCATTTTATATCACAGCAAAAATTACTAAGAGTAGTCATATATTTTGCTCTTTTAAAACCATAGGGAACAATCTGTGAATCATCTTAGTCTCTGCAGCCAGTGGGGGTCCCTACAATCATTCAGAATTAGTAGCTGGGAGAGAGTGGCTATTGCACAGACATGCCCATGCTCCAGAGTTGTGACTGCAGCTTGCACAGGTACACCAAGCCAGCGCTAAGTGATGGCACTGCTAATGGGGCACTCGTGTTAGTGCAGAGCTTGGTGTGTGCTGCTGGCTGCACCCAAGTAGCTGAGAACATGCCCGGCTGATCAGCCCACACTGAGCTCCATACTGCTGCAATGACATTCCTGCCAGTATCTCCGTTAGTTAATTTAAAGCTAGCTCAAGTATGTCTGCGCAAGCTGCAGTTAGGCTGTGACTGCAGTATAAAAATACACCCTCCAGGAGACCACAGGCAGACAAATCTTCAGAGAAAGTGTCTTACATTTGCAATCAAGCACAGGCTGATGGCAACATTTCAAATTTGCCTTACCTTTAGTTTATTGTTCTTCTGTAAATGCAGCCATTCTGCCAAAGTAGATGAGGGTTTCATTTATCCTATTCTTCTATCATGAATGGTGTTTTAGACTAGGACATGCTTAAAACAGGAACTTTCATTTTAGTTACTACTTTATCCATGCATGGCTCTCATCTACTTTTTTTTTTTCCCATCCAAAATGTGTAGGAAGACTTAATATTGTCATAATAATGTTGAGAGGGAGTTACTGTCACTCTGTTTTCAGAGACAGAGAAATCAAGGCAGAGGAAAAGTTACCTGCCAATGATTAAATAGCAAGTCAAGGGAGAGAAAGAACTGGTGATAAACTTTTTTTTTTTCTTTTTCCTGGGGGAACCAGTGATGTTTCAGTCACATGGACTTTATCAGTGAGTTACTCACCAATTCCCAATTGCATCCTAATCCACTTTTTTTTCCAGTTCCCCTGTTTTTATACACCTTATGCTAATGTTTGTAAGGGAGTGTCTTAAGTACACTTTAAAATGACATGGCAAATTAATAATAATCTAAATAATTCAGTACCGTATAAATTGTATAGAACTAGTATCCTCCCAGGATGTATCAGATAAATAAAACATGGGTTAGAATGGACTCTGAATAATGGTATTATAAGAAAGACATCTTAAAAAATAAAAGAGGAATGATAATATCCTTTTCTGTTTTACAGTCTCCCTTTCTTAATATATTTTTTTAAATTGCTCCAAATTCAAACATTTATGGTAAATGTATACATTGAAAAAATCCTGGTTTTAAGTCTCATTAGCTGTGTTAAGTGTCAATTCATTTGGCAAAATACTCTCCTAGAAAACAGTTTGTACCAGTTCAGTGCTATTTCGTGTCTGATTCCTCAAAGATCTATTCTGAGTATAGAAAGGAGCCACATGATTCATTCAGCTTGTGCATATCTATTTTATCATGATAGAAGGATTATCTATGGAGACATAAAGGTTTGTTAAACAAAGTATCATTAATCACTCTGTCCGGAAATGTAGACTTTGCATGAACATGCTGTAATTTGCATTAGTTTTGCTATGCCTTGCCAGTGCTGCTAGCAAGAAATAACAAACCTGTATTTATGAAAAGGACAGGTTAAAGATAAAAATAATTCTATCTGAAAACTGTGAGAATGGTACAGAATCCTGTCGCCTGCACTCGTTCAATGGGAGAACACTGTATTTGTAATAAATTCCTTTTGCTCTGGATGAGTTCTGCATTTTCAATGAGGTTAACTTGGCAACATTCTAGTTGATTTTAATAAAAATAGCTGCTTTGAGGACAGGGAGCTGAGGTTGCCAAATTTACAGCTGCCTTGCACAATTACTCTTACACCTCCTTCAGGGCTACTTAGAACCAGTAAGCAAATTAAGTGTATCGATTGCAATTTTGTTGGACTAACCCTTTTTTCTTAAGGAATAAACTTGATTCCTTTCAGTATGTGTCTGCTCAGAGTGATCTCTTTTCTTTTCAGCCATAACACAAAGACAACATCATGGCTGGATCCACGACTTGCGAAAAAGGCTAAACCTCCAGAAGAGTGCAAAGAAAATGGTAGGTTATTAAGTTTTCCTTGCTGCTCAGAGGGGATTTGCCTTTGTGTGTGTGTCTCTCTCTCAGTTCTTAGAAAAATCAGGCATTTGGGAGAATGATGAAAGGTGTTTAATTGCTGCTTTGGTTAGAAGCCATAAGTGATACCAGTTCTTAGTGTGCCATGTGTTTCTGCTTTTTATTATCCTTTCTGATGCTATCCAAAGCTGAGGATCACAAGTGTGTTTTCTGCCTGTTGTGTGTGTGACTCTGGGACTGACCTTCTCCCTCATCTCCTACGGAGAACTTTGGTCTGCAGAACAGAATCCCTTTTCGGATTCTGATCTTTTAATCTACAAGCGATTCAATGCATAAGGGAAGCTAGCAGCACCGTGGGAATATGAATATTGTTTGATTTGTATTTAAAGGTACAGTGCTATGCTGTTTAGTAGCCAATTTAAACAAAATAGTGTCTGATAAAGCAGGGTGTGGGAGGGAGAAAATAGATTTTTAAATAGTCTGTCTGAGTTCATGACTGGATTTTGGGGGTACTGCATCGTTAATGGTTTAACATTTATTAGTGTAAATAATACCGATGATGCTTAAAGGAGCTGTAGCTGTTATACAGGAGAGGGTAGTATATCAACAAACTCAAAGAGAGATATGAAATAATACAGATCTCATCAAACTCACATGCACTCAGTATAATTTTAATTTTTTCTCTAGTAAAGTTTCAGGAATCAAAATCATTTAATAAAGCCAAAGTAAAGATGTATTGTTATGCATTTTTTTCTAGGGAGTTCTTTTTTTGTTGTTTCATAGTTCACTGTTAGTTAAATCAGACAGTTAAGAAGCAATGATTTCTAAAGACTGCTACTTGTTTTATTTTTGTGAAATATAGGGAAATAAATGCATGCATGTGAAGTTCATTAATTCAAAGCATTTTAAAATATTTTAAATTAACTAATTGTATTTCATATACTGCATCTGATTTATTTTAAATTTTCCAAAATACATTAATTTGATTAATGTTAATATTATTAACAGGGAAAAAAACAAAAACCCTCAGTGCCATTTTTGGTTGATAAAGGGGTCACCTAGGAGTTGCTGGCTGTGTGAAATGTAGGGTCAGCGCTTTGGTATAGACTGTTCCTGGTTTTTGCAAACAGCTTCATTTTGAAAGCCTGCTGTATTCCAAAAATCCTTTCCTTATTTCAGCAGCAATTCTGACGTTCTCTTCTGACATCAGAAATTACATGTCTGAATGATTTTGTGATGCTTATTCCAGCACTTAAAACACTATCTCCTGGACTAAATTTTACAGTGAACTGAAACATAACAAGGGCACAGGAGTTTTGTTATAAATCTCTCACATTATTTATATGAAGCTATATCTTTGCCTGCTCCTTAAGGAATACTAGTGTAAAAAACAAAACAAAACAAAACAAAAAAAAAATCCAGCAATATCTATAGAGTAACATATCACATAGTTACTTGGAGTCAATGTTTTTGTTTTTGTTTTCTCATAGCTGTTGTATACTGAGATCACAACAAATATTGAATTATTATTTTTTTTAATGAATCTAAAACA